>NC_080793.1:11476160-11824493 GCF_028018385.1 Neofelis nebulosa
TCTGTAAACCCTCCCTCTTGTCAACTACAACAAAGCATTTGTTGGCAGTTTGTAGCATTTGCCAATTTCCGTGGTGTAAATATTCCCCCCCGTGGTTGATTGCAAGCTACCGACAGATGTCCCGGGGAAGAGACAGCTGGAAAGACAGCCAACTCCATCCAGCACAGCCAACCAGGAAATGGGGATGAGGACTAGGAGCCCTGGCAGGTGGCCTGGAGAGACCTGGGGCAGGAAGGGAGGGGAGGGGGTCAAGGTAATACTCCCAAAGTATCACTGCAGGAACTTGGCGGGGGTGGCAGTTCTGTTTAAAGGAGCCAGAAAAGACAGCAATACCTGGTTTGCCGTGGGCTTGTGTTTGTGCCCCAGGGGACCACACTAGTGAGGCCTCTGTCTGGCAAACAAGGAGATAGTCCATTTCTCAGAACTCTGGGCTGAAAGCAGAGCTACACTAGCAGCAAAGGTGGGGGAGGTTTCATTCATTCATTCATTCATTCAACAAGCAGTTAATGAGCTCTGACTATGCACCGGGCACCAGAGTTATAGCAGAGAACAGGACAAACACTGATTTTCCCTTCCCTCGGGGAATTTGGAGTCAGATAGAGGATGTGGGCATAGAAATAGGCAGAGAAAATGCACTGTGAGAAGGGCTGGAGGGGGTGCACAGAGCCCTGGGGAGCCCTAAGAAGCAGCATCGAACCCCCAGTGGGGAGGGAGCATCAAGAGAGGCTGTCTAGGGGAAGGGTCTGTAAGCTGAGGGCTACAGGAAGCATGGAGGAAGGGGCCCAGGGCAGGAGAAGGGAGAGGATTCTAGGCAAGGGAACAGCCTGTGCCAAGACCCCAGAGGTGGGAGGAATGAGGGCCATTCAGTCTGGTGGGAGGGTGGGGAGAAAATGACAGAGTCAGCAGGGGCCTGAAGGAGTGGTCGGAAGCCGTCAGGGGCTTTCGAGCTGAGGGCTGCTGTATCAGATACCCCTTCCCCTCAAGATTCTGGCTGCTCTGGAGGCAAAAGAGAGTCAGGGAGACTAGTTACTAATGTCCCAGCAAGAGCCAGATGGGGCTCGAGCTGAAGAGAAGTGAGACTGACTCAAAACATATTTTGGAGGTACATGGGTGAATGTAGGGGATGAGAAATAAGTCATCAAGGATCCTGGCAAGACGGTTGGTCTGAAAAATGGAGTGATGGTGGCACCATTTACCAAAGTGTGTGTGTGGGGGTGGCGGGGGGTGGGGGGACCTGGGAGAGGAATGAGTTGGGGTGAGAAGCTTATTATGGGGGTGTTTTACCATTTTTTACACTAAGCTTTTTCCTTCCTTTGGAGAGCTTTCCACCTTGGGAGTCTTGGTGGGAGCAGAGACTTCTACCAATGCAAATGCAGACAGAATCCCTTGTTCAAAAATTATGAATTTCAAAAGATGGCAAGAGCAGACCAGTAAACCAAGCACAAGGCTGTATAGGCCACATGTCCTTGGAGTTGGCCTGACAGAGGCACTGATTTTCCCAGCATGACTTGCAGCTCAGGAACCATGTGGATGATATTTCAATAGATGGTTTTAGATGAACCATGGAATCAGGTGAAGACACCTAGGGATAGAGGGCCACAGAGAACCCAACACAGCCGTGGGCATTCAAACATTCAGAGGTCCGGGGAAGACAAGAATCAAGGAAAAAAATGAGAAGGAGCCAGAAATGTAGAAAACAGAAGGGTGTGGCATGATGGAAGGCGAGGGAGGGAGTTTTTCAAGCCTGAACTATTCAACAACATTGAATGCCTGCTGAGAGACTGAGGGATGCTACTATTGAGGGATGCTCCATCAAGGGGTGGAGTTGAGGGTAAGAGGATGAGGTCCTTGGGGGCACCGTTTATCAAATGCTAATGTGCACAGACTTGTCTTGGGGTCTTGTCAAAATGTGAATTCTGAGCCCTCAGGTCCAGGGAGGGGCCTGAGATTCCACATGTCTAGCTCCCAGGGGATGTTGGTCTTGGACCACACTTTGAGTAGCAAGTCCTTAGGGTAGCGGTTTGGCTGCATAGGAGAGACATCTGGAGAACTTGACCAGCATGGAGCACACCCTAGATTCAGAATCAAAGTCTCCAGGTGTGGGGCCAAGGCACTGGGAATTTTTAAAGTTCCACAGATGATTCTAATGTATAGCTGGAGTCCAAGACTCATACTTAGGAGTTCAGAGCATAAGTGTTTGAGGCTCAAGATAGCTCTTCTTTGAATCCTTCCAAGTATATTATTATTATATATTTATATTATGTATATAATTGTTATCATTATTATTATTTAATACTATTGTTCTTAAAGTTACCATTTATTGCCCATTCATTGAGCTGGACACTTTATATTCATTACCAATATCATTATTATTTTTGTGATTTCATTTTATTTATTTATTTATTTTTAATGTTTATTTATTTTTGAGAGAGAGAGAGAGAGAGAGAACGTAAGCAGGGGAAGGGCAGAGAGAGACAGGGAGACACAGAATCTGAAGCAGGCTCCAGGCTCTGAGCTGTCAGCACAGAGCCCAATGTGGGGTTCAAACCCACGAACCGTGAGATCATGACCTGAACCAAAGTTGGATGCTTAACCAACTGAGCCACCCAGGCACCCATATTGTTGTTATTTTAAAAATAGGAAGAGTTAATGTTTATTGCAGTCCTGTCCTAGACCAGACACTACACTAAGCGATTTGCATACATTATCTTATTTCACAAATGAAGAAACTGAGGTTCGGAGAGGTTAAAATACTTGCCCATGATTCCATAGCTAATACATGGTGGAGACAGTTTGCAATCTCAGATCTGTCTGAATCAAGCCTATGATATTATCCATGATTGTATAAAACTGCATTTCTCAAATGTTCCTGATAATAAAGATGATCATCTGACATTTGTTAAAAAATACAGATTTCCGGGGCCCTCCCTTGGAGAACCTGGTTTATTAGCTCTGAATTAAGACTCAGGTCTTTATATTTATTTTATTTTATTTTTTAATTTTTAAAAAATATTTATTTTTGAGAGAGGGGGGGGGTGGGAGGGGCAGAGAGAGAGGGAGACACAGAATCCGAAGCAGGCTCAAGGCTCCGAGCTGTCAGTGCAGAGCCCGAAGCAGGACTCAAACTCACGACCTGTGAGATCATGACCTGAGCCAAAGTCAGACACTTAACCAACTGAACCACCCAGGCACCTCTCAGGTCTCTATATTTTGATCCCCAGGAGATTTTTATTGTCAGGCAAGCTTGGGAAACCCTGCTATCACACCTAGTGATAGGACTGTAATGAATTCTTTTATTGTTGACAATTATTTGTTCCCTTCCTGATAAGAGGATGGTATAGCCACACCCTGGCCCTACCCCCTGGTAGCCTGGAACATAGTTCTTGGCACCACTGCCAGGCTTGGCAGTGTGAATTACTCTGACCACCGGAAAGTAAGCAGTATGGCCTCCAAATGTCTAGCACAAGCTTTGAATGCGATTGTATGGTTCAGCTTGCTCTCTTGCACTTTTGTCCTCTGCCATGAAAATGACATGTCCCAGAGAAGGGGCTATTTCTTCAGCCTGGCTTCCAGAACAAAAAGTCATATGAGGCAATGCTAACTTGCAGTCCCCAAGAGAAATAAAGATTTGTTATTGTGACCCTTTGAGATTTGGGGGGAGTTTGTTACACAGCACCGCTGACTAATACGGTATTTATTTATACTATACAATAATAGTGGCATCTGTTGAGGACTTCTTATGTGTGAAGCATTTTATTTATATATTTCGTCTCTAATCACAGCAAAAGCAAATTGTAAGCTAGGGATTATTGTCTCCACTTTAGACACGAGGAAACTAAACTCAAAGAGGTGAGGTGACTTGTCCAAAGTTGGGAGCAGCAAAGCCACTGCTTCCAGAGCTCTTCGCCCATGAGTGAGTCTTCTTGCCCCCTCCCCGTCCCCCTCTTTTCCACCTCTCCCCTCTGCTTTCCACCATCATCAGTCTCAAGTGCAACCTGTTGGCAGAAACAGACATGTGCAATATGTAGTTCACTTTAATTAAAATATATTTTAGTGGATTTTTTTTTCTCTGGGACATAACTCATTTTGATGGGAACCCATTGGATTTTAATGGGAAACCTATTAGAGGAACATATTGTGATCTTTAATGAAGCTGGGCTGTGTGGAGAACCACCTACAGGTAATTAGAAATCCTTCAGGCCCTTGGGGAATAAGGTGAGACGAACTTCGGTTTGTTTAAGACAATTAATGCAGACAATGATCTGGGAACGAATTAAATCGTCCTTGATTAGGAGCAGCTGTGCAGGTGATGTCCTCAGGAAAATGGGACATGCAAGTGGGGCTTTTAAGAAAGAGTGATTATTAATGCTTATCTGTTTATATTGGCAGCCAACTTCACCAGGCTGTCAGTTTGATCAAGTGGCTCCATCTCGCCCACCCCACCTCTTCACGCTACCTCCCCTCATTGATAACTTCTAGGTCTGCCAGTGTCTCAAGGGAACTGCCTGCCTCCGCTAGCAGATGGGTGCGTCCACGTCGGCAGGCTGGGAGCCCCCACTCTCCCGCCGGTAGATGCTTCCATACTGATGGGCACTTCTACATCGGTGGCATTGGGAACCTCTGTATCCTCAAGGATGGCTATTTCTACAGTAGTTAGAATGAGGACTTCTATGCTTATTTGCATGAATGTTTTGTATTTGCAGCTCTAGGATACTTTGTACCCCAAAAGGACTTTTTGTACTCCAAAAAGGAGGCATTGCTCCAAGTCTGGGATGGGCTCGTTCCTGCTGGAATACTGAAGAAATCCACATTGGAGGAAATAATAAACAGTGGTTTGTACTGCAGAGAAGAGCATGTTTCCCCTTTGCCTTGACTGAGGGCCCCTCTGCACATTCAGGGAGGATGCATCTTCACTGGAAGAATGGGAAGGCTGCCTGGAAGAAGAGACATCTAAATTGGGTCCGTGTGGGAGTTAGCAAGAGGGCACTTCTATATTGATAGGAATGGAGCTCACAGCTGTGGGTGCTTCTATGTACATCAAAAGTATCTGCAGTGATTGGGCTGGGAGTGTCCCCATGGACGGGAATGGGTAAGATTATCTTGAAAGAAAGACCGGTGAGTCTATACTGGCAGGGAAGGGTGCCTCACACAGGTAGAGATGGAGCACGTCAACACTCACGTGAATAGGAATCCCTGCATTTGCCAGAATGAGCGCTTGTATAGATGGGCATGTCTACATCAGCAAGGATGGGCCCTTCTATGCCGACAGGGCTAAATCCCAGAAAAGAACGGAGATTTCGTACTGAAAGAGATGGTTGTCTCTTCATCGGTGAGCATGAGCACTCCCACACTGCTCTCTGACATTTCCTGACCCCTGACCAGTACAACCAGAGCGATTCCACTGACTTCTCCAAAGTCCCAGACCATTCCCTCAACTTAAGGCAACTCAGCTCACAGTCCAGGGCCACTTTGTCCAGAGGTGGAGGAAGTGGCCACACTGTGGGTGGCACAGGACGGGGAGAGATAATGGAGAGAGGAAGCAGGACCACTGGTCACCTACCTGTCCAGGAGTGGGTTAGGAAGGGAAGAGCACAGGGTGGATTCCAAGCAACTTTCTGGTACTCAGAACTGATGAGGCTGGGAGGGTGGCAGCCAGGACCCCCCACCAACACCAATCAGCCCCAAGCCCCTTCCCCAATCCCCTCACAGCTCAAGCTTCTGGCAGGGGCTGCTGTGAGATTCCCCATGCAACCCTGACACGGGGCTGTAGCTAAAACATTGGTCTGGCAGTTTTCCCTCTTTAAGTTGAAGTGTGATGTTGGCAGGCAGTGAGCTGTGGTGGCAGGCTGCCAGAGGGAGCATGTGTTGGAAATCCTTGCTCCACGTTGCAGCAATCTGGGGCTCCCCCACCCACAAACTGCTCCAGAGCCAGCCAGCCATGGGGGCCAGAGCCTTTCCCTGATGGGGAGCAGCCACCGAGGATAAGGAGGATGAGACACAGGATTAGAGAAACCAGGAAGAGAGGAAGACGTGAATAGAAATGGAGCCACAGAGAGACACAGAAACAGAACCACAGCCAGAGACAGACATAGAGAGACACATGGAGACCCAAGGTCAGAGAGATCCAAGGAGGACAGAATTGAAACAAAATAAGACGCTTGGGAGATTGGATAAAAATGATAGACTGGGTCCAGTCCACTCTCCTCAAATCTCCAGTTACAACAGAAAAAATATATGTATTGATGTAAGTGTATATACTATTGTAACAGTTGTAGAAAACAAGAAAGCCCTCAGTGGATCAGAAACTCTGTGCAATTCCTGAAAGATGGAAAGTAGACAGGCCTGGATTGACAGAGGAGCCCATAGCCCCAAACGCACAAGGATAGCATTACTGTGCAAAGTGGGGCTGGTTCCAGGAATGCTCCAAGCTCAAAGTCAACAGGACCACAGGCTATCCAGAGCAACAGGGGAGCCAGTGCAATAATCGAAATGAGCAACTGAGAGCTGCATTTGGAGCAGACAGGCTGGCCTATTCCTGCCCAACTGCCCCCCCCCACCCGCCCCCCGCCATTGCTCGTGCTGAGCAGCTGACAGCAGGGGAGTTTACCCATAAGCCAAAGCAGCGAGTGGACATATTTAGCTCTGAGAGTCAGGGACATGCCCTGGGGAATCTAGTGACACACTGGGAAGTGGGAAGAAGACCAACTTCCATCACATGCCACTGACAACACTCAGCCACAGTGATCACCAGAGACAAGCTCTTGTGCAAAACCATCCTTCAGAGAGAGCAAATAGAGCAAATCACCACAGAAAACCAAGAAGGCCCAAGCACTTGAGGAAAATCAACACTGCTAAAGAGAGGACTCAAATTTAACAAACGGAAGACCTAAGACTCAAGGGAATAGACTTAAGGGGGCCAACACACAAAAAAGAAGACTTTAAAGTAGTATAATTACCATCCCTGGGGAGATTGGAGAAGATATCATACCCACAAATTGAGAACAGGCTGTTACTAAAATGAAGCACTGAGATCTTGGAATTTTAAAATAATTGTTCAAATTTAAAACTCAGTAGGTTGGCTGAATAGTACAAATTACAGCTAAAGGGAAAACTGGAATAAATTCAAAGACATGCAGCCCCTATACCACTTCTAGGTGTATGCTTAGAAAAACTTTTACATGTATGTAAGGAAATATGTGAGTGTTTACTGTCGAATTGTTTGTATTAGCAAAAAATTGGAAACAATCCATAATCTAACAGAGAATGGATAAGTAAATTGTGGCTTGTTCACACTACAGAATCCTATGCAGCAGGTTAAATAAATTACCTGGAGCTACATGACTCCACAGGGATCAGTTTCTTTCTTTCTTTTTTATGTTTTATTTATTTTTGAGAGAGGGAGAGGCAGAGAGAGGGGGCCAGGGACAGAGGATCTGAAGCGGGCTCTGTGCTGACAGCAGTGAGCCTGACGTGGGGCTCGAACTCAGGAACTGCAAGATCATGACCTGAGCCAAAGTCAGACGCTCAACCTACTAAGCCACCCAGGTGTCCCAGAGATCAATTTCAAAAATATAATGCAAAGTGAATAAAAAGCAATTTCATAATGATAGATTGGTACACTATCATATAAAGTTAAAATATGAAAACAATAGTATATGCCTTTTCTATGAATTCAGTATAACATTGATGGTCATATTTCAAGAAAATGTACATTAAAATTGGAACATGTGTATCTAAAATATATAAAGAGCTGTTACAATGTGATAGTAAGACAAACAATCCAATAACAATGGATAAAAGATTTGAATTCCACAAAGGAAGATAAATAAATGGCAATAATCACATTAAAAATCCCCAGCTTCATTAGTCATTACAGAAATACGAATTAAAATAATAATGAAGCACCACACACACTACGGTTAAAAAGACTGGCAATACCAAGTGTTGGCAAGAATATGGAGAAACTGAAACTCTCATAGGTTGCTGGTGGGAATGATGCAAAATGGCACAGCCACTTTGGAAAACAGTATGTTAGCATCTTATAAAGTTAAACACGCACTTACCCCATAATGTAGCAATTTTACTTTCATGTACTTACCTACAGAAATTAAAACATATGTTACACAAAGATCTGAACACAAATGTTCATAGTTGCATTATTCAGAATAGTCCCAAACTGGTAGTAATTAGAATGTTCATCAACTGGTGAATGGATAAATGAATTGTTGTACAGACATGCTACTCAGCAATAAAAGGTAATTAAACATGAATAATGCATGCAAAAATGTGGCTGAATCTCAGAAATATTATGTTAAGTGAAATAAACTGAACATAAAAGAGTATGCACTATCTGATCCCATATATGAAATTCTGAAAAAGGAAAAGCTATAGTGACAGAAAGTGGTTGTTGTCTAGGGCCAGGGTAGAAGCAGGCAATCAACTGCCAAGGGGCACAAGAAAAGATTTTTGGGTGATGGAATTGTTTTATATCTTGACTATGATGGTGGTTACACAATTTCATACAAATAGCAAAATTCATCAAATGGCACACTTAAAAATAAGTGAATTGTATAGTATATAAATATACCTTAATATAAAGGTAATTTAAAAATCACAAAGACAAAATTCAACATAGTTGTTACCTATGGGGAGAAAAGAAGAAGAAAGGAATTGGGAAGAGAACACAAAAGAGCTTCAACTTTATTGATAATATTTTATTTCTTAGAAATAGAAATGTAAAGCAAATATGGCAAAATGTTAAGATCTGACAAATCTGGTGTGTACTAATGTGTACTAGTTTGTTTGTTATATTGTTTATTCTTTATACTTTTCTATATTATTGAAATATTTCAAAATTGTTTTTGAAATAATGGATTAGTGAGTTAAAAATAAGCTGAGAAATTCACTAAGACGGTGGTGTAAAATGGCCAAGAGATATGGAGAATGAAAAAAATAGTTAAATGACATAGAAACTAGATACAGAAATGTCAACATTTTTCTAGTACTTAGTAGGAGTTTCATAAGCAGAAGGTGGGGTTGGGGAAGATAATCAATCAATAGGAGATCATTCCCCAAAGCTGAAGACAGGCAAGAGACTTGAAGTTGAGAGGATCAATCAAATGCTAAGCAAGATAAAGGGAGGGAGAAAGACTCATTCCTGACACACAGTTGGTAAAATTTCAGAAGGAAAAGTCTTAAAAGACAGAGGAGGGACGGAGGGCACTGCTTATCCTCAGAGGAATAAGATTCAGACTGGCAAATGATTTCTATTTGGCAACAATGGAAAACAATGGAAAAAGAGCTTCAAATTTCTGGAGAAAATTGTTTTGATCCTAAGATTCTGTGCATAACTCAACTGGCCTTCAAGAGCGAGGGAGGATCAAAGATATTTTGGACAGAGTGTCTCTGAACAAATATATTATTCACAGACTCTCTAAAAGAATTACTCAAGGATGTACTGCCATAAAAGAAAAATAAAATGAATACAAGACCAAAAAAGACATGGGGTATGGGAAACAGTGATTAAAAAAAAAAAAAGCAATATAAGCTAACTAACTAGGATGCAAATTAAATAAATAAAAATATTTTAAAAAGCAGTAAAACTTTGTAGTTAAGTCTAAATTTTGATGCTTAATATAACAGCAGTAGCAGCATCAACAGAATAACAGCAATAACAACCCAGGAACTTGCACTCCAGGTGATCTCAATGTAGGATGTACTCAGGAGTGGGGATGAGGATTGAAAGTGTTTTTAACTTGTTCAAGGAGAGGATATAGATCTAGACATATATAGAACAGTGCAAGTTTAAATACGTGTTAAGAGAAGGAGATTTCTCTTTCTGAGTAGGGTATAGTGGCTAAGGCAAGTCAGCCTCTCACTAAAAGATAGGTTACAAAATCATACTATTAAAAACATCACAAAGCTGTGGGAATGAAGACTAGATGAGCTAAAACCCAGAGCAGGAGGAGCCCTTTCTAGAGGAGTTGGTGATCAGCCTTGGGAACATTTCCCAATTCTATGCTTGTCTGAGGATCCTGTTTGGCTCAGGGTGAGAGGCTTTACTGAAGCAAAGAAAAAACAGCAAAGCTTTTGGTGGTCTTGTAGCACCAGTGTGGTAGGTGGAAACTGCAGAAGCCCACAATGCACTGTCCCCACAGAACATTTCTTGAGGTCTGGGCTGTGTGGGAGGCTGACTGGCTAGACCAGAATCTTCTTAAGAATTATGTGAAATCTGTGGTTTCACAGTACTTGGTCCCAATAGAGAGAGGAGACTGCCTCAAACACTAGTGTTCTCTCTATCAAGAGGCCAAACCTCCAGAGAGAAGAATAGGATCTCTCAGTCATGTAGGGATGAGGAGACAGACCTTCCAGTCTCTCAATCAGAAGCTCAGGAGGCCATACCCAAAAAACAGAAATAAATCAGAGATAGGCTGAGACTTTCTAAATTCAGGGGGCGCCTGGGTGGCTCAGGCGGTTGAGCGTCTGACTTTGGCTCGGGTCATGATCTCACAGTCCGTGAGTTCGAGCCCCACATCCAGCTCTGTGCTGACAGCTCGGAGCCTGGAGCCTGCTTCAGATTCTGTGTCTCCCTCTCTCTCTGACCCTCCCCCATTCATGCTCTGTCTCTCTCTGTCTCAAAAATAAATAAACATTAAAAAAAATTTTAAAGTCAACTCAGCCTTCATCCAACTCAATTCCTCATTGTATTGAACTGATCAGCTTCCATCTTGTCTAACAGGGGGATGGGTAAGCCTTCATCTGGAGCATCTATGATTGTTTTATACACAGTGTGTGGCATAACATTTTTAAAACAATTGTTAAACATGTATAAGGGCAATACCAATAATCAATGGAAAATATAAACAATAGAAAAAAACTCATAGATGAATGAAATATTGGAATTATCAGGCAAAGACTTAATAACTATGATTAATATGTTAAATTAAATCATTGAAAAAATGGGAAATATGAATGAGAAGATGGAGAACTTCAAGATATTTGAAATTAATAAAAATAATCAAATAAGCATTCTAAAATAAAAATATGAAAACTGAAATTAAAAACTCATTAAGAGATGCATGTGGCTCAGTCAGTTAAGTGTCTGACTTAGGCTCAGGTCATGATCTCACAGTTCGTGGTTTGAGCCCCATATCAGGCTCTGTGCTGATAGCTCAGAGCCTGGAACCTGCTTTGGATTCCGTGTCTTCCTCTCTCTATTCCTCCCCCACTCATGCTCTGTCTCTCTCTCTCAAAAATAAATACACATTAAAAAATATTTTTTAAATAAAAACTCATTAAATGGGCTTAACAGCAGTTTAGACACAGCTAATGAGGTAATTAGTGAAGTGGAGAATAGGTCAGAAGAAAATATTCAGATAGGTTAGAGGTATGGAGAGAGGCAAAGAATGCAATACACAGAAAAGAGACAAAGACATATGAGATACAATGAAAACAGGGAGTCTATCTCCCTTTTCTCTATTTTTAAAAAATATTTTCTTAAAGTTTTTATTTATTTTTGAGACAGAGAGAGACAGAGCATGAGCAGGGGAGGGGCAGAGAGAGAGGGAGACACAGAATCTGAAGCAAGCTCCAGGCTCTGAGCTGTCAGCACAGAGCCTGACGTGGGGCTTGAACTCACAGACTGTGAGATCATGACCTGAGCTGAAGTCGGATGCTTAACCGACTGAGCCACCCAGGCGCCCCTCCCTTTTTTTTCTCTATTATAACTGTAGTTCAAGAAGGAGAGAAAAGAGGAAATGAGGGAGAAAAGATATCCAGAGAGATAATGCCTAAGAACTTTTCAAGACTGGAAAGTTAGTAGCCCCCAAATACAGGAAGTTCAGCAAACTACAAGGAGATTAAAACAGGTAAACCACATGTAAGGGCATTGATATCATCTCAAAAACAGAAAGAGACACAGAAGGGGAAGACACACATTACTACATTTCCATCAAAGAATTACAGTAAGACAGCTGACTTCTCAATGGAAACCACAGAAGCCAGAAGGCAATGGAATGAAAAATTTAAAGTATAGAAGAAAAAAGAACCTGTCAACATAGAATGCTATCACAACAAAAATAGCCTTCAAAACTGACATTTAAAATAAATAAAAGTAAAAAAATTCATTGCCAGACCATTTGTACTACAAGAACTACTGAAGAAAACTTTTCAGACTGAAGAAAGCTTTCTCAGACTAGGAAAGTAAGCTCAGATGTGTATATGAAACTACAGGAAAGAATGAAGAATGAAGAAAATAGATAAACATAAGACTAAAAACTCTTTATAACAACAATGAGGCAAATGTGTTTTGATCTTAGAAACTATGTAAAGGTAAAATATATGACAACAGTACCAAAAAGATCAGGAAGAGGTAAATAGAGTTAAACTGCTATAATTTTCTTACATCCTTCAGAAAATGATAAAAGGATATAAGAAAACTACAGCAGTTTGACTCTATTTACCACTTCCTGATCTTTTTGGTATTATTGTCATATATTTTACCTTTACATAGGACTAACTTAAGACCTGAAGCTATGGAACAATATCAAATGGTCTAATATACATGTAACTGAAATTCCAGAAGTAAAAGAGAGAGGAAAACCAGGTCAGAAGAAATATTTGAAATGATAACTGAGAATTTCCCAAAATTAATAAAAGACAACAAACCACAGATCCAAGAAGCTCAGAACACAACAAGGAGGATAACATTTTTAAAAAGAGAGTTACATCATATTCACACTGCTGAAAATTAAAGATGAACTGAAAAACCTTAAATCTTAAAGGCAGCCAGAGAAAAAAGTCACATTACATACAAAGAAACAAAGATGGGAATCTAGCAGACTTCTCCCAGAAGCCACATAAGCCAGTAGCGCTTAGAATGTCATCATTAATGTTTTAAAGAAAAAAAACTAGCAACCTGGAATTATCTACCTAGTGAAAATATTTTTCAAATATTCTGGATAAATTAAAACTGTCCTTCTTTGAAGACAATAAAAGTAGAGAATCCAACAGGAACATAATGAAAAACTATTATAAACTGATAAGAGAATTCAGTAAAGAGGCAGATATAAAAACAACACACAAAAACCCATAGCTTTCTGAGCCATTGGTACTAACCAATTACAACACTTCCCAGGGAAAACCCCACTCACAATAGTATCAAAAAGTAATAAGTGTCTAGGAGTATAAAGCACCTGGGTGGCTCAGTTTGTTGAGCATCTAACACTTGGTTTTGGCTCGGGTCATGATGCCAGGGTCATGGAATTGAGCTTCGTGTCAGGCTCCACACTCAGCATGGAACCTGCTTAAGATTCTCTCTCTCCCTCTCTTTCTCTCCCTACCCCCACCCCGCCACTCTCCCTCTGCTCACACACACACACTCTCTCTCTCTCTCAAATAAAATTTTAAAAAATTCCCAGGAGTAAACTTAACAGGGAATTTGTTCACATCTATGAAGAAATGTACACAACTTTATTGATGTAAATAAAGGAAGACTTAAAGAAAGACACACAGCATTCCTAAAGGGGAAGGCTTTATGTCAACAACAACAAAAAAAAATACAACAAAAAACAACGACTCCATTTCCCTAAGTTTATAAATTCAATGCAATCCCAATTAAAATTCTACTGGAATTTTTCCAACTGATTCTAAGGCTTATTGAAGGAGGAAACATGTACAAGGATAGTAAAGAAACTTTGTAAACTTTATAAGGAGAACAACAATGGAATCTTTAAGTATAAACTATACAAATATAAAGTTATAGTTATTAAAACATTATGGTATTGATGAGGGAAGATATGAATGAACCAACAAAACACACGGGATTTAAAAAATAATCATAAAAGTTTTAGAAGAAAAAGTAAAAGAATATTTTCAAAATCTCATGGCAGGAAAACCCTCATTAAAAACCAAACCAAAACCAAAACCAAAAGTAAACCTAAAAGAAAAAGATAGATATGGCAAAACATATATAAAATTCTATATGTACCCTAAGGGCTCATCTAGAATACGCAAATAGCAAACGTCTCATGGCTTACTGATTTTCCACTTGTGGCAGACATCATTAATCAATCTCAGAACAATTTCCTGCTGAACCTATACAAGTTTTCACAGTTCTGTCCAAAAGAGTACATTGGGCAGCTATTACCAGTTCCTTATACTTGGCATAAAAAGTGAAGCCATCTGACACCCCAGGGTTATATAATTCTTCCCTATGGATGTGACTTATAGGGGTATTCATGAACTTCTCAGGATAAAAGGCTTTTGTCCCCAGATCATCCAGGAGTACAGCTCCCTCAGAGCTCTCCTTGGTGCTGAAAAGGAGTCTCCATTTGCCTGTAGGTCCCTGGATCTTGCCACTTCCTACCCTGCCATCACTGTTCACATGGTCCAAATTTCCTATAGCTGCCAGAGATGTACCTTGTAAATAAACAGGACCCAGACTATATTAAAGGATGAGTAAAGAACAGTTTTGAAATAACTAATTCTGAAAGGGAAGTGTTAGAATTTGTTATAAGGTACGATTTAACAAAACCAGAACCCAGGTAATTGTGGCAGTCAGAATCAGAGAAACTTCGGTGAACATTAGAGCATCCTGCAAACTATGAGTGACGGTGTGGGGGAGTGAGAATCTAATGTTTTCAACCTGAAGCACACCTGAGACAGAGTGAAGACGAAGCAGATCTCAGACACAGGAAATCAGAACCAAATTCAGGCACTGGGAAAGGTGAGTGACAAAGAATTATATGGACATTGATTAAATTCAATTGAAACGATCCTTATTGGCTAATGGATACTTATTTCTTCATGATTACTTCTTTATCATGTGGCTCAAAGACCCAACCCTCTAATCACATGGCTTGACTTTCTGGAATGCTCAGTGCCCATCCTAAGTCTTCTCATTAGCATAAACTTTCTTGGGGTCTATAAGTCACCTCATTAGTGTAAGCCATCAGGTGATTTCTGAGGGGCCCATCATGAATAACAAAGATACTCCTATTACCCAGAAAATTCCAAGGATTTGGTGGTACCTCCCAGGAACGAGGGACAAAGACCAGCCAAATTCTTTATTACACTCTGCCTGTACTTTTGTAATTATCCTTATATTTAGCTCCCTTTAATTTACCTGATTTGAGGGTGCCATCTCTTTCCTACTGGGACCTTGACTAGTACAATAAATGAAACTAAAGTTAAACACATCCCTTCTAGCACTTCCATTGGCAAGAATTTAGTGACATGGCCATACCTAGCTGCAAAGCAGCCTGGGAAATATAGTCTATAGCTGTGAGTCCATGTGCCCACCTGTAACTCTGCTACAATGGCAGAAAAAAAGGATGTGTTTGAAGGAATAAATAGCAGTCTGTCACATTGCCTAAGCATTTTAAACATCTCAAAATCTTTGCCTGTTTGATAAGCAAAAAATGGTATTTTGTCATTTTATTTTATTTTATTTTATTTTATTTTTTATTTTAGAGGGAGACTGGTAGTGGGGAAGAGGGGCAGAGGGAGGGAGGAAGGGAGGGGGGGGAGAGAGAGAGAGAGAGAGAGAGAGAGAGAGAGAGAGAGAGAGAGAACCTTAAGGCAGACTCCAAGCTCAACGCAGGGCTTGATTCCATAACCATGGGATCATGACCTGAGTCCAAATCAAGAGTTGGATGCTGAACTGACTGAGCAACACAGGTGCCCCATATTTTGTCATTTTAATTTTCATTTTTTGTTCACTAGAAAGGAAAAACATGTTTTCATTTCCTATTGACCATTTGTCTTTATTGTACAATGATTTATTTTTCAGGTCTTTGGTCCATTTTCCATTGACTTTTTAGAGAGTTTTATTGATCAAATGAGCTCTTTAAAGTTTAAAGATAACTCTTTTTCTTGTCAAAGGAACTTAAAAAAAATGTTAGTTCAAAACCGAAAAGAAGAAAGTAATAGACAAATCACAAAAAAGACAAAGTTCACTAAGCCTCACATAAGGTAACTTCTTCCTGGTGACTTATTCCTCATGGATTCATAACCACTTTGTCTTCTTCTCTCTCTCTGCTAGCTCAGGTCACCATGTGACCATTCTAAGTGCCATCACCTTGGAGCAAGCAAATTAAAAATATTGCTATGTTCCCTTCTTTCCAGAAGGTACAAATCTCCTCCTGTTCAGGTTGCACCTAACTTGCAGCCTATTTCTCAAGCCTAGGAGACTGTCTTTACTGTAGAGGTCCAGTGAGTGTTAGCTCTTTCGGGGGTTTTCAAGCTGACCACTTCTGGAGAATTCTGGTTAGCCCAGTCACCAGGCTGGGACTTCACAAAATATGATTCTAATGTCTTAATTTGTATTCCTCCCTAAAGTAGAGCCAGAGTCAAGGACTTGGGAACCAAGAGTTTCATGCTGAGGTAATATCACAAAACTGGAGTAAGGGAGAAGGGGAGTGGGAAAGGGGTAGGAAACACCAGGGAGGGGTTGCATTAGACTGGACAAGTGACAGAGTCTTCTGGGAAATCTCTAAGGAAATATGTAGAATACACACTTGCAAATGGTCTCTCTAAAAGACAGTAGAGACGTTTGTCCACTGGCTTCCCCCCACTATTGGCAGAAGTTGACCACAGGACTGTTAACTCCCCTAGACTTCCCAGCTGCCTTGGAAAATCCCTAAGTGGCCACCATAGCTGCAATTGAACTTAGAGTTGGGTCAAGCGGATATGGTGTGGGCCACAAATAGCATGGCTCTGTTGCATTTTTTTCAATATGTAAATACTTCAACCACATACTAAGAAAAATACACTTGTTATCTTTTGGGTGGGCCCATTCCCAAAGTGTCTGGGACCTCAGCAATATGGTGGTGGGGAAGGGCTAGAAGCTGGACCACATGGAGAGGGTCTCCAGGTGGCACCCAGTGAATCAAACTCAGACAGGGAGTGGGATGCAGAGTGCGAAGACATGTAGCTCCAGGCAGTAGTTTGACAGGCTGAGGCTGCTGATACAGCCCTCAAGGGCTGGACGGCCTGGCCCAAAGGTGAGACCGGTGTCCCAACCATGCCCTATCAGAGCAAGGTATCCACAAGCAGGCAAGGGAATGTGTGCAAGGATGTTCCTCGTAGCGTGGCTAATTATAGCAATTCAAAAAGATATGCTGGGCAAGCAGAAGGCACTGGTTACAAATTACGATGCAACCATTAAAAATAAAGCCAATTTGCATGAATTGCAGAAGACAAGGGACAAATTGAATTTCACTGGACAAAACCCAGACTGTGGGAAACTCTATAGGCCAAACAGCCAGCATTTCTTAACAGTCAGATTTTAAAGAGAAGGACAGGGAGGAGGCAAACCTGTAGGTGAAAAGAACTTCAATGACATATCAATTTTTTTTAAATGGCCAACTTAACTACAGTGTCTAAGTATTTCTACTTGGGTGACAAAACCACAGAGAAATGCAAAGGAGTGATTGACATAAAATAAGGACAGTGGTTATTTTGGGGTGTAAGGAACAGTTGTGGCCCAGCAGGGCACAGGGAGGCATTAGGGAGGCTGGCCAAGTCTTCTGTCTTGAACCAGGTGGTGGTCACAATGGTGTTGATCATAATTCATTAAGCTATACATTCATCTTACTGTGGCTTCTGTCTCTATGTTTTATTTTTATAATAAAAAGGTGGGCTTTTTCTGACCTGTGTTTCCTTTTACCTTTCTGTATTACCTGACTCTTAACACAGTGAATCTTTTTGTTTGCATTGAATCACTTAAATAACTATTACTTTTATTTCTTTAAAGCCAATTTTGTTTTAGGGGGAAAAAAAGAATAAAGCACAGTCACCATGCCAAGCCCGTGCCACCTGTCCCCAAGTCCCAACCAGCCCTGTCCTCCTGCCCTCATCTCAGCTGTGTGGTTCTGGCAGGCACATCTTCACTCCCCGGCACTTCATAGTGGCCCATGTTCATGGAACACTCACTCAGGGCCTCATCCTCTGGCACTGGCTTCTTTACTCTTCATGTCTCCAGTGACAGGACCTCCAAGGTGTCAAGAGGATGGCACACCTAGAGCATGGAAGCTGTGTGCCCCCTCCACCTCACACCTGCAAACACAAGTAAAGTATTTTTCTGTCAGGGGTTATAGGTGCACTCAATACGGATTTCTTCAGGGAGTCCAGTAAGGACCTGGAAGAGTCTCTGAGACTGGAGCGAGAACCTGGGATCCAGTGGAGGCAACAGCCTCTGGTGAGACCTGGCCAGGTCCCTAGACTCTGTCAAGGACATGAAGCTCTCCCTGGAGGCTCAGTTCGGAGTGAGAGTCAAAGGTGGGAGGAAGCCCATGGGTCTCCTCCCAGGCTGCAGGGCAGGTGGGGACTGGAGGCTGGGGATAGGGGGGCTCATAGGAGCCACAGACTCATCATCCTCCCCAAACCTGCTCAGCCTGCAGTCCCCGAAATAAGTGGGCAGAACTGCCGTCCTCCCAGGCCCCACCCCCACCAGGACAGAGTGAGGATATATCTTTGACTCTTCCTTTCCCATCCTTTCCTTCTCCATGGTCTCACCCATTCCACCCCCCTACATCTCTCAAGTTCCTCATTTGTCCCCACCCCTGAGCTACTTTCCACATCCAGGCCTCTTTGCTAGGTTGATGGTTAACTGCTGTGACTCCATGATGGAAGGCATGTGCTCCCCCAGGACACTATGACATAGTGACAGTGCCCTGCCTGCAGGCACCTTGCCAAGCACTTTGTTCTCACAACCCCACGAGGTGATGCTATTATTAACCCCACTTTACAGATGAGGACACTGAAGCCCAGACCTCTTATGTCAGTTGCCACATTATGTCAGATGTCACATGCTGCAGTAAGGATGGGATTCAAATCTAGGCAGCCTGGATCCAGGCTTGGAGACTGAGAGTGAGGGCTCTGGTATCTGTTAGGTCTGGACTGGAATTTCCCAGTTTCTTGCCTAGAATCTTCCAGGTCAGTTGGTTTCTTGCCAAGCTCCCAGGAGCTTGCAAGCTGTGTAGCCTTAGGAAATTCACTTCATCTCTTGAGTCCCAGTTTTTCCATCTGTAAAATGGAGACGCCGATCTTACCTCCGATTGTGGAGAAGGTAGGAGGAAGCCATGCACGTAAGGCTCAATGGATGGTACCTACTATCTCATTGCTGATGGTGCGTCCTGCTTCCCACCTCCCCTGCTGAGTCCCACCCACCACCCAGCAGGCAGAGTAGTCTTTCTAAAAAAAAAAAAATCAATTCTTAAAAAAATAAAAGCCATCTTGATCCCATTATTCCCTGGTTAAAACATTCTACATTTCCCCAAGTCTCCTCATTGCTGCAAGACAAATCCTCTCTCTTTCCCCCAGAATTCAAGGCCTCCCTGATAATGCCTCTGATGTTCTGTCCCTGGCAAATCTCCTCCTCTGCCCCTCCTGCCCTGGGTTCTCCCTCTCACATCCTACACTCTATTCCCTGGCCTTTTTCTTTACCTACCAGGCTCCTCGCACACCCTCTCCTCTGCACATGCAGTTCCTGCCTCCTAGGACACAATTCCCCACCATGTCCACTTGGCACTCTCCAGCTCAGACCTTAAGACTCAAGTTCAATTTCACCACCTCTGTGGCTCCCCTTCTCTGCCAAGGTGAATTAGCCAACACTCTCCCCTCCACCCTTGCCTTGCAACGCCTTTATCCTTTATCATTACTCTTACAATGCAAGGTGGAGTTAGGGCATCTGTCTCCTTTACTAGGATATACGCTCTTGGAGGCAGAGACCATATGCAGACGAGCCACACCCAGCTTGAGGTTGGGAATGCCAAGTGGCCCTCCTCCTGGGCCCCGAGATCCTCTTTAGCCTTTCCATCTGCCTCCCTGGAGGACAGAGAAGCACCTGCTGTGGGAGGAAGCCCTGGCACCCAGGGTCAGGAGTGCCCCTTGTTGGAAGATGTCTTTTGGAGGGCTCTGCCCAGCTCACAAGGCCTTCTCCTCCAGACTGCTCTCCCGTCCAGTGGTGGACCAGCTCCCTTGGACACATCTGATCAGACTGTAGGTGGTGGCCCCGAATGTCCAGTCTCAGCACAGAATCAGATGCAAAGACATAAACCATCAAATAGGGAATTAAAAAGAATTCCAGCCTTCACCTGAATGTCAAGAACAATGAAGGAATCCAGACTAGAACTCACAGCAGCACTTCCTGCCTGTCCTTCCCTCTTCCCCGCCCCCACTAGCACCTGCTCCACTGCCCTTCACACACCAAATCCCCAAGATCCCCCTTAGGTTTCTGTTTTTCTCTCCTTCCTTCTTCCCAGTTCTTTATCACGTAGATTGTCTTAACTTCTCACCTGTCTCCTTCCTTCTTTCTGCTCCTATCCCCTATACCCATTCTTCCGATTCTTCACAACCAGGGAACCAGGTTGGCAAATGATGGTTGGAGAACAGGGCAGGGGTAGGGAATGTACCTGACCTTGGCACATTGATAAATATCATCCCCACCATGTACACAGGGAAACGGGCACTTTCTGTTAGTCTTTTATTCCTGACACTGGTCTTGTGCACAATTTGCATATCATTACCATATTTATCCTCAGGTCTTGCAGCAATCCTGTGACACCTGTCTTTTCCCATGACTTGTCTGCCTTTTATAGTTTACAAAGCCCTTTTGTATTCCCTGTCTCACTAGAACTTCATGATAATCTTGGGAAGGTGGAGACTAATATAGTCCCCATTGTACAGATGGAAAAACTGAAAGAAACGAAATCACCTGCTGAAGATGCCACAGGCAGGATTTGAACCCAGATCTTCCTGAGTCCAGGGTATGGCTCTTTTGTTCGTTTGTTTGTTTTTAATGTTTATTTATTTTTGAGAGAGAGAGAGAGAGAGAGAGGAGGGGCAGAGAGAGAGGGAGACACAGAATCTGAAGCAGTCAGGGTACAGCTCTTAAACACTACTCTCTCTCTCTTTTTTTTTTCTTTTAGAGAGAGAGAGACAGAGAGGCAGGGGGAGAGGGGAAGAGAGAGAATCTTAAACAGGCTTCACATGACCGACCATAAGATCATGACCTGAGCTGAATCAAGAGTCAGATGCTTAACCAACTGAGCCACCCAGGAACCCCAGCTCTCCTGTCTTTTAAACTAAATCTTCTTTCAGCTAATGCTGAGACCACTGTATTCAGATTAAGATACACACACATACACACACATAATCACATCCATCCACACAGAAACATATCTAGATTCACACACATCTATACACTCCAACATGCAGAATAACCTGTGGATGCCAAGTGGTGCACGCGTCCACAGGGGCGAGCACAACACCCGGGCACACGGGTCCACCCACAGTATAGTCTCCAGCAACCCACGTGTGCATCCTCTACTAGAAAAGCTTCATTAATATGGACAAGAGTGAGGCTAACCCCACTGCTCCCCCTGTGGTCCCCCAAGGCCCTGAACTCCTCCCAGGCCCCCCAGTACTGGGGCCTGCCCCTGCCTGAGACCCTCCACCCCCTTTCCCCCCTGCACATTTCTTTTGTTGTGCCCTTTCCTGAACTCAGCTCTGCCACCAGGCTCTGCTGGGACCTTGTTATTTTTACAGCTGCAGGGAGCAAACTCTCAGAGAGAAGGGAAGGCTTTGCTAAGAGGGCGGGTGCCTAATGTTCTGAGTCACTGTCAGCCCAGCCTAGAGGGGCAAAGTGTTCCCCCGTTCAGCTGGGATGGTGGCTGTGGTCAGCCTGCACCAGCTCCGAGGCCTGCCGGAGGGACCTTCCTTGGCAAGCTGGCTCAGTACCTCTGCCAAGTCTCCCCTCGGGGCTGGGGACAGTCTGGGTTGGCGCTGGGCTCTGCGCCCAGAAAGGTCTCTAGACCAGCAGCCAGGAGAAGGGGATTCTGCATCAGTGAGGATGTGAGCAGAGCCTTGGAATTCTCCCTGTTTCACTTCCCCTTGCAGGGTGGGGAGCTCCAGGGCTCTGTCCCTTTGTGTGGGTCAGAGAACCTACCGGGTGGTTCACAGCGTCAGGAGACAGGAGGGGAGGGCTGGTTCTGGGAATCTACATGAGGGAAGAAAAGTGTGGGGGAGAGAGGAAGGGAGAGGCTTGGGGACAAGAGGAGGGAAGAAGAGAGCATATTATGGGTAGGATCTCCTGTTGGATGTAGAAGCCAGAGACGACCACCTCCTGAAGACACGTGCATGTTGCCATCTTGCTCCCACCTCCGTGAATCTGCCAAGAGAGCAGAAGGACTCTGGATTCTTACCGCTAACTTCCATCCCACTCACTGCGATCACTTTAGCTAAAGCGGCATCTTCCCTCCCTGACATCTGGCTGTAAAGACCCAGTGTGACATCAGATGTTCTCCTTCCAAGCCTCCCCTCTTGCTGCCCTGCCTCTCAGACCCACATCCAGCCTCATAGGCCCCAGAGTCTCTGCCAAGAATTGTCCATGAGATTGGACACCTCTGAGTCCCTGGCTGTGCAAGGAGTGGCCCCTGGGACAGCCTGGAGGCCCCATCCTGGCACAGGGTCTGGGAGAGGCCTCTGAGGGCTCCCCCAAAGATGCTCTGCATCTTTCTGCTGCAGAGCAAGGATGTTGTTGATTTTAGCGCAAAGAACTCATTATTTCGTTTTCCAGCCCAGAAAGCCCCACGCATGGAGTTAATTCCCCATCCTGACTTAGGGCTAGTGCTAGCCAGAATCGAGAGTTTTACTAAATACCCACTGGGCACCACTGTTTCCATCACAGGGTTAATTGGTCCCCACGAGCCTCAGCCAAGGAAGGCTGCTTGGGCTGGGAGTCCAGAGACCCGGCTGTCGAATCTACATTTGCCAACACCTGTCAGCTCTATCAGACAAGGCCCTTCCCCTCTCTCGGCCTCAGTTTTCCTATCTGCAAAATGAGCAGCTGAACCTGGACAATTCCCAGAGTCCCTTCCAGCCGGCTCAAACTTTCTATGACATTCTGTGATGCTGACATTTCTATAATAGCCAACCACACGGTCTAGGATGACGTTCTAAGTCATTCCGTGACATTACAGCCATCTACAGCCTTCTCAGATGACATGGAAGGTTGGTCCTTGACATCTGATGACATTTACAACCATCTACAGCATTCTATGACATGTCTTGACATTTACAACAATCTGTGACATTTACAAGAATTCACGATATCCTGTGACATTGACATTCCAGAGCATTTTACGACATTCCTTGACATTCAACAGCACTCTATGGCATTCTAGCCGTGATATTCTGTGGCATTCTGTGACATTCTAAATTTATACCTCTCTTCTGAGGAGCCCCCTGGTGTAGCCAGAGAAGCCTCATGCCCCCTCAAGAGCCTCGCCCAAATCTCCTACCCAAGGTACACGATCCCTCTGTGGCCAGAGGTCATTGAACTTGGGCCTCTTGCGCCATCTGGCCACAATCCTGATGTGGGCTTTGGGGTTGGAGGGGACAACCTCTCCAGTCATCTCCTCAGGAGGCTTTGCTCCCAAAGAGATTCCCCCTCTCACCCTGCCACCAGAATGTTCCAATTAATGACTCCTTCCTTCAGGATAAGGGAGTCCCCTTGTCATAGCATTAAACTTAAGCATACCAGATATTTGTAAAACTTTGACCTATGGGAATGGCAAGTTTATATAGTTCAACCTAATGCAACAGAAAGAATGTGGGTTCGGGAATCAGTCCTGGGACAAATACCCGTGCTATCATTGCTTATAGCTGTGAAACCCAGGCAACCTCACCAGGTCTCACTTTCCTTATCCATAAATACAAATAAGAACTTTTTATTTAAGGGATTGGTGTAGGGGTCGACGGAATAATGCAGGTATAGAGTAAGGCCAAAGATCCAGAACAGAATAAGAAGGCCTCAAAGATCATCTTCCTTCTCCTTTGTTCCCTTCCCCTAAAACAATAGGAAAACAATGCATGTGTGAGGTAGCACAAGTCAAAAAAGAAGACCTACGTTTTGATCTTGGTCCAGCTACGTCCCCACAGTGTACCCTTGAGACAATGATTCTGTTCTGTGGACCTCAGCTTTCCCATCTGTAAAATGGGATGGGAAACACATCAATTCGAAGACCTTCTGGCTCTGATGGCCTGGGCTTCTTTGGCTGGGGAGGCGAGGGTGATAGAACACGGAATCCTGAAGTCTGGTGGGGCAAGCACTGGGGAGCAACAGGCCACCATAGTCTGTGAGGACAGGACACTGGCAAACGGGAGGAGGCAGACCTGAAGAAGCGCTTCCTTCTAACCACTGTGAGATGACGGGCTTGGTTGGAATGCTGTTCCTCCAGTGTTTTAGGAGAATGGCCCCAGTCTCCAGCTGAGGGGGTTGACAGGTACCCCACCTGGTGGGTGGTGCGGGTTCCAGCCTTGCAGGCCCTGAGTGGTGGGAAGGATTCGGGACCGGCGCTGAAACCTTGAGAGACTGCGCCCCCTGGTGGCCAGACTCTGTCACTGCAGCACAGGGCTCCAAGCCCAGGAGGCTGACTCACCCCCCTGACCGCTGGCTTGGTCTTAGCAGGGCAAATTTCTTTTTGAGGGGACACTGGGATCGGGGCTTGGAAAGACGTGACTCAAGTGGCGGCAAGCCTATAGGGTGGAAGTCTGGTAAAGATCCTTAGTAACCTTTTCAACAAAGTTTAGTGAGCACCTACTGTGTGCCAGGCGGTGTATTGAGCTCTCCTGCCTAGTGTTGAACAAGACAAGGCCCTTGCTTTGCTTGGAGCTCACACAGTCCAGGGCTCCTGGACTGGCTGAAGACCTACTATGGACCCAGTTCTTATCTCTGGACTCTTCACAGTAATCCTGGGAGGTGAGAATTATCATCCCCATTTTACAGGCAAGGAAACTGAGGCCTGGGGCCCACATAGCTGTAGGGGGCAGAGCTGAGATTCATTCTTAGGTGTAGATGATTCCAAAGCTTCCCATCACCTGAGGTTTGTGTGGCAGGAAGAGCCCATCCTGGGCAAGCCTCTCATCCCATCTCCTTTGGGAAATGGGGTCTGTGAGGTGCCAGTGGGTTCAGCAAGGGAGGGAGTGTCCTGACGCTCACGCCCTGTGCCCAGTGGGACCTCCTTCCAGAGTGGGGGGTGCTCCAGGGAAGCAGGCGTCCAGGAGGCTGGGCGTTGTTCTCATTGTCTCGGCCTTCTCTTTGTCTGAGGAGCATCCGGGGCTCGCTCCTCCCCTGGCGGAGATGGGGGCCAGCTGCCTGGAGGGTCTGCTGCTGCTCATTAGAGCCCTCACAGATGCCTCTCTCACGGGACTCCCCACCCCAGGGTCTGAGGGAGAGTTTGACACGAAGCTAAAAATAGCTGCTGTTTTGTTCCTTTGTTGGGGGGGAGGGGCTGGCAGAGGGCTCCAGCTCCCCTTAATGACCTGCCCACAAAGAACAAAGCCTTTGCTCTGGATTTGCTCTGCTTCTGCAGTGCCCCCGCCTCCCCAGCTCCTGGAGATGGACGGCGAATGGTGGTCCGGCTGGCAGGGGCAGGGCCGGGGCCCAGGACGCTGAGTCAGACAACCTGGGCCCCAACAGCACACAATGTGCGGTGACACCTGTGGGCAGGGCTCTGTGGGGGGAGGGGTCCGCCCATGCCAGGTGACATAGCGTGTGATGTCATATCCCCGGCACCACTGATAGAGTAAGGGACAACAGATCACTGTGTGAGGCTCGTTGTAGGACTCTATGGGATTGTGTGCAACTGAGCTGGAGACACCGTGTGGCTGTGTGCGGGTGACACCATGAGTGAGTGACGGCTGTTCATAGTGAGCTTCACTATGTGCAGGTGACACTGCGTGTGACTATTGGTGACATTGGGAGGTGGGGCTAGCTGCGCAGGTGACATAGCAAGTGGCCCTGTGACTGTGCAGATGACAGCGACTAACCAAAGGTCAGGAAGCCACAGCAGCCCCCATAGTCTGTCACAAACTTGACCCAGCTTCTAACTCCCTGTCTCTCTGGGCAGCTCATGGGGCCTCCTTCTTAGAGTTTCCCTTGCCCATGGCTCCTGTTCTGTTCTGCTCACTTCCTTGCCTTGCTCCCCTGGCATCTCTCTGCATCTGTGCTTGACTCTCGGGGGTCCCACAGATGTGGCCATCCATCACTCACTGTTGGGAGAAAAGCTGGACTAGAAGTAAGTATACCACACTCCTGCCGAGGCTTGTCCAGGGAAAGGAGGCAGCAGTGGGACTTGGGGACGGACCGGGAGGCTCTCAGCTTCACCTGTAATGTTTGGGTTACTTCCCAAGGGGAGAATACGTACATATATTACTGCATGTAAGAAGAATTGAAGCAGATGTGACCAAAAAAAGTAATTTGTTGTTAATCTGGTTGGTGTGATTAAGAGTGATTATTACACTATTCTTTTGACCTCTCTGAATTTTTAATCTCTCAAAATAATTAAACAAAAGCAATACATGTATGTGATAGAGTTTATTATACATAAAAGTGAACATTGATGTCAGGCATTGTGCTGAGTGCTTTATGTGGATTATCTCACTGGATGTTTGCCACAATCCTAGAAAGGGGTATTACTAGCATCCTCCATTTTATAGATGAGGAAACTGAGGCTCTAAGGCCCTGTGGCAGGTCTGCTGGCTTTGACATCAACTGCCACACTGCATGGGGGCTCAGGAAAGCCCTGAGTTTCCCTTTGCTGGATAACGTGGCACAGGGGGGAATGAGACCCGTGTCCTACGTATTAGTTATCTATTCCATACAAAAATCGTCCCCAACTGCAATTGCTTAAAACAACAGTAATCATTTGATATCTTTCACAGTTTCTCTTAAGTCAGGAATCTGGGGGTGGGCTGGGCTGGGAAGTCTTCCTTATTGATCTTGAGTTTTCAATAAGATGTTGACGGGCTGCACTCATCTGAAGGTTGGACTGGGACTGGAGCGTCCACTTGCAAGTTGGTTGACTCACTTGTCTGACAAACTGGCAAGACTTATCAATCCCTCTCCATGTGGGCCTCTCCTCAAGGCATCTGGAACTTCCTCACAGCATGGGTACTGGGACCCAAGAGTGAACACCCCAAGAGAACCAGGCAGAAGCTATCTTGTCTTTTATGACTTGGTCTTGAAGTAACATAGCAGCACTTCCATGGTATTCTGGCTGCAAGGGAAGGACTGTCAAGGACTGTGCAGAGTTTGAAATTTTACCCTAATTGCATGCTAATAAGTTAGCCTGCCTCTGCTTCTTGGGTGCTGGCAGAGGATGTGAAACAGACCAGAAGTTTGATACGCACAACAATAGCAGTAGTCAGGATTATAACAGAGGAACCCTGATTCCCACAGATCAGTATGAAGAGGGCTAGAAATCACCTGTACACACAGTGGGTTGTGTTACAGGAGCAAATCTGAGCTTAGGGGACCCAAATCTTCTATCACAGGCAGTAGCACGCTTGCTCTTTGCCCCAGATGGGGGCACTATGTCTTCTAGGGGGGTTGCCACACAAATGTCCATGACAAGAGAGCCCAAAACAGAGGATAGTCAGTGCCTGGCTCACAAGTCATGCCCAATGTGGGAGCTCTGTCTTAGTCAACTGGGGCTGCTGTCACATAATACCACATTAGGGGGCTTAAACAGCAGAACTTGATTTCTCAGTTTCAGAGACTGGAAAGTCCAAGATCAAGGCACTGGTCAATTTAGTTCCTGGTGAGAGTTCTCCCATTGGCTCGCAGATGGCCACCTTCTCACTGTGTCCTCACATAGCAAAGAGACAGAGAGATCTCTTATGAGGCCATCAGTCTAAGGGATTAGGGCTAAATTAACTCCCCAAAGCCCTATTTCCAAATATAGTCACATTGGGGGTTGGGACTCTTACATAAAAATTTTGAAGGCACACAATTCAGTCCATATCTAGCTCCAGGTGAATTGTCTCCCAACAGGCACTGCCCAGGAAGGTGAAACGTCATCTTGGAGGCTGGCTATCACAGCTCAAGTTCTGTAGCAGCATCCTTAGGTAATCTCTTCTTGGTGCAACAAGTGGGGGATGGAGGCCATAGCCTCTTTGTTGTTAGTGATAACATCCTTTGACTAACACCCTTAACTAACTGGCTGATAACCCTCCTCCAAGCCCAGGTCCCAAAAGGTAGGAACTAGGGTCCTCATCTCTCACTGTGTCTCTGCCTTCTCTGCCTTTCTTTCTCTCCCACTTTTATCTCTGGGGCAGGCTTTCCTCAATGTCACATCCCTCCTCCTGGCTTTATCCATATGGTTATAGATTTAATTGATAAATAGGACCAACAAGAAGTTGACTATTGTGTGGCCACAAAATCCTATTTTTGAATGTCCAAAGCTGAAATTTGTCTTTCTCTTATTTCTTCTGGAACAGTCCTAATTCCCCCAAGGGAGATGGATGTTACCTAATTAACCATTGCCAAGATCAGAAAATTTTTAAAAAGTACATTGATAATTTTTAAAACCATTAAGTCAGTTTGCACACAGAATGGTTCAGAAACACAAGTGGGATTATCTAATACATACCGTTTAAAAATGTACTTTTTACATTAGAAAGCATATTATAGATTCTATGTTAGTAATACAGATCTGTTTTTAATTTATTTTTAATTTATTTTTTACATTTTTAAAGTTTATTTATTTATTTATTTAGAGAGAGCATGAGGGAGAGCAGGGGAGGGGCAGAGAGAGAGAGGGAGAGAGAGGACGAATCCCAAACAGGCTCCATGCACAGCTCCATGCAGGATTCGGTCCCACGAACCGTGAGATCATGACCTGAGCCAAAACCAAGAGTCAGACGCTCAACTGAGCCACCCAGCTTCCCCAGATCTACATTTTTTAAAAAAACAGTGCTCTCCTGTTCCAGAGTATAGATACACCACAGTTTATTCAACCATAATTCTTCTGAAGGACATTTAAGTTGTTTCTAAATATTTCTGTATTACTGCAATGCTGTAGGGAATAACCTTACAAATATATCTTTGCCTGCATGTGCTAGTAATTTTGTAGGATGGATTTTTACAAGTGGAATTGCTGGGATTTAGAATATACATATTTTATATTTTGATAGACATTTGAGTGTGCTCATTTCCCCACACCCACTCCATCACTGAATATCATCAAGCTTCTTAGTTTAGTAAATCTGTTGGGCAAAAAGTGGTTTCCTCACACATTTTGGTTTTAATTGCTGTTAGTGAGCTTAAGCTTTCTTCATCATTTACTGGCCATTTGTGATATTTCTTTCTGAAATACTTGACCATGTATCTAGCCCATTGTACTATTGGATTGCTGCTATTTTCTTATTTGTTGACAGCAACTCTTTATATGTTATAGATATTACTCTTTGTCCATAATATAAATTTTAGAGGCTTATTTCCAGTCAATTTGTTTATCCTTTAAATTTCCTTGATTCCTTTCACTGCACAAAAAAATATTTTTATAGAGTTGGATCTCTTTATCATTTGCTTTATAACTTCTGGGCTTCCTGTTTTTCTTCCACAAGCCCTTTATGAAATAAAGGCATTAACTCTGTCAGTAAGGCTGGATCTTGCTCTCTGAACATTGTCTGATGCTGCCATTTGAGGTCCTGAGACTGCAGCCAAAAGAGGTTACCTCCCCCTAGCCTGGCACTAAAAAGGGGGGCATCCCAGAGGATGATGATGGAGGCAGTGAGGGCCCCCCAGTGGTGTTTGTTGAACAAAACAAGCTGAACTCCCAGGAGCAGGTCTCTCTGCAAGGGCAAAGCTTTTTAAGAGGCCCCAGGGGGAGTCTGGGAGGGGCAACTTTGGATCCTCGCTGCCTGGGAGGCTGTAGGAGGAGACTGCACCTGACACCATCAAGCTTCCTCCCTGTTGTGCCTCGCCAGCACACACTCATAGCCACTCACAATCGGTGTCACCCAAGAACAGCGAACACAGCTGAAATACACACCCAGGGAGGGACAGCAGAAACTCAATAAAAAATGCACGCGCGTGTGTGTACGCTCATGGACATACATGTTATGTGGCCCTATTGATACAAGGTAACACGTGCACCTATAAGCATGCTCACATATACAAAGCACATGTACATGTGTGCACAAATATATAGAAACGTGTACACAGGTCCTTCCACGTACAGCTCTACTAAAAGATGCAGTGCGTATCCAAATGTATGCACCTGCTGTCTCAGAATTCCAGCAAGAAATAGTTGGAACACTCAAATAAGGTGAACAGAATTTAATAAAGGGGCCATTCACAAAGGTGAGGGTAGGGTAAAGGGAAACTGGAAGCAATAGTGATGCACCTGGGGGCTAGCAATAGCAAGGAGCCAGATTGCCAAGCCTAAGCCTGGAGGGTCAGGGGAAGGAGCCATGTGGGAGTCGGGGAGAGCTGTCGCTTTGCAGAGGACTGCCCAGTAGAAATTGTGGTAGTCAGACGATCAGATCACAGCCACTACTGAGCCACAGCCTGATGGGGAAGAAGCCAACCTGTCCAGCCCCCTGCCCTGCGATCTGTTGGCCAGGTTTCCCATTGACCAAACCCAACTAGAAGCCAGACAAGTGTCTGATTGATGTGTTCCCAGGGTCGGGGTCTTGGGGGGCATGACACAGGGTGGAGAGCAAGTCTGAGGGGGACAGAGTATGTCTAACATCCGTGCACGTGTGGTGATGCCCACACTCAGGGGCACTAGGGTACACACACACACACACACACAGAAAGATACACAATGCACACATGTTCACACGTGTACATCTGCCTGCATGCAGTTTAGAGCTCTGTGTACGCAAGCTCAAACAGGCACAGACCCACACTGGCCTGTAAGGAAGGCTGAAAGCAACACTCTGGGCCTGGCCTAGGCCAGAGGCGAGCCCCTCCCCCTTTGCCTCCCCCCCCCTTCCCTACCCCTCCCTCCAAGCCCAGAGCCAGCTCTTTGCTGAGCTCTTTGTTACTCTTGGCAAAGACCGAATCCCAGCGGGACAATGGGCCAGCCAGGCCTGCACAAATCACCAGCTCTTTGGGGGCCTTTCAAGGCCTGGCCTGCCTGAGTGACAGCTGAATCAGGTCCAGAAAGGGCAGGGGGGAGGCACTCCTGGAGGCAGGCCCTATAGCCACAGAGCTTGGTGGTGTCCAGGCTCCTGCCTGACTCCACCCCCAACAAGTTCCCCCCACCCCACCATTGACTCCCGTACAAGGGCATCTGGCCTAAGTCAGAGAAATTGGAGCCCCTCACTCCTCTCAAAGCCTTACTCCCCACTCACATCTGGCCCACCCCCAAATCCTATCCATTTTACCTTCTGAGCCCCACCAATGCCACCCCCAGTCCGAATCTTGGTTTCCTCATGGCCTGGATGCCGGCCCAGGAGCTCCCTGCCTCCAGGGAGCTGCTACTCTTCAGCCAGAGGAACTTTTTTGAAAGTAAATCAAATCGTTTTCCTCTCCTGCTTAAGATCCTTCAATGACTCCCATTTGTCCCTCCAGATGAAGTGCCATCTCAGCCTCCTCGTACACTGTCTGGTCCCTGACCCCATACCAGCCTCTTGGCTCACTAGCTGCCCCCCTCCCTCACCCTAGGCTCCAAGTTCTCCCCAGGCCTTAGCACATGTTGTTCTCTCTGCCAAAAAGCCTTTACCCCAAGTACTTCCTACTGACTCCTCCCAGAGGAAAACTCAAACTAACTGTGGGATGGGATCAAGTTGGGGTTTTTCCCTTTCAGCCCATCATGAAGAAGTGCTGTTGTAAAACACAATAAAATTAGGGGGGGAATTGGAAAACAAAGTAAGGAAAAACCACCTTGGAAAATAATAGTTTCTTGTAAAGTTAAATATTCACTTACCATTTGACCCAGCAATCCCCACTCCTAGGCACATACCTAAGAGAAATGAAAACATATGCCCACACAAATCCTGTACAAGAACATGTACAGTGGTTTTATCACGATCACGCCCAACTGGAAACAACTGAAATGCCCCTCACTGCTGACTGGATAAATAAACTGTGATACATCTATACATTGGACTACCACTCGGTAACAAATGGAAAGAACTACTGATTCTCACGACATAGATGAATTTCAGATACGTTACGCGAAATGAAAGAACGTTGCATTCTGCATGAGCTGGTCTATATGACATTCTGGAAGAAACAAACTATAAACACAGAAAACGGGTAACTGGTTGCAAGAGCTGGGTTATTGCAGGGGGGCGGGGGTGAGCACTGATGACAAAGGAGCATGAAGGAACTTTTGGGGATGAAGGAAATGTTCCGTATCTTGATTGCGGTGGAAGTAACATGACTATACATATTTGCCAAAACTCACAGAACTATACAGTCGAAAGGGTGAATTTCACTGTGTGTATGTTAGCTCCAATAGATCCAACTCTTAAAAAAATGCAAACTCCAACTCCATTTTTCTTACTGTGCTAAAATTGGCACAATGTAAAATTTACCACTTTAACCCTTTTCGAGTGTAAAATTGAGTAGCATTAAGTTGATTCACAATGTACAGTCATGTTGTACAACCATCACCACCTTGCATCTCCAGAACGTTTTTCATCTTGCAAAACTGAATCTTTGTACCCATGAATTACAACTCCCGTTTCCCTCTCCCTCAGTCCTTGGCAGCCATCATGGTGCTTCTGTGTCTATGAATTTGACTATTCTAGGTGCCTCACATAAGTGGAATCATACAGTACTTGTCTCTTGTGACTGGCTTATTTCACTCCGCACAATGTCCTCAAGGTTCATCCATGTTGTAGCAGATGACAGAATTTCTTTCCTTTTTAAGGTTGAATAATATTTCATTGTTATACCACATTTTGTCCATTCATCCGTCGATGGACGTTTGGGTTGGCTCCACCTTTTGGCTGTTGTGAATAATTCCATTATGAACACTGGTGTGCAAATACAAGACCTATTTTTATTTTATTTTATTTTATTTTTTTCTATTCTATTTTATTTTATTTCATTTATTATTTTTGAGAGAGAGAGAGAGAGAGAGACAGAACATGAGCAGGGGAGGGGCAGAGAGAGAGGGAGACACAGAATCCGAAGCAGGCTCCAGACTCCAAGCTCCAAGCTGTCAGCACAGAGCCCGATGCAGGGCTCGAACCCATGAGCCACAGGATCATGACCTGAGCCGAAGTTGGACGCTTACCGACTGAGCCACCCAGGCGCCCCTCAAGACCTATTTTGAAAAACTATTAGACTTAACACACAGAAAACTATTTTGTCCATTTGCTAAGCACTTACTCTCAATTTTATTATCCATCTCCCTAGTCTGCCTTTTTGGTAGCAAAGGTGGCCCGTTCCCTGGGCTAGCTGGATCCTACCCTTCCTGAGCCCCCAGTTATCTCCCACAACTCCCTGGCTATGTCACACCCACTGGAGTGTCCTGTTTGGGATGCAGGGCTCTCTGAGGTAGCACTAGGCTTGAGTCTTTTCTAATTGCAGCCCCTAACTATCCCCTAACTGGGGTTGGGGGAAGGCCCAGGCAAGGGACTCAGTGCAATCCTGTCTGGGGGCTATTGGGGGAGCAGGGGTCTGAACCCACATCTGTCTGGCTCCAGGTCTGTATTCTTTGCTGTAAGATACACACAGTAACAATAGCCCTGAGTTAGAGACAGAACTCAAGGCCTGCCTCTCTCTAGCTGTCATGCTCAGGATTTTTATGGCTTGCAGAGACTTCTACTCATTTCCAAGTTCAAGGTGGGGTCACTGGTCAAGAAGTATTAGTTGTTGTCTGCCTTGTGTTGGTGTTACCTGAAACTGGGTTCTCTTGGTGGGTGTTGAGCCAAAAGACACAACCAAGCCAAGGAATAGGAAAAGGAAAGGTTTCACTTACAACAAGTGAAAAAGAATACTGCGGATATTTGCCAAAGCAGTGTCTCCTCGAACAGAAAATTCAGCATGGAATTGGAGCAAAAGTCATCTTAAGGTGACAGAGTCCAGGTCAATTCTCTGGCTTTAGTAGGTCAGGTATCTGAGTGCTCAAAGGGGTTTAGATCCTGCAGAGATAGGTCAAGAATGTGCATCAGGTCAATCTTACTTTTGAATCAGCCTTGGGAGTTTTACCACTGACTTATTGTTCCTGATATGATTGAGCTATCTCCCGGCCTGATAGTGGCTGTTTGTTCTTACATTCTTTTGTTCCCTTAAAAGCATTATCCACTGAGGTCTATTCTTCTGCAATTTCAACATATTCCAGGAAGTTCTGCAAGAAAGGCGCTTTGGGCAGGTAGTGCTGGTCGGGCATATCACAGATGGGCAGGAGCCTGAAATGACTTTTCTTGTGTCTTGTTTTTTTTTTTTTTTTTCAGGGGACCACAAACTCTGCTTACACTGGCTCCTGGGCTGTGGGCTGGGATGTACTACTAATATGTGTGGGCACACGCGTGTACCACAAATATGTTACCTAGGTCTGGGGGTTCAAAACGTGTGTGTCTGAGTTTCAGATGACTCAATTTTTGATTCTTTTTGAAAGAACAGTCATCTCTTTTCAAAGTCCTAGGGTCAAAGGGGCGCCTGGGTGGCGCAGTCGGTTAAGCGTCCGACTTCAGCCAGGTCACGATCTCGCGGTCCGTGAGTTCGAGCCCCGCGTCAGGCTCTGGGCTGATGGCTCGGAGCCTGGAGCCTGTTTCCGATTCTGTGTCTCCCTCTCTCTCTGCCCCTCCCCCATTCATGCTCTGTCTCTCTCTGTCCCAAAAATAAATAAAAATAAAAAATGAAAAAAAAAAAAAAACAAAGTCCTAGGGTCAGGGAAGGAGCTTTTAAGGGGTGATAGGAGCATAAATCTCTTTTCTAGTGGTTTCCTTGGCACTTGAGCTCTCAGAGGATCATAGGAAGGTTTTTTTTAAGCTGCAATATACATACAGCATCATGCTGACATACATGCTTACACATAAACATACAATACTATGTGTTTAACCACAGACTGGCCCCTAAACACCTGCTTAGACGGATACATAAATCCAAAGACAACCATATACCCATAAATACACATAAAACAAATAATTGCCAGTATTCATTAACTGTTTCCTACGATCCAGGTATGGTGCTAAGTATTTTACATGCACTGCTTTACTAATCCCTTTGCAAAAATCAACCAATATAGGCATTCTAATTTTCACCCCTGTTTTACAAATAAGGAAAATAAAGCTCAGAAAAATCACTTCACTTCCCAAGGTCACGGAGCTAGGAAGTGGCTGAGCTGAGATTTGAACGTCCGTGGGCGAAAGTCTGAAACCAGAGTGCATAATCATTAGACAATTTGCGAACACAACTGCATACATCACATACTTGTGAATTCACACATAGATCACATGTACTGACACATTGGTTCACACCTATAGGCATACACACGCACATGGACCCCCACATATGGCATACTTGTGCACAGAGACACATATACACACAGACATACAGTCAGATACCAGCAGACTCCTAGCCACACATTTAAATGTAGACCACACGCATTCATACACACTGAGCTTATGGACATGAGTCCGTAAGGAGCTGAATCTAAGACTTAGATCTAGGTTCTGGCATAGACTTCCTGCCCTTGTTGCCTGCCCTGCTCCCTCCTGGCAGGTAAGTGCTTGCAGGGTTGGGCAGGGCTGCATTGAGCCCTGCCAGCTGGTGGCTCAGATCCTCTGGGGACAGGCTCCTGCCTCCTGCTCCCATCCATCAGGTAAGCAGAACCACCCTTGGGGCCAGCATCACAAAGCGCCACACCTGGCCCCCACCCAGGAGAGTCTGAATTCAAGAAAACTTCCAGGTGGCCACCACAGTGGCTCTCCCCAGACTCAGCCCACAGCTCCTGCTGCTTTGTAGCACCTTCTGCAGTCACAGGTGTGGATTATGGAGGCAATGACCTCCTACCTCTTGTGTCTCACCTTCCATTCATCCCCCCAAGATCCCCCCCCCCATACCCTGGTGCATGTGGGGCCCCAGGGAACACAGAGCAGCAATACCTAGCCAGACTGGAAGTCAAGGAAAGCTTCCTGAAGAAAGAGGCATCTAAGCTGAACTCTTAACCTGAAGGTAGAATGGGAATTAGTGCATGAGTCAGAGCAGAGGAGAACTTTAGGCAGAGGGCAGCATGTGCAAAGTCCCAGAAATGAGAGAAAATAACACCTTCGGGGACTTGCAATTGATTCATCATGACTGACAGGGAATGAAGAGGATTCCAGAATGATCAAAAGCCTTGCTTTGTGTGCAGGGAGGCTGGGCCTTCCTTGGGGGACAGAGGTGAGTTCAGAACTACAAAGGCCTTGGGCAACTGCCAGAGCGGCCACTAATTCAGGCCTCCATGAATGCTCTCAGACCCAGAGCACTGGCTCACTGTCCTAGGGCCACCTGGCAGCCCAGGACTTGCTCAGATGACTCAATGGTCATGTCTTACCTTCACGAGCCAAGCTAGTGACACTTCTGGGTGGGTATTAGTAGTCTCATTTTACAAGTGAGGGAATTGAGCCTTGAAGAGGTGAATTTGTAAAGCAAGAGCATGATCTGTCCAGAGCTAGCCATGAGGAGAAAGATCCCTCTGGGTGTGGTTGGGAAAGCAGCATAGGAAGCCTGTGCTGTTATCCGGGTGGGGGTGAGGGGAGTGACAGGAGAGAATTAGTGGGGCTGAGGGGCCTAGAGAAAGGGGCCTCAGAGACCAGAGACCAAAGCTGGACTTCCTGGGTGGGAGTGGGTCTCCCAACATTGGTGTGACCTAAAAGGCACTCCTTTGCTTTGCTTCATGCCATACCCAGCTTCAACCCCCTCCCTGAGAGTCCAGAGACTACCTACCCCCATGTCCATGTTGACAGTCTTAAATAAAACTTTCTAAGAATCCTAGAAAATTCCATTAATTTGTATGGTTCCCAAGTAATTTCCCTGTGAGTTGGGTTTATGACTGTAACTGTGGTGACTACACTCCTAATGAGACAGACGCTGCAGTCCCCTCTGCCCAGCCTCCAGCTCAGGCCTTCTCCTGAGGCAGGCCCTTGGCCTATAGAGAGTCAATGACCCTTGGCCATGAGAGGAAGGACTAGGAGGTACAAAAACCAGAGTTTTCATCCTGGTTCTGCCCCAGAACCAGCTTTGTGGCCTCGGACAAGTCCCTTCCCTCCTCTGTGCCTTAGTTTCATCACCTGGAAGAAAGGGGATGATTATAACTATCTCAAGGTAATTCATTACAAAACTGTAGTGAGGATTTAATTAGAAAATATATGGAAATGGTCAAGCCCTATGCCTGGTTCTTAGTAGAGTCCCTATGGATGGTGATTTTTTTAGGGGGCTCCATATTTTCCATGGGAAATAATGTAATATTCTATAGTTCATAATTCAAAACTCTTCTAAAGTGGACCTCAGTCAAGCTTCTCCACCTTATCTTTCCCACAGAACATGGCAGAGCTCAGCAGTAAGGCTCAGAGAGCAGGAGGTGGTAGATGTCAATGGAGCAGCACCCACTAGGGGAGGGCACTAATGCGGTCTCAACCTCTGCTAGTCTGAAAGGGCTCTGGGATGGGGGATCCAAGCCTTTGGGTGGAGATCTCTGTGCCTCCTTCTTAGGTGACCTGCATAACACCTCATCCACTTTATTGACTAGGGCTGCCATAATCTCCCACTGACCAAAACCTTGGCTCTGGGTGGAAGACAGGTGGGTGGTTGGGAATGAATAGGACAGTCCATTTCCCAGATACTCCTAGGACAAAAAGACTCACAAATCAACCCTTCACCAGCGTGGAGCCAAGGTCACCAGTGTTTGATGATTTGCCTGATGATGAAATCCGGGGTGGACTCCCCACCTTGTGAGGATGGGGAGTGGGAGGTCTCTGAGATCTGTGGCAGCAGCATGAAAGAGGGACTAGATCACTAGCCAGATCATTTTAGATTCAAATGCTAGTTCTATTACTTGCTGTGTACACATAGACAAGGTGCTCTGTGTCACTGATCTTCAGTCTTTGCACCTGCAAAATGGGGGAAATGACATCTACATTTCAAGTCCATTGGGCATATTAAGTGAGATGACATATGTACACCATTGGAATGGTGCCTGGCACTTAGTCGATATGATAAATGTCCTCTTCTCCCAGCTGTTAGCACTAGTACCCGGGACAGCTCCCCACCCTTGCCTGCTTGGCTGCTGTCCACGGTTCTGATAAAAGATTACAATCTGCTATTCTCTCCCCCTTGCTTCATGTTATTGACCACTGTAGCATTTGCAGAGGTCTTGGAGATCAAGACTTGAAAAATTCTTGTCTCCTCTTCTTTTCCAGTCATGATAATCTGTAGAAAAAAAGCACCTGTCCTCCTGGATCTCTCAGTCCCAGTACTGTAGTCAGGGATGTAGTCAAACCCTTGATGATTCTTTCAGCACATCTTCTAGCAGGATGAATCACAGGTACACACACAACAGAGTATAGGATTTGGACTCTTCCAGACCTGAGTTTGAGTCCCAGCTGTGTTACCTCACCAGCTCTATGACTTTGGCAACTTCTCTGAGCCACAGATTTCTCATCTACACAGTGAAGTTAGTAACTGTACCTCCTTCTTAGGGCTATTGGGAGGACCAACAGGAGATGTTGTTCCTAAAATGATTAGTAGTGTCTCAATAAATTCTCAATTAATTGGTAGCTATTATTACTTCAGACATCTGACTCTGAATCTCTCAATGAGGCAACACCAATCACCATGTGTCCTTTCCAGTAAAGTCAGCTGCAGACCCCTTAATATTGGGGACTGTCATGGAGGCCTGGCTTTCCTTCTACGAGCATGGGCTGTTGTACCTCCCAGGATACTAGTTCCTTTCTTTTTATTTATCTGTTCAGGATAACACCTGCCCACTCTCACTCCCTGTCTTTATCAATTTTTGTTTGGTTCAAGTCCATCCTGTACAGAGTTTGGTTAATATCTATTTGAGAAAGACAGGCAAACTTGGGTTTGAATTCTGGCTCTGCACCTGCTAGCTGTGGTGCTTCGGGCAAGTCACTTAGGCTCTCTAGCCTCAGCTTCCTCATCTATAAAATGGTGATGGCTACATCCCCTTCCTCATGGGATTGTTGCAAGGAGCAAAGGGAAAATGCATTAAAGGTCTTAGCACAGATGTACATGGCAAGTGCCCAATACCTATTGTCCTTATTATCGTTCTTCTTGACTTCCTGATTTTTGCTTCTACCACTCTTTTCTCGGGATGTTCTGCCTTCTCTATAACAAGCTGGAGAGTAGAGAATCATATCTCCAGCTGCTGTCCTCTCTTCAGAAGCAAAGTGAACACCTGTGTTTGGAGCTCATCTGGTGTACTTTCATCTCTGGAGGGGAAGACATGCATGGAGCACATCCTCAGTCCTCTGGGACCTTTATCTCTTACCTAAGGTTGCGATCCCAAGGGGAATGTTCAGCCTTTGTGGTTGTTTTTGCTTTGGGGTGTGTGTGTGTGTATGTGTGTCTGTGTCTGTGCACCAACATACACAAGATTATGAGTATGTATATCTGAGTGTAGAAATAGGTATGTCATGTGATTCTAGGTAACTTTTTATGGAATTACATGTAATATGGCACGTAAGAACATGTGCAAATGAGGAACAGTAGTGTGTGTGAGGTTGTGCACGTGTGTGTGTGGGGTGTGTGTGTGTGTGTGTGTGTGTGTGTAGCTGTTAGACATGGTGCCAGCTCTTTAGCCATCTGCAGGCTTGAGGCATCTGGGGCCATTCACGAAGTTGCTGGTTGCCAGCACCTGCCACTCTGAGGAGCATTCCCAGCCCGTTGTTTTGGGAATAGCCATGCTTCGATGACTCACAATCCTGCTTACTCAGAATTTTTCATAATCTGACCTAGGCAAGGGATTGTGAAAAGATTTGCCAAGCACATAAGTGGTACTGGGAATATGGTTAGCTTTGTAAAGACAAAGTTCCCCAGTACTTTTAAAACCACCCAGATTGAAACCCCTTGCTTACAGTGAGTGCTTAATTACCCGAGATTCTTATCTGTTCATTAAAGCAACTCTCCTGAGGGACCTTTTTTTGACAATACAATGTTAGCCATTCATTCGCATTAATTTAAAAGTAATAAAAATTTTGCAATGTTCTATAATTCAGACTTATCACTAATTCACCAACACCCTCCCTCCAATTATTCCAAATCAGGAAAGTTCTAGTATTTAACAGCAATATATCCAATACTCAAGGGAAATAATTTCTATGTCACCATTTAGAATTCAATAGCAATAACCTAACTATAGAATGCCTTCATCTGGACAGAGCAGAAAATTTCCAAACCCTTAACCACACATTGTTTTCTCTGATTTTCACAACAGGTCAGGGGGTATAGTGCCCGTTTATCAGGGAACTGATGCTCACAGTGGTGAAGTGAGCTACAGCCCAGGGCTCACAAAGCTGATTAGTGAAGGCAGTGAGAATTGGATCCAAGGGGTCTCAGTGGCCTCAGTTTCTCAACACACAATTGCCCCCAGAAAAAGCCAGACTGAACTCTCATCCTTGGCTATATGCTCAGGAAAGATGTAGTTTTTGGCAGTTTGTCATTTCACTTACCCCAGGGTATTATTTCAGGAAATAGTAAGAAGCAGAGAGATTTTAGCAACAGGGAGAAATTCCTCAAAAACCTATTTCTTCCCTGCCTCCTCCAGCTTATCCTCAGACCCATCCTAAATATCCACCGTGTGCATAACCTTGTGCTAGGGCCAAAGACTGGCTCCCAGGTGGGTCTGTTAGCTGAACCCAAGGACCTCAAGGTCCGATAAGGAGAGATGGAGACAGAAAAAACAACTATTCCAACCCAGAATGACCTGTGGGGGCAGGGTGGGCAGGGCAAGGGACCGTGGAAGTGCAGAGAAGGGTGGCCAATGCACCCTGCGGGGTGGGGAGTCAGAGAAGCGGAATAACGTGGAGTTGAGTCAGCCAGGCAAAGTATTATGGGCTGAATTGTGTCCCCCAGGAATTCACATTAAGGTCCTGACCCCCCAGTACCTCAGAATGTGACTGTATTTGGAGAAAGGGTCTTTGAGGAGGTAATTAAGGTAAAATGAGGTCATACGAATAGACACTCATCCAATATGACTGGTGTCCTTATAAGAAAAAGATATTAGGACACAGCCACGTACAGAGGAAAGATGATATGAAGACAGGGAGAAGATGGTCATTTATACGCCAAGAAGAGAGAACAGATCCTTCCTTTACCATTGCCAACACCATGATCTTGCACTTCGAGCCTCCAGAACTGTGGGAAACTAAATCTCTGTTGTCTAAGCCATCCGGTCTGAGGTACCATGTTCTGGCAGGCCTAAGGCAGGTGTGAGGAGTTGCAAGTGCTTGGCTGCTGTGGGCTGTCCTGGGCAGGGGGGCGGGGGCAAGACTAGAGAGAGAGCCAGAACCAGAAGAAGGGGGAACTGCGCATGCCAGGCTCAAGATTTTAGATTTTGCCAAAGGCCGTGCAGTGCCGTGGACATTTTTAAGCAAGAGAGAAACAGTTCTCTAACTACAGGTACCCAAAAGGAAAAAAACAAAACAAAACAAAACAAAACACCTAACAAGACGATGACAGAACAAACAAATCTTGGAAATGGCCCCCTGAGGCCTCTGGCTCATGGAAACAGCTCCAAAGCAGGCCATAGAGGAGAGGGAAGTACACAGGCTTTTAAGTCAAACAGATCCAGGTATGAATTTTAGCTCCACTATTTTGTTCATGCCTTTATCGATTTGCTCGGCTAGCAAATATTTACTGAGCACCTACTATGTGTTCTAGGCACTGGGAATACGTCAGTGATCCAAACACAAAGTCTTTGCTCTCTTGGAGCGAGCCTCCGTTCTGCCATACACAATAAACAAATTCATCACTAAATATGGACATGGGAGGTTGTGATAAAAGCTGTGGATGGAAGTCAAGCAGGGGAAAGGACACAGATGGAGAGAAGGATACTTTTTTTTTTTTTTTTTAGATCAGGTGGTTAGGGAAATGACATTGAAGCAGACACCTGGAGGAAGGGAAGGGATTGAGTCAAGCAAAAATCTGGGCAAGTACACTCCAAGTGGTGGGAACAGCAGGAGCAAAGTGTTGGCAGGGGTGACAGGCTGACTTATAGCTGCTTCCTAACCCCCTCCAGAGGGCAGAGGCCAAGGATCCAGAAGCTGCAGTTCCTGGACTTCGGTGTCTTGACCAGAGTGTCCTCACGAGGGGTAGGAATGAAGGTCTGACCTGGAAAGCTGAGGAGTGAACGGGAGAGGGAATGGAGACCGCAGCTCCAGGTAGCTCTGGCAAGTTTTGCTCCAAAGGAGGTCAGAGGAGTAGGGTGGTGCCTGGAGGGATTGTGGAGTCACGGGAAGGTTTTCTTCCGGGGGATATCAGACGTGTTTGTGTGATGGGTGTGATGCAGTGGAGGGGGAGAGCGAGGGCTCAGGAAGCAGGGGCGGTCACTGCAGAGGTCAGATCCTTGCTGGCGAGACGGGAGGGTCCGGGGGCATTTCCACGCGGGTCCTGGCCCCACCAAGGAGCAGGGAAGGTGGAAAAGCGAGTGAAGGGTGGAAGAAGGTTGGGGAGACTGGGGCATGTCGACCCAGCCCTGTGCTGCACTGGTGCCGACCCAGAAGAACAGATGGTTATATTTAAGGACTTTTCATGAGCTGGTTATTAAGCCATCGGCAGCTTGAAGTAGGCTGTAGTGGGAACATTTACACCACGGAAATCAGCAGGTGCTACAAATCAGGGCCTTCTGTTTTTAAATTTTTAATACTTATTTACTTATTAAAAATTGTTAATGTTTATCTATTTATTTTTAATGTTTATTTTTGAGAGAGAGAGGGGGAGACAGAGCACGAGTGGGGGAGGGACAGAGGGAGAAGGAGACACAGAATCCGAAGCAGGCTCCAGGTTCTGAGCTGTCAGCGCAGAGCCAGGTGTGGGGCTCAGACTCACAGACGGCGAGATCATGACCTGAGCCGAAGGTCATGCTCAACTGACTGAGCCACCCAGACGCCCCTAATGCTTATTTATTTTTGAGAGAGAGAGAGAGCACGCAAGTGGGGCAGGGGCAGAGAGAGGGAGACACAGAATCCGAAGCAGGCTCCATGTTCCAAGCTGTCAGCACAGAGCCCAACGCGGGGCTCAAACTCACAAACCACGAGATCGTGACCTTAACCAACTGAGCCACCCAGGCGTCCCTATTTATTTTTTGAAAGAGAGATTGAGAGCAAGCCAGGGAGGGACAGAGAGAGAGAGAGAGAGAAGGAGAGAGAGAGAAATCCCAAGCAGTCTCTGTGCTGTCAGCACAGAGCCCAGCTCGGGGCTCAGTCTCACAGACCATGAGATCATGACTTGAGCTGAAACCAAGAATCAGACACTTAACAGACTGAGCCAGCCAGCTGCCCCAGAAATCAGGGCCGCCTTATCCAACAGCCGGTTGCTGAACCTTTTCCAACACATCCAATCCAAAGAGGCAGTTGTCTTCCGATCGCCTCAAGCACTCAGTGAAACAAGAAGGTGAGGTGGTGAGCTGACCAGGAGGAGGGGGAAAGGGAGCCAGAGAGGCGAGGAGAAAGACAAAGATATACAGCGATCATCTTGGAGTCAGAAAATCGTCATCTCGCCCAGGAAACTTTCTGGACGGTGTAACCCACTTCTTCCCACTTCCCACTTCCGAGAGCCCACTTCCTGGCCACGTGCCCCTGGGAAATTTGCTCAGTCACTTTGAGCCTCGGTTTGCACATCTGTAAACGTGGAGTCCCGATTCCAAGGTGATTGGGAGCACGAAGTGAGGTAAGGCACACAAAACATCTGCCCAGGAGAAGAGGGCAGTGGACTGGTTGAATGGCCAGTGATCTGGGTCTCAGGTTTGTAGAGGAAGAAAAAGCTGGGGATAGTTCTCGCTTTTGGCCATTGCAGGAGGTGGCTGACGCCCCCTGACCACTCCTAGCCGACCTCCTCTGTGGACCGGTATAGATGGAGTCCAGCTTCAGGCTCAGAATGTATTACCCCAACTTCCCCTGATCTATATATTTATCACAATACAGCAACTGCATAATTTAAAGTGGGTGTTAAAAAATATTCCAATGTGTTATGTGATTTTGCATTCCTGGGTGAAGAAAAATTGCTACAAGAAGGTGGTTAATTATTTCAAAAGACAAATTCCATGCAATAAAATAAAAATAGACTCCTTGTCCAGAGGGAAAGTGAGAAAAAAAAAGGCGGGAGGGAGACATGAGGAATGGTCCTCTCTAAATAGAATGTGGATGTTTCCTCAAGTAGTGAGAGGGTCAATGGGACAGAGGCGGACTCTGGGCACCTGTCACATGGCCAGGAGAGGAGAGGACAAGGGGCAGCGAGAGTGCCAGTGGGGAGCCCTGTGAGGAGGCTGTGATTGCTCTGGACGTGGGACGCGGCGATGCCCTAGTCAAGGGGAGGGCGTGGTGGTGGAGTGAAATGGTGAGGTCCAAGAGAACGTGCTGGCAGGCATTGGAAAATAAGGCCCATGTGCCCCCTGGGAAGTGTTGAAGTGGGGAGCCTGCCCAGGAGGCTCTGGTGGCCCAGAGGGGGAGCAGATGAGACCTCCCGCTCCCTGTGGTCAGCATGCTCCCAGGGATAAAAGGAAAGCACCAGATCCAGTTTATTCTCCCTACATGTATCAGTCGGAACCGTCACTCTGCCTCCTCTGGGACAGAAGAGTGGAGGGAGGGAGAGAGCCTGGAGTTACACCCACTCAGCCACGTGCAAGGTGGCCTCCGGCATTACCCCAGAGCCCCTGCACAGAAATGAGGCAGCAGAGGACAAGCAGGCTTCAGGGAGGGTGATGGGCTCCGCGTCGGCTGGGAGACACCCGGCACCGTACGACCAGTTCATTAGCCATCAGACACATCATCCCGGAGCGCGTGAGAGACCCCGAGACATTTGTGTCCAGCACGGTGAGCTCCCCCTCACCTGCCTTCTCGTGTGGTTTCTTGAGCAGGAGGGGAAGAAGGGGCTTCGGGACAAGTGCCAGGAACTTTGCAGAAATCCTCTGTGCTCAGTCTGCACACATCTGTGAAGCCTTCTGGGTCCCCACTGCTCGGTCTCCTCCATGCCTCGTGGCTTCTGGGTCTTCTTTGCCCCCCTCTCCCGGACAGAGGACTCCCATAGGGTTTGCTGAATGAAGGAAGCGAGTTGACCATCAGCGGAGAGGGAGAGGCGAGCCCTTCTCTCTACGGCGGCGGGAATTTTCCTTCTGAGCACAGAACTGCTTGGCCTCCCTGCACTTCGGGGTGTGGGTTCATGCCCCAGTTTCTTCTCCAGCTCCCGACACAGCCTCAGTCGAGTGAGGTGTGGCCTCAGCCAGGTGACTTAGCTCAGCATTTCTTCACGGCATGATTGTTGAGGGGCAAGTCGTGTGCTGATGTGATGAGACCGGGGAAACTACTTTTATGAAAGGTGGCAGGAGCTGTGAGCCGGCTGGCTTGGGAGGGTGCAGAGCCCTTCTTGGGGGAACCCTGCTCCCTTATTAAGGCAAAACACCCCCACGGGCCAGTTTGGTCAGGTAGGGCTCGGGGGGAGGAGGTCAGGCAGTGAGGAGTCAGTGGTTCTGCCCATAGCTGCTCGTGGGCACTGAGAGGGAGGGGCCCTGGGGGAGAAGGATCTGGAGAGGGGACAAATGCAATCCAGCAGGCTGAACAGATCGGAGTGGCGGGCAGTTCCCGTGGCGGGAGGGCCTGAGCTCAGCTGGCAGGGACCATGTCTGACTTCCAGACGAAGGCGCTTCCTCTTGTACTCAACGACAAGTTGGGTGGGTAGGTCTTTGGGGAATGAGGAAGAGGGAGAGCAGTGCCAAGCTTCCACGCTGTGCTCACAGCCTGGGGTGCAGTGGCCTGAGAGGGAGCGGGGCATCAGAGAAACAGGCTGCCACGCGGTCTTGACACAACTCCTTTCCCCAAAGAAAGTGACAAGGTGACCTTTAGGGGCAGGGCTAATGTGAGAATGAGGCAGGAAGGGGGCTAGGTCCTGCTGTTCATGGGATGAGGGTGGTCGTTTTGTTTCAATATTGAGGCTAAGGGTGACCCCGGGGTTGCAAAGGCCTTGGAGGTCCACGGGCAGCACTAATGGCGAGTTATGTGCCCCGTGGCTTAGGGTCATCTCCGTGAGGACATCCCACCCACTCTCTGGCTTTCTGTTTGACTTCTTGAGTGGGAGAGAAGGGGTGGGCATTTCAGCCAGTGCCTGCATGTGCCAGGGAGTGAGTGGCTCACATGAATGTCACATGTCACATTGGTGACGTGGGAGAAAAGGTCTCATCTCACCGGCACGGGTATAGATAACGGGCTGGATTGGTGATGGACAGTGGACGGGTTCAGCCATCTCTGGGGCCGAGAGGCACTGGCCTCCTCCAGCCCCCGCAGACCAGCAGTGGTGGGAGTCTCAAAAGCTCAGCTGGCCCACTACGGGCCTCTGTGGGCTGCACACCGTGGGCCCACAAAGAAGCAAACACAGCCTCTGCCCTCAGTGACCAGGTTGGGGGGGGGGGTTGCGGATCCGTGGGGAACTTCCATGGTCTGTGTTAAGAATTGTAAGATGTCAGCCTGTGGGGAGTTTGGAGATTGCGGTCACGTCCGGGCACACATCCTTCACCACGCTTGGGCTTAGTTCGAGCAGCTGGGTACCTGTTGTGAGGCTTTTCGGGGCGGGGGGGCGGGGGAGAGGGGATGTGGCATATTTGTGTTTGAGCGTGAATGGGGGGTAAGGCAGCGGATACACACGTGTGCTTGAAGGTACACATTTGCGTGTGTAACTGGGTGTGTGCACATGCGAGGATCGGTCGGTGCGTGTGAGCACCGGTTGGGAGGGGGGGCAAGCATTTGATTGTTTCTGGGAAATGTCCCTGAGTGTCTGCGAGTGTCAGAGGGTGGAGCTTAACTGGGGGACGCAGACAGACGCACGTCTCCGTGTGTGGGTGCGTGTCTGCAGGTCGCTGTGGCTGTGCGTTATCCACCAGGAGACCTTGGGCGAGTTACCCAACCCCTCTGTGCCTTAGTTTCCCCGGGGGTGAAATGAGGATCCTTAGTACCCACCTCGTAGCTTGCGGCGAGGGCTCCGTGAGATGGTTGGCGTGGACCCAAGAGAGCTCCTGGAAAGCGTTAAGCGCCGTGTCCATGCTTGCTATTGTTATTACTGAAGTGTGAGTTCGCCTACGTGAGTACCCATGTGTGAGCATGAGCGTGTGTGTGTCACGCCCTCGTGAAGGGGCGGGAGTCCCCGGTCTCAGGTAGGTGACTCCCGGCACAAGGAATTAGGAGACAGATGGACGGGAGGCCTGAGGCCTGCAGCCGGGCATTGAAGCCAAAGCCCGAGGCGAGACCCAGGCCGGGCTCCTCTCCCGGAGGCATCGAGCCCCTTCCTGCTGCCTCCTGGGAGGACGGAGGACCCGAGCCAGACCTGGATTCCCAGGGCCCTCCTGCCCTCCTGGGCCCGCTGCCTGCCCAAAGATCTGACAGAAGGTGGGGGGCTGGGGACAGACAAGCCAAGGGACCAACCCCTCCTGCTCGGTAACCTGACAGCTGTGGCCCAATTAAAATCAACAGTTCACAGGTGTTCCTGGTAATGACTCACGCGCAGAAAGCTCGGCTCCCTTTAGGGCTCTTCTAAAAAAATTTAGAGCTCTTTAAATTTTATTCACCCACAACATCAAACCCAGGGAGGAAGTCATAAACGTGTGCGGGGGGGGGGGGGGGAGGGACACTGCACACACGTGTGTGCACGCACACACTCACTCATAGGTACATGCGTGAACTAGCACACCTTTGCCAACACACACACACACGAACACACGCCATCCAAACCCCTACCCACTGTCGCACACCCACCACGTGACCCACACCACGTGAGACACACTCACGCGTGCCCCAACTGTTTTGGTGCTCTCTTGCTGCTCAGCAAATGACCTGTTGGCTTAAAGCAACACATATTTATTACCTCACAGTTTCCGCGGGTCAGCGGTCTGGCCGTGGCTCGGCTGGGTCCTCAGCTCCGGGTCTCCCGACGCCGCAGTCAACGTGGTGGCTGGGCTGTATTCTTACCTGGATGCTCGGCTGCCAGAAAATCCCCACCTAAACTCATTCAGGTTGTCGGCAGAATGAGTTTCTTTTTGGACTATGACTAAGGGCCCGGCTCCCTGCTGGCTGCTGGCTGAAGATTCCCATAGTGCTTTGTCCCGCGGGCCTCCTCGGCGTGGCCACTAAGCTCATCGCGGCAGCCGGGAGAATTTCCCCACATTTCCCTGTGCTAGCCAGCCAGAGCTCTGTGCGTGTGCGTGTGTGTGGTACCTAATCACAGGAGTGACATCCCATCACCTTTGCCATGTTCTGTCGGTTAGAAGTAAGTCAGAGATGCCACGACACTTAAAGTGAAGAGATTATACAGGTGTGAATGTTGGCCACCCTTGGGTCTATTCACACCTGCTCACATTCGTTTACCCACCGTTGGATGCGTGGACTCAGAGATCACACACCACACGAGCCCATTCACCAACCCCTTTTGCTGGCCCCTGTATACACACTCAGCAGCCTTCAGGCCATCCGGAAGGTTCTGCCTAGCCTGGTCAGACAGGTGAGGCCTTGACACTAAAATCGCTCTGGTGGGGGCACCTGGGTGACTCATTCGGTTAAGCATCTGCCTTCGGCTTAGGTCACGATCTCACAGTTCGTGAGATCAAGTCCCACATCGGGCTCCGTGCTGACAGTGTAAAGCCTGCTTGGGATTCTCTCTCTCCCTCTCTCTGCCCCTCCCCCAGTCAGACTTTCTCAAAATAAGTAAACTTAAAAAAAAATAAAGGTAACCAAACACCTTCAGAAACTGGAAGCAAACCCACTGGCCAGCACCTGTTCCCAGTGTCACTGCCTCTAAAGTCCTTTCCTGATTGCCCAACTCTTGATCTCGTTCAGTCCTACCTCTTCTCCACATGTTCACATTCCCAGCGTCCACAGGGACTTGGTCCCCAGACTCCACCCTTGGATCCTGGACTCAGTCTAACACCCACCCGGTGAACTGCCAATTCCTTTTGTTTTCTTTTAAAATTGTATTAAATGTTTATTTTTGAGAGAGAGAGAGAGAGACAGAGAGACAGAGTGTGAGCGGGGGAGAGGCAGAGAGAGAAAGACACAGAATCCGAAGCAGGCTCCAGGCTCTGAGCTGTCAGCACAGAGCCCGACGCAGGGCTCAAATTTATGGACTGTGAGATTATGACCTGAGCTGAAGTGAGATGCTCAACCGACTGAACCACTCAGGAGCCCTTGACAATTCCTTTTTTCAATTTATTTTATTTTTAATTTTTTTAATGTTTATTTATTTTTGAGAGAGAAAGAGACTGAGCAGGGGAGGGGCAGAGAGAGGGAGACACAGAATCCGAGGCAGGCTCCAAGCTGCATCAGTGTAGAGCCTGATGCAGGGGTTGAACCCACAGACCGTGAGATCATGACCTGAGTCGAAGTCAGATGCTTAACTGAGCCACCCAGGCGCCCCATGACAATGATTTTTTTTTTCAACGTTTTTTATTTATTTTTGGGACAGAGAGAGACAGAGCATGAACGGGGGAGGGGCAGAGAGAGAGGGAGACAGAATCGGAAACAGGCTCCAGGCTCCGAGCCATCAGCCCAGAGCCTGACGCGGGGCTCGAACTCACGGACCGCGAGATCGTGACCTGGCTGAAGTCGGACGCTTAACCGACTGCGCCACCCAGGCGCCCCGACAATGATTTTTTAAAGTGAAATCCATGACACTTTTTAAAGTCCCAACACTTGCACCATTCCTCCCAACTTCAGATCAGCACAGATCAATTTTCTGGGTGTCTTTGACAAGTTTATTCAATTGTCTGAAAATGTTAAATTAAATTACAGAGCCTTATGGCACACCACTGGAGACTTGCCCGAAGGTCAATACCGTGGGAGGGCATGGTGGAGGTTTTGGAGCCCAGGAACTGGACAAAATCTTCTGACTCTCCATCCTTTTGTTTATAAAATGTAAGAATTATTCCTAATCTGTATCAACTACAGTTAAAACTATACCTATCTTATGACCAGTAACTCCACTCCTAAGTGTAGACCACAGAAATACGTACAAATGTCCATCAAAGCACAATTATAGAATGTTCACAGCAGAGCTATTCATAACAGCCCCCAAAATGGAAACCACACAAATGTTCATCAGAATAGAATGGATTCTCTCTCTCCTTCATTTCTCTCTCTCAACGTGTGTGTGTGTGTGTACGTGCATGCGTGCACACACACACACACACACACGCACGCACACACATTTTTTAATGCAAGGACATTCTCTTACATACCTTTTCTTACTCAAGAAATCTAATCCTGATTGAAAGTGGACTGTATAGTAAAGGCAGAAAAAAAGAAAGAAAAGAATTGGGTTGGGGCGCCTGGGTGGCTCATTCGGTTAAGCGGCTGACTTCGGCTCAGGTCATGATCTCACAGTTCATGGGTTCGAGCCCCGTGTTGGGCTCTGTGCTGACAGAGCCTGGAGCCTGCTTCAGAGTCTGTGTCTCCCTTTCTCTCTGTCCCTCCCCTGCTTGTGCTCTCTCTCTGTCTCCCTCAAAAATAAACATTAAAAAAAAAAAAGAAGAATTGAGTGGATACACACATTGTGCGTACACAAAACAACAATGAAAAAGAGCCGACCACAGCCACGTGCACCCGTAGGCGTGAATCTCCCAACAGTGAGCAAAAGAAGCCTGACACAGAGGTGAACATACCTCGTGATTCCACTTGTAGGAAGTTCAGAAAGGAGCCAAACCAACCTACAGTGTCAGGAATCAGGGCAGTAGCTGTCCTTGGGGGAGATGGTGCCGGGAAAGGGGACACAAGAGGTGCAGGCTGTGTGGGTGAAAAGTCACTGAGTTGCACACCTGTGTGTGCAGTTTTTCGTATGCGTGTGTTACCGCCACAAAAGAACATAAAAATAACAGAAGACTGCCTAATGCCTGATTTGCACCTGGTACATCATAGCGACTCCCATTAAGACTAGCTCCTCCTTCTCCTTTGTGAAGAATGTTCTCCCTCGTGAGGGGGCAGGAAGAAAACCAGAATGTTCTGTCTTTCTGTTAGCATTACATTCCCAACAAGCAGTGAGTCTGTATCTTGTGTCTCTCTCCCCAGAAGCACCTTCGGTTTGTTGCAAACATTTTTCACAAGCTTTGACTTTTCCCCAGCCTTCAAACCTTCAAAACCCTCTTGCGCTCCTCTAGATCCTTCTTAATTACGCTCCTCCTGCCACCCTGGGTAGCGCACTGGGGTTGTTCCCACTGATGTCCCCTTCCTCATGGGCCCCCTCGCGGTTAGATTGTCAGAATTTCCTCTCTGCTCTCTCATTCTGCAACTTAATAACCAGCCTTGGCCTTCCTGCAAATTCTTTGACATCCACTCTCCAAAGGAAGTGGAAAGCCAGGGAGCAGTCTGATGTGGGGCCTGGCAGGATGCGGGGACAGCTGGGAACACCCGGGCATCCTATTTGCATGAGGACTCACCAGGCTTCCAGGGACATAACCTGGTAATGACTTTGGAACTGACAGGTGGGTCCAGGAAAAACCAGGACTCACAGTTTCAAATTAAAAATGGAGATCGTTATCTGTTAATCTGGGGGGCTGTCCGAGTCCCGCTCTGTAGAAGTCGTCGCTTTCTGGGGCTAGGTGACAATGGCGATGAGAAGGAGCTGGGGCCAAATCGGTGTGGAACAAGAGTCTGAAAACTTTCTCCGTAGAAAGCAAAATCAATATTTTAGGCTTTGCAGGAAAAACAATACATAAATGAATGAGCGGGTTGTGTTCGAATCAACTGTATTTACAAGACAAGGCATGATTTGCGGATACAGAAGATCGTCTGTCCTTTAAGAAATTCCTTGAGCCTCTTGGCAAAGGTAGCCGTGCAAACATCAGTCTCGGGGGCCCTTTGCGAGATTAACAGAATCAAACTCACTGCCGTGCAATGAGAATTGATCTCAGGCCCTCTTCTCTCTTCAGCCACCCTGGGAAGGGACTCAGGTGGATTCCAGATGGGAAGCCTCATTCCCATCACCCTACGCAGTATTGAATGGGCCCCACATCGCCGGGACCATAGACTGGGTCCGTCCCAGCTGCTTCCTACCACGCATTCCCCACTGTTTACCTGCATCCCACTCCTCTTCTGCCTGCTTTGTTACCCCTAATGCTGGTCCCCGTCACTTCCCTCCTGGAAAACTGTAGTGGCCTCCGCTGGTTTCCCCGTCTCCTCCCTTCTTCCTCTGCACCCCTAGGGGAATAATCCCTCCTAACTCTGATCATGCTATGCCTCCGAAACCTTCCATGGCTTCCACAGCCTGTTTAACAAAGCCCACATTCCCTAACATAGTGTAGTGGACACTTATTATTTCTGGGATTCCCGTCCTCTTTCTGGAAACTTCTTCATCTCCCATCCCTAACAGACACATCTGTGCATTCCATCTACAGGATTCTGGCATGAGCAGTTGTGTTAGTCAACATGACCCTTCCTTGAGCCACAATCGTTTGGTCAAGGTGTGGGCAAATGACTCAAGCTGCATCGATCAGAGGACTTGCCTGGAAATTTAGACCTGGAGCTGAAATGAAAGGTCAGGCTCTTTGGATGGCTGAACCTTAAGACACAGAAACCTAACAGCCTTGTTGGCTATGCCCTGCCATGACCCAGGAGAAGAAAAGGCCAGGTGTCAGAGGGAAGAAAGCAGACTGGAAGCCTAGAGGGAAGTGGGGTGTAAGACAGAGAGCATTTTCTGGGTTGGTTATTGGAGATGTCAGGACCTGGTTCTGTCTGCACCCAACGCATGCCCTCAGGGAACTGGCCAGGCCCTCCAATTCTCCTTCTCTTGGACTTGAGTCTCCTAGAGGTGCCCCCCGTTACTAGCAACCAGAAGCGAGATTCCAAATATCACAATTGGGCCATGTGACCCTGACAATCAGAGGCATTGGTTCCTGGAGCAGGGTCCCAAGGTCCTCTGGTCTTCAGGACATTAACCTTTTAATTGAGAATGGAGAGATCTAGCAGTTCCAGAAAGAGCCAGTGTGGCCTGGTATCAGAGTGGGCAAGGGTTGCTGCCAGGGATTTGGGCCAGCAACTAGTTACCAACCAAACAGGTGTCATAATATCTAAAGAAGATGCCAGCTGCAAATAAGCCATACCTGCCAGCAGAACTGGCCAAGCCAATACAGCCGGAGCCTTTACACTCAGACTCCACCTCTTAGCCAGCTCAGGTGGCCACACACTGAATGGCTAAAGCCACAGAAATGTATTTTCTTGCAGTTCTGGAGGCTGGGATCGTGGTGCCAATTGATTTGGTTCCTGGAACTCTCTTCCTGACTTATGTGGCCTTCCTAGTGTGTCCTCCCATGGCTAAGGGAGAGAAAGAGACCGCAAGCTCGCTGGGGTCTCTTCTTATAAGAGCACTAATCCCATCATGAGAGCCCCGCCCTCATGACCTCATATAATCCTAATCATCTCCCAAAGGCCCCACCTCCAAATACCGCAGTGGGGTTTAGGGGCTCCATATGTGGATATTGAGGGGACACAAACATTCAGTCCATAATACCACCTTACTATCAACATTCACTCAACAAACATTTGTGGAATGCCAACTTTGTGCAAGGTGCTGGGATCAATAGTGTTGAAGACAGTGCTGGGCCCGCCCTCTTACTCCTTAATAGGTTGTGCATTCTCCCAGGGCCCCCTGCGGGCTTCCCTCTGGAATGCCCTTGCCCTTCTTCTCTGACCTCATACCAGCCTCCAGCCAGCCTCCTCCTCACAGAAGTCCTCTCAGAATCTCCAGTCTACATGGGCTTCCTTCTGTCCCTTTTATTCCCAGCATGCTTCATGCTGCCAGAATCTTCTGGAATCCACCTCATGTTCACGTTCTCTCTGTGGATCTGCCACCACCCCACACCTCCAAACACACGAAGGTTGAGGGCTTTTAGAGGACAGGGATGGGGTCAGGGTTATCTCTGTGTTGCCCAGCGGCAGCTAGACTTGAGCTCTGCACGTAGTAGGGACTTTAACTGTCCTCCTCATTGATTGCTGATAATCCAGTTTTATTCTGCAGATATGCTCTGCTGATGGGGCTTGGTGAGAAGCAGGAGTGAATGGATGCTGATAATTCCATAAGGTCACACTGATTACATCTCTCCCCTCTCTGAGCTTTTCACTGCTTTCCCCATCTATTTCCTTTTGGATAAAGGTCAAGCCCCTTAATGTTAAGGGCTGATGAGTTGCTACCTGATCTGAGCCCTGCTTACAGCTCCAGCTCACCTGGAAACTCCAATCACCCTGAACCACTAGCCTTTGCTCCCCTCTCTTGCCTCTGGGCCTTTGCACATGATATTCTGTCTGCCTGCATCAATCTCCCCGGGATCCCTCCTCTTTCTCTTGGCTAACACTTAGCTTGCTCCAGGAAGTCGTTCATGATCCCTCCACCCCCACTCCCAAAGCCTGGTCCAATGGTCCCCCACACAGTCTTCCCTTGTCATAACATTTGTCATTGTCATCACCTATTGAATTGCCTGTACTCTTTGTAAGATTTATGCGGGCAGTAACTACCTCTGCCCAGCCTAACTCGGTACCCAAGCCCCTAACAGAGTGCCCAGAGCCTTGCTATTCAAAGTGTGGTCCTCAGACCAGCAGCATCACCGTCATCCAGGCACTTGTTAGAAACGCAGCTCTTGGGGCACCTGGGTGGCTCAGTCAGTTAAGTGTCCAACTTTGGCTCAGGTCATGATCCTGCAGTTCATGAGTTCAAGCCCCATGTCTGGCTGTGTGCCGACAGCTCAGAGCCTGGAGCCTGCTCCGAGTTCTATGTCTCCCTCTCTCTCTACCCCTCCCCCCACTCGTACTCTGTCTCTGTCTCTCAAAAAATAAACATAAAAAAAATGCAGCTCTTAGCAACCCTGCCCCACCCCCTGACCTAGTCTACCATATTCTGTGTTTTAACAAATCCTAGGGAACTCATGTGCACATACAAGTCTGAGAAGCCCTCATTCAGGTCGGTTATTCTCAAACATTGGTAAGTCCTGGGGAATCTTTTAAACTACCGAGGCCCCCTCAACCTGAGAATCTGATGTACTTGATCTGAGGTGGGGCCTGCAGACCTGGAGCATTAAAACTCCCCACATGATCCTAATGTACAACAGAGCTTACGAACCCCCGGTCTGCTCAGTAGACACCCCTTGAATGAATGAACGAACATCTATTGAGCATTTCATACAATCTTCACAACGACCCTGTGAGGTATGAAATAATACTGTTCCCATTTCACAGACAAGGCAGGTGAGGCTCAGCCAGGAGAAGAATTGCCGAAAGCAGTGGCAGAGTCCGAAGCCCACGATCTTTGTCCTGCTCCAAGCTGCTTCCTGGGACAAGGACAAGGATAGTCCTCAGGAATGAAACTTGGCTGCATCCTGGCTCTTCCTCCCTGCACGCAGCAGCCCCTGTAGGCACACGGGAAAACAAGCCCCTTGGGGCACCAGGAGGCAAAAACACACATAAATAAAACTTGAACCCCTGTGCCCGCTGCGAAGATTAGGCATATATTTATAAAAATCACCAGAGCCACTGTTCCTCGGTTTCGTGTTTCATTTACGGCGAACACAAATAGCTTCAGCACGAATATCTGGGATCAAAACAGAGCTTCAGGTTCCGGAGCATCTGTGCTATAGGAGGTGCAGTATGCGCTGAGATAATTTTAGCCAAATGTGTTATAAACAAGATCTGCAGAACTGCGCGGCGGGCTGAGTTTTGAAAACTTAGGATTCTAAATGTATAAATTGTTTGGAACATTTAACATCTAGTCATTAAGCAGTCACCCCCCTGCCCTCCGCTTTCAGTGAGAAGCCTGCCGCACGGCAGCCTCCAGCTGACACCCCCTTCCCAAGTATTAAATAGGGACCACTAGGCTGTGATGCACACACACATGCACACACACGCACACACACACACACACACACACACACACGTGCGCGCGCACATACGCACACGCACACAGGCGCGCGCGCACACACACCAGCTGGTCCAGACCGTTCCTTGGAAGGCTGTAGCAGCACGGAGGCAAAACATCCATTCACCGCTGTGCTGCAAAGACCGTTTCTCAGACACTGAGGCCTCTTTTTTTTTTCTATTGAATTTTTAAAGCCAGTCTTACACCTCAGGTTCCAAACAGCCCCCTTGGATGGTGGAGAGGGAGGCAGAGAGGCAGGGAGGGAAGGAGGGAAGCACTGGGATGTTTATATCTCATCATGTAGTCTGTGCTACTTTGACCAGGTAAGGATATCGTTCCCTCTTTACCAGGGATAAAACTGAGGCAGAGAGAAGTGACATGCCCAAATCAGAGAACTGTCAGGAAGCAAAGCTAGGATTTCAACAGAAGGGGAAATTGTCTAAATGGCAGCCATATGGCAGACAGGGAGTGTTGATACCCACTCGAGTTGTTTCTTTTAGAATACCTGAAATCGTTCTTTCCCCGATTAAACAATCCCTTTTGAATCATAGCACTATGTGCACACACACAGCAACAAATCAAATGGTACAGAAATGGTTGTGATCAAAAGCAAGTCTTCCACTCCTTCCTACCCCTCCCACCTACCCAATTCCACCGGGGAAAAACAACTTTAAAAAAAATAGTTTGTCTTTCTAACTCTGTCTAGCTAATTTGTTTTTCTTTCTCTTTCTTGGTTTATCATCTTTGTACAATATCAACTCCATGATCTAAAAGATGGGAATTCGGCTCACTTAGTTTATCTCTTTTTTTCTTTTTCTCCCAATATGTGGTGCTTAATTATTTTTAAATCCCCTATTTGTTACCTTTGAAACTAAATGATATGTGAATAATTTACTTAAAACCGTTGTGTCTTGTTCACAACACATAAACTACTTTTTAAAAAAATATTTCTTGACTCCTTACTTTGAAAGTAAGTATTTTGCACTCCTGCCCTTTGCTTCTCCTTTCTGTCAGACTCAGTTTTATATTCACATTGTCACTAGCATTTACATTCTGATCTTCAACCACAACTAATACCTCTGTGCTTGGTCCACAGTTTGACTGTAGGTTGAGAGTCAAGAAATAGCATTTAAATTATTAACATGGTATAAATATTACTTACTGATGAGTCAAGTGATATCTTAGGGTCTCGCTGCTCTTAAAATCAAATTTCAGGACCTTTGGTTCACTGGTGGGAAACTTTTCCTAACATCACAGTCAAATCGATTTTCTTTTCATATGATCTATCAAACACTAAAAACATTGCCACAGTTTAGTGTACTTTGTATTTGGACCATGACTTTCTTACAAATGTTTGCTTCTCCTGGAGTTTATAATTGCCTTTCTTTTCTTTTTTATGCTTCATTACATCTTCCATTTTTTTTTCAAATTTTCTATTATATATTTCTATTTATTTCTATTATATATTCTATTTCTATTTCTATCCACTAATCTGTTGAATTAATCCCCACTCCTTCAGATACTCCTCTTTCTAACCCACCCATTCTCCTCTTCTCCTTTCTAACCCGAGAACCTCACTGTCATTCTTCTGTTTTGGGATTGGACTCACTGTTCCTAATTTTCATGCCTTTTTCTTTTTGGGTTTATTTCCTTATTAATACTAGAAGACATCTTCAAATAACCTCCTGAAAAAGGGTGCATGGAAAGTAAAATTTTGTGAGTCATTCCATGCCTAAAAATAGTCTCTCCCTCACATCTGACTGGTAAATAATGATGGGCATTGCATCTAAATTGAAAATAATTTTCTTTCAGAATGTTAAAAAATATTTCTTTCATCTTTTTGAACCCAGTGTTGCTGATGAAATCGCTAGTGCTAATCTGACTTCATTCTTTTGTTGGTGGACTGCTTTTTCTCTCTGAAAATTTTTAGGACTTCTCCTTTACCTTGACATTTCACAAAGATGTGCCTAGGTGTAGGTATTTTCTGATCCTTTGTGCTGGGTACCTGGTGGTCCTTTCAATGTAAAGATTATCTGCAAAATTGTGTGCTCCTATTTCTTTGGCTGCTTCCAACCCCTTCTGTTTTCTGTCCACTCTTTCTAAGGCTCAAACTGGTCCATATAGATTTATCTTTCTAAGAGATACATACCTATGTGTTTCAGGGTCTCGTGAATTTTTTTTATAATCATAATTTTAATCCTTCAGAGTTATTTCTTATCTTCTGATCATTTTTTTCATGACAACTTGTCTTGGTTTTATGGGCATAATACTTTATAACCTGAGTATATTAATTAGAGGATATTTTAAAAATTTCTTCTGTTCTCAGAATTAGTTCTATTTCCTCTCAGGTCAGTTTTTCTGTTTAGCTTGATCTTTTCTGAAAATTTAATAATGTTGGTTCCCTTCATATGCTTGCTGCTCCTTGGGTGTCTGTTAATATTTATAAAAGGACAGTGGGTTTCCTCTGCTTTTTTGTAATAAGTTTAGTTTTCTACTGGGACTCCCACCAACTGAAGATTTTGACTGCATGTTCTGCAAATGGTAGGGTGCAGTGTGTGACTGGCAAGGCTTTGTTTTAAGGAAAGTATGCCAGGAGTCAGCCCCCAAATGTTATAATGAGAAAACTTTCACTCTAGGTCACTAAAACACATACCAGGAGACTTAGCTTTCCCAGACAACTTTCTTAGCTCTTTATAAAAGAGTCTTCCAGAGGTGCCTGGGTGGCTCGGTTGAGTGTCCAGCTCTTGATTTTAGCTCAGGTCATGATCCCAGGATCACAGGATGGAACCCTGCATCAAGCCCTGCATTGAGCTCCACACTGAACGTGAAGCCTGTTTAAGTTTCTCTCTCTCTCTCTCTCTCTCTGCCTCTCTCCCCCATTCATGGTCTCTCTTAAATCAATCAATCAATTAATCAACCTTCTGTTTTTTGGCCTGGGGTAAATGCTGCAGCCTGCTTTCTATACAAGGTAAAAGACAGGGCTGAAGAGACATACATGTAATCCCATGTACAGGCCTACAGGTAACATGTTGCCTTTAGCCCCTTCTTCTCTTTTGTCCTCCACCAAACCTGCTGACTCTAGGACTGAATGTGCCCATGGACCTCCACTGCCATCTTCTCTGTGACCCTCTAGGAGTGTATTCTATGTTGGGCCCACTCTACCCATCAACCCTCTCCTATCTGTTTTCTACCTTTTACACATTTGCTGAATCTGTTGTTTTAAGAGAAAGATGGTGAACCTCCCCAACCCCAGCATTTGCTATTGTGGGTGTATTCTTTCTTTAACTTAACTCTTATTCTTTTATTTCAGTGGTATGTCAAGATCAAAGATAGGGGACAAAGGCATGGGTCCAGTGGTTCATCTTAAACTTGAAGTGCTGAATGCCTGGATTCTGCTAGGAATGACCAATGGGTACCACATTTCACAGGTTCTAAACAGTAAGAGTAATGACTTTGCATTAAATGAAGTAAGTTTGTAGAATAAGATAATTCAGTATCTACAACTTACCTTAAGTAAATGTCCACCAAATGGTAACACTTTTAAAAATTTGAAGTAGGTTTAAGGCAGATTCTAACTGTAATGGCTGTTGGGTACTCTGTTTTCCAGATGGCTTTCATTTCCTCACCATGTCCAGTTCTCCCAATGACCCAGTGAAGCAGGCATTTTTGCCTACCCTTTGCAGGTAAAGAAACTGAAGCTCAGAGAGGCTGAGTTGCTTGTTCAAGGTCACACAGTCAAAAAGGAACATTTCCCATGGATTTAGCAGAGCTGAGATCAGAGCAGCATCTGGAATGAGAGACTCCAACTTAAGAGAGAAGGAACCCATAAGTGGGAGGAAATATTTGCAAATCATATACCTGAGAAAAGATTTGTATCCAGAAGATACAATGAATACTTACAACTCAATAATAAAAAGACAAATAACCAGGGGCGCCTGGGTGGCGCAGTCGGTTAAGCGTCCGACTTCAGCCAGGTCACGATCTCACGGCCTGTGAGTTCGAGCCCCGCGTCAGGCTCTGTGCTGACAGCTCAGAGCCTGGAGCCTGTTTCCGATTCCGTGTCTCCCTCTCTCTCTGCCCCTCCCCTGTTCATGCTCTGTCTCTCTCTGTCCCAAAGATAAATAAAAAAAAAAGCGTTGGAAAAAAAAAAAAAAAAAAGACAAATAACCCAATTAGAAACTGGGCAACGGATCTAAATAGACATTTCTTCAAAGAATTTATGCAGTAGCCAGTGTGTGAATTATATCTCAATAGAGCTGTGTAAAAAAAGAAAGAAGAAAACAGATGGGAAATAAAGAAGGAATGAAGCCAGAATATCATCTTTTCATTCATGATGCAGTGACAGGATGAAGCCAGGAGGACCCAGGCTGAAGTAGGGGTGGGTGACAAGTGGGACCTTATCAGGAGTATGGAGGCACAAGCAGGAGACTAGACAAAGATGGCAAGTCAGTGAGATCTTTTAACAGTTAGTTACCCTTGTCCCATTGGGTGGCTGCGCCTGTCTTAAAGTGACACCTGCATTATAATGACACTCCCATCTCCCTCAACTGCAGCAGGGTGGGGTCCTCTTATGGAAAAGCTCCTCCCACTCTCGCCCACCTCCGCCTCACCCCTGCCTTCCAAGAACAGGCTTCACTTATAATAATAGCTACATTAGTGGCAGGCAACTGGGATAAACTCTTTAAAAACATTTTTTACTATAGAAGATTTCAAACATGTACAAAAATAGGATGGTATAATGAACCCCCATGTACTCATGCTTCAGCTTCAACAGCTATTGATGTTTTGCTAATCTTGTTTCATTTATGCACCCCACCACCACCATATGCTAAGCTCTCTACTTATGCATATATTATCTTGTTGAATCCTCACAGCAAGCCCATGATGTAGGTGCTCTGATTATCCCCACTTTTCAAACTAAGGCCCAGAGAGGTGAAGTCACTTGCCCAAGGAAGTGGCAATGTTGGAATTCGAACCCAGGACCATCTGATTTCAGACCCTGTGTTTTTATGCTATCCCCAGCTGTGTGCAGCAGAAGGATAGAGAAGGATATCCCCATCCCCACCACCAGCAACCCTCATTCCAACACCTGCTCTCTTTGACCCACCTTGCAATGAGCACTGACCCAGGGAGCACTTATTTTTTCCCCACCTTTATTGAGATATAATGGACATAGAACCTTGTGTAAGTTTAAGGTGTCCAGCACGATGATGTGATACATGTGTATGCTGTTAGCCTTGTGAGTGTGTGTGGTGAGAACATCTAAGATCTGCTCCCTTAGCAACTTTCAAGTGCACAACACAGTTATTATGGTTAACTGTAGTCGCTGTGCTGTACATTAGATCCCCAAAATCTCTTGATCTTTTAACTGGAAGTCTGTACTCTTTGACCACTTTCACCATTTCTCCCACACCCCTGCCCCTGGCAACCATGAACCTACTCTCTTTTTCTATGAGTTCAGGTTTTTTAAGATTCCACATATAAGTGAGATCACACAGTAGTTGTCTTTCTCTGTCTGGCTTATTTCAGTGAGCATAATGTACTCAAGGCCCATCCACATTGTTTCAAGTGGTAGGATTTTTTCTTTCCTATGGCTGAATAATATTCCATTATATGTGTAATAGATGTGTATATACACATATATATCACATTTTCATGTATATGTACATATATTAACACATTTTCTTTATTGGCTCATCCATCAATGGACACTTAGGTTGTTTCCATGTCTTGGCTATAGTAAATAATATTGCAAAGAACATGAAGATGTTCTCGTTGAGATAGTAATTTCATTTCCTTTGGATATACACATAAAGTGGGATTGCTGGATCATAAGTTGGTTCCATTTTTTTAAAACTTTTTTTAAAAATTTTTATTTATTGTTGAGAGACAGAGACAGTGCATGAGCATGGAAGGAGCAGAGACAGAGGGAGACACAGAATCTGAAGCAGACTCCAGGCTCTGAGCTGTCAGCACAGAGCCCGACGCGGGGCTCAAACCCATGAACTGTGAGATCATGACCTGAGCTGAAGTTGGATGCTTAACTGACTGAGCCACCAAGGAGCCCCAGTTCCATTTTTTAGAAGTTTATTTATTGAGAGAGAGAGAGAGAGAGAGAGAGAGAGGCAGAGAAAGGGGGAGAGAGAGAATCCCAAACAGGCTGCACACTAAGAGTGGAGCCCAACACAGAGCTTGAACTCAAACCACAAGATCATGATCTGAGCCAAAATCAAGAGTCAGACGTTCAACCAACTGAGCCACCCAGGCACCCCAGAGTAGTTTCATTTTTAATTTTTTGAGGACTCTCCATACTGTTTTCCATAGTAGCTATACCATTTATACTGGTTTTCCTTTTCTCTGCATCCTCACCAACACTTGTTATCTCTTGTGTTTTTATAACCGCCATTCTAACAGGTGTGAGGTGATATACCTCATTGTGTTTTGGTTTGCATTTCCCTGATGGTTAATGATGGTGAGCACCTTTTCTTTAGAAAAATGTCTCTCCAGATCTTTTGCCCATCTTGAGATTGGATTATTTGTTTTGTTGCCATTGAGTTGTATGAATTCCTCATATATTTTGGATATTAACATCTTATCAGATATATATTTTGCAAATATTTTCTATCATTCCATAGGTTGCCTTTTCATTTTGTTGATTGTTTTTTTCACTGTGCAGAGGCTTTTAGATTTGATGTAGCCCCATTTGTTTGTATTTGCTTTTCTTGCTTGTGGTTTTGATATCATATCCAAAAAATCATTGCCAAGACCAATGCCAAGGAGCTTTTCTCCTGTTTTATTTTCTAGCAGCTTTATGGTTTCAGGTCTTTAATCTATTTCAAGTTAATTTGGGGGACTGGTGTAAGGTGGGAGTCTGATTTCATTCTTCTGCATGTGAATATCCAGTTTTTCCAACACCATTTATTGAAGAGACTATCCTTTCCCCATTGAGTATTCTTAGCTCCCTTGTCAAATACTCGTTGACCATAGATTGTTGGGTTTATTTCTGAGCTCTCAACTCTGTTCCATTGGTCCATTTTTATGCCAGTACCATACTGTTTTGATTATAGTTTTGTAACATACTTTGAAAGCAGGCAACATGATGCCTCCAGCTTTGCTCTTCTTTTCCAGAATTGGTTCTGGGTTTTCAGGGTCTTCTGTGGTTCCGTATGAATTTTAGGATTGTTTTTTCTATTTCTTTTTTAAAAAAAGTCATTAGAATCTTGATAGGGACTGCATTGTATCTACAGGTTGCTTTGGATAGTATGGACGTTGTAACAATATTAATTCTTCCAATCCCTGAGCATGGAATACCTTTCCATTTGTTTGTGTCTTCTTCAATTTCTTCCATCAGTGTCTTACAGTTTTTGTTGTACAGATCTTTCACCTCCTTGTTTAAATGTATTCCTCAGCATTTTATTGTTTGTAATGCTATTGTGAGGGGGATTATTTTCTTTATTTCTTTTTCAAAGAGTTTGTTGTCAGTGTATAGAAATGCAACCGATGTTTCTGTGTTGATTTTGTTCCCGGCAACTTTGCTGGATTTGTTTATTCTAACAGGTTTTTTTTTTTTTTCTAGAGACTTTAAGGCTTTCTGGGCATCCCATTTTTCAAAACATCCCATGTTAATGATGTAGAAACTGAGACTCAGAGTAGTTAAATAACACACCCGGGGTCACAGCTAGAATTCACAATCTGGACTCCATTCAAAGTCTGCCTAACTCCAAAGCCTGGGATCTTCCTAGCACAAGATATTGCTTCTGCTGTTCAGCCCCTGAAACAGCCCTAAGCACTGGATGGTGCAATACCTAATAGAGAAGAAACAGAGAAGGAAAAGAAAGATCAGATTATGCACTTCAGTGCCTATAGCTTCTTCCCTACCTTAACTGCTATGCCCCCACCTGAGTGCATATGTGATGTGCGGCTGCCTATATGGAGGTGGGGAGTGACCATGGGCATCTGCGTGTGTCTCTGGATGTTTGTGTGTCTGTGAACATGTGGTGCGTGCTATCATTGTAGCATGTGCCGATATGTCTGTGTGATATGTGTGTGTATATGGGGGTATGTGTAACGTAAGTCCTGTGTTGGTATGTGTTTGTGTGTGTGTGAGGGGTTGCGATATATATGGAGATTTGTTTGTGTGGAGTGGCATGGGCTTGTGGGCTATGATGTGTGCTGTGTGTATGGGGGGGGGGGTGCGTGATGTGTGGCATAGCGTGTGTTCCAGGAGAGGAGATCCAGGGACTGGTCTCGGGCGTGTTTTCCCTCCTCGAGCATCCCGGCATCTTGCTGACACTGATCTGGGTCTGAGAACGTCTTTCCTGAATAAACATGATGTCATTTCCATTCCATTCAGCCTGCGCCGGGACAGCTGCTGTCAGCATCACTGAGGGAAATGCCACCTCGGCCCTGACAGCTGCCACTTGGCACACTTTGTAGAGAGCTTCTCCGGGAAGAAAAAAACCAGCCAGTCATGCAGATGCTATTTAAAGTATGTTGCATCTTGATGAGAAATGTAGAGGAAGCTAAAGTGTGCTGCAGGGATGGCTCGGGACCCCGGGCTGGGGGGAGGGGGAGACTTGGGTGTCTATCGCACAGGTTCCATGTATCTCGAGCTAAGTCTAGCCTTACGTCCCATTTTACAGATGACGAAACTGAGGCCCAGAAAGGGGAAGGGGCTTGTCCAAGATCAAAGAGCAAGTCAGAGTCACAGAACATGAGAGCCAGAAGTCACAGTCAAAATTTTCAAATGTAACTCCTGCAATGCATCAATGGGGAAACTTTGGCCCAGACGAGAGAAGCAATGTGCCCCAGTTCATGCAGCGAATGAACGGCAGAATATAATCCAGTTCTCAGGGATGAGTATTTAACCTTTGGCTGGAACACACCGAGAGCTTCTGTCTTGCACACAGTAGGAGCTAAACAAATACTTGCTAAATGAGACTTGCGTTGCTTTGGATGACTTGGAAATGCATTGAATTGTCCTTATCCCATCCCTGCCTTTCACACTCAGGAATATCACATTGCTTGCTATGCAGCTGCCTCTAGACCTTCCAACATCCTGGAATTGTTTTCTACTCCATCAGGGAGTATATATGATGTGCCTGGTCAGGTCAGGGGACTTCTTACTCCTTTAACTGAGTGTTATGCAAACGATGGCTTGAGTTTGACTCCACCTGGCTGACTTCTCCCTGTTCAAACTCCTTTCAGTGACATTCAAAGCTTTTCATCACCTGGTCTCTTTTCACTTTCCATGCTTTTCCCATTAATCCTGTAATTTCTCATTCTCCCAGAGTAAACTATGCTCTTTCATACTTCCATATGCTTCTGCATGTGCTTTTGCCTAGAAGGACCTTTCCCTGCCTGTCAAACTCCTACTCATCCTTCAAGGCCCCACTCTAATATCATGGAACAGGTAGGGGAGCTGTTCTTGGACTCACAGCCTCATGGACATCCTTTGGTCATAAACCTCACCACAATGAATTATATTTGACGATCTGACTCCTTTATAAGATCAAGAGCCATCAGGCAGTAACAGAGGCTGAGCAGTGTCCGTATCTCCAGCATCCAACTCAAAGCCTGAAGTAGAAAGGTCTTGAAGAATGTTTATTGAGTGATTGCCCTCCACAATGACTTACTGATGGACCATGGCAGAAACTCTGGCCCAAAAGGCTAGGATAGCCCTGAAGAAGTGAAAGGAAAGAATGACACCAGCATGGCATTGTATTCCAGGTCAAATGAAGAGGTCAACCTCTAGCAATTCATAAAATTCAGCCAATTGTGTCTTTGAGATCTTACTTCTCCCCTTTCATGGCCCCCATCTGACTCCATTCTCACACTTGTCTTGCACCTCACCAATACCTAGAACATCTTCCAGGCTGCTTGTCTCTTGATGGAGCAAGGCTCTAGAGTGACCTCTTATTTCTCCCTTAGCTTCCAGAAAAATTCCATTACTCTCATTGAGATGGATTGTCTTGGATGTTGGGAAAGCAATCTGACTTATAATTCAAATATAACAAAATAGAAATAAAATACGATCAAAACTTGAGCATTCAAGTGAAAACCGAGTTTGACAACCGCCTTATACTTAAAGACTAACGAGATGTCATCAAGTGCAGCTTTCTGATGTTGTATATCAAGACGTGTCAATATTTGGAAGCTCTGCACAATACAGTCAACAATATTTTCCAAATGACAATGAGTTGTAATACAAAATTATGCAAAAGCTCCATTCAAGATGCAAGATATCAACTATACTCAAATCTTCAAAATCGAAATTAAAAAAATAGACGTATTTTTTTTTTAATGCAAAATAGACCAGTGGATTTTTATAAAGCAGAATATGAAAAACTCACTGCTATGATTCAGAGTAAACATTGCAACGAGCTCTTTAGAAACTACTACTTCTCAGGGCGCCTGGGTGCCTCAGTCAAGCAGCTGTGTCTTGATTTCTGCTCAGGTCATGATCTCGCAGTTTGTGAGTCTGAGCTCCGCGTTGGGCTCTGTGTTGACCTTGTGGAGCCTGCTTGGGATTGTCTCTCTCTCCCTCTCTCTCTGCCCCTCCCCTGCTCTCTCGCTCGCTCAAAATAAATAAATAAACTTTTAAAAAACTACTACTTCTCAAGTTTTAGTGTAGTATCGAAGAATATATCTATAGTTATCTGAAAAAACTATTAAAATTCTCCTCCTTTTCCCAACTACTATTTGCATGAGATCAGAGTTTTCTTACATACTTCAACCAAAACAACATATCACAATAGATAGAATGCCAAAAACAAATGTAAGAATCTAATTTTCTTCTATTTTTTTAATGTTTATTTATTTTCGAGAGAGAGAGAGAGACAGAGTATGAATGGGGGGAGGGGCAGAGAGAGAGACACACACACACACAGAATCCCAAAAGACTCAGAGAAATGCAGTGTCTTTGCCCAAGGTTCCAGCGGGAAGGTGCAAAGCTGGGATTTGAGCCAGGCTTATTCAGTTACAGAACTTGCCTTCTTTCTGCCCCTCTCTGGTGAGCCAGTGTGTACGTCCATCCACACATACAATCCTCATGCAATCACTCGTTGGAAGTGCTTTATTTGTCTCAAGTCACCCTGTGATAGTTACTTGAGATGCACTTTATAATTTGGAGTGAGGCTTGTTCAGATTTCTTAGATACAGAAAATTTCTAGTGCATTTAGAGGGCGGGGGGGAATTATGAATGCCAGGATAAAATACCAGGACTATTTTTGGTCTCTCGAGCAATGGATTGATTCAGAAGGACTCAAATAAATTAGCTTTCTTACATTGAGTGATTCATTTGCTGAAAGACAAAATTTTCATACTATTTATCTTAGTTTGGAGTCTTCGAGACAACTATTTGGGTGCAAATAGCTTATTTGAGAGATGGTCCCAAGGAGGATGGTGAAGGAGCAGGGAAGCGGGTCAGAGAAAGGAACAAAGCTGGTAATGGTGCATTACTGCAGGGGTGACCACCGTGGGCAGTCTGGGCTTAGCCCACCTGGGGATCTTTAAGCGAGGGCATGGAACATGCCTCAAAGGGTCAGCTGAGGGGCAAGAAGCTGGGGGATTCATCCACCAGTTCCATCCCCTCATTGCTGAGGATTGCTGCTAGGGCAGTAACTCTCCAGCATTTCCCCGTGTCCACAGGTGGGCAGAGCATGACCAGAGAACAGCCTCAGGTAGAGAGAGCAGGCTCCCAGCTTGTAGGGAAATGTCTGCCTGTGACCTTGGGATAAGCTGAAGGGACATGGAGAGGCCGCTGATAGCATGTGCCCAACAGCCACACCTTTCATCCCTTTATTCAATAAATCCTTACAGGAGCCCCTGTGTGTGTGCCAGATCTTGTCCCAGGCCCTGGAGCTACAGAGACGATCGACCAGCACAAGCCCCGCCCTCATGAAGTTACCCACGGGCTGGCCCTTCACGCCCACACTTCCCTGAAGCAGGAGAGTAGATCGGGAGGCTTTCTTAGTAGAAACAGATACTGTTGAATAGATGGATAACAAGCATATAGAAGCAGAAAGACTCTTCTTTCCTTTTGTCTTTTTTTTTTTTTTAAGAGAGAGAGAACGCAAGTAGGACAGAGGCAGAGGAAGAGGGAGAGAGAGAATCTCAAGCAGGCTCTATGCCTAGCACAGAGCCTGACTCAGAGCTCGATCTCACGACTGTGAGTTCATGACCCAAGCTGAAATCAGGAGTTGGACACTGAACCTACTGAGACACCCAGGTGCCTCTTTTTTCTTTCTTTCTTTCTTTCTTTCTTTCTTTCTTTCTTTCTTATGATGCCACCATGGGCCTCTGACTGGCATATAAAAGCAATGAGTACCATTTTTGCTGTCCCTGTTTTGGGACAGTTTATACTTTGCTGTCCCTGTTATAGGACACTTTGCACACATTATGTCATTTAATTCAAACAACCCTGCTGGTCGGGAACTGTGAGCCCCGTTTTACAGATGGAAAATTGAGGATCAGAGAGATGCAGTGAGTTTATCAAAGACATAGCAGCTTAAAACCAAAGTCAATATCAATCCACCATCCTGGTTCTTTCTCCCCGCCACACCGTGGAAGGGAAGAGTGAAGAGGGGAACAGTGAGCAGGAGTGGGGAGAAGAGAGAAAGTGGGGAAAGGAAGAAGAAAGAAAGGAGAGAAACAGGGGTAGAAGAGGGAGAGCCTGTGGGGACAGAGCTTCGTGTTACCTAACACGTGTCTTCATCCATATTAGGAAAAATCACCCCTCTGAGCCATCGCAGCCCTACAAGCTTAGCTGCAAGGAACACATTGTGTGTAAAAAAAAAAAAAAGAAAAAAAAAAGATGTCCCTTCCTACTGATGGATGAAGCTCTTCCCAGGGCATGAGGTTTGGCAAGAAGAATGAGGGCTGGATTTCGGGCCTTCTTTTCCCCTTGCTTGGTCCCCCTGAGCAGGAAGGTGAATCAGAAGAGCAAAAAGGCCAGTTTGTATTGATTCAAGAGAAGCAGGAGAGCTCCTAACAGAGGCAATCTTTGCAGGTCCCACAGGCAGAATCGTGAAGGCACTCGGTGTCTAGAGGTGATAGGAGAGCACTCAACAGAGAGAGACCTGACTTCCTCCTATCATTCACACTTCCGTCTTTTGCCCATCTTGTTCATCTACCCAACCTTCCACCACTCCTTCATGCTTCTGCCTCCTTCCATCTGCACATCCATCCACGCATCGATTCAGTCACTGCAAAAACCCTTTGAATCCACTCTGTACAAAAGTCTCCGTTGGATTCTGGGCAGAGGTAGTCAAGCAGGCACATCTTCCAGACCTTCCACGAGATGCAAACAATAGACACTAGGAACCAAAGGAGAAAAGTAGAGAGAGGAGGTATGGGGGTGGGGAAGAGAGAGGACGAGGGAGAGGGAAGGGGAAAGAGAGAGAGAGGTCACAGTCGAAGAGGAATTGTGTGAAAACAGGAAGAGAGGGGAAAACTACATGCAGGAGGTAACTGGTCTAGGCTTTGAAGACGGGGTAGAATTTATTAGGGAAATGCAAGTCATCAAAACCACAACGAGATACCACCTCACATGCATCCCCTTATGATAGCTACTATGCAAAAAAATAAAATAAAATGACAAGTATTGGAGATGATGTGGAGAAACTGGAACCCTTGTGCACCGTTTGTGGGAATGTAAAATGGCTCAGTCACAATGGGAAACAGTAGGCAAGTTCCTCAAAAAAATTAAAAATAGAATTAGCATATGATCCAGCAGTCCCACTTCTGGCTGTATACCCCAAGTAATTGAAAGCAGGCTCTCAAAAAGATATTTTAACACTCATGTTCATAGCAGCATTGCTAACGGTAGCCCAAACGGGGAAGCAACCCAAGTGTCCACTGAGGGATGAATGGATAAAGAAAGTGTGTTATGTGCATACAATGAAATATTATGCGGCCTTAGAAAGGAAGGAAATTGAGACACGTGCCACGAAATGGGTGAACCTTAAGGACATTAAGGTAAGCAAATAATCCAGTCCCCCCCAAAAATACTGTATGATTCCACTCAACATGATGTACTACAGCAGTCAAATTCTTGGAGACAGATAGTAGAATGGTGTTGCCAGGGGCTGTGGGGGGAGAAAGGAGCGGTGAGTTGTTGTTTAACGAGCACAGAGTTTGGGATGTACAAGATGCAAAGAGTTCCGGGGATTGGTGGCACAGAGATGTGAATGTATTTAACACCTACTGAATGTACACGTATCCATGGTTAAGAGAGCAACTAAGGAAACAGGAAGGGCACCTGTGGCTGCTCCTCCCTGGGTGGTTGGCAAATGACCACGTGGCACCCGGAACTGAAGGATGCATTCTGAGCACTTGCCAGTCCCCCCATCCCTGGGGACAAATCAAACAAGTGGAGAGGCTGATGGCACAGCTGAAGCCTTGCGAGCAACTAGGCAGAGACCAGGACCAGCTGGGACTTGGGGGCTAATGTCGATGACATAGCCTTCGTCTTTATAGACTAGTGAAGTCCAAGGTGGCCAGGCTGCCCTTACACTTCTGATCCAAATATATCTATTAAAATTAAAAGTGTGTATGCTCTTTGACCTAGCGGTGACGCTTGTAGGTATTCATCCTACAGAAATACAAGAGACCAAACATATATGTTTATAAGGATGTTCACTGCAGTGTTGCTTATAACTTGGCAAGGTTAGAAACAACTTAAACGTCCCTCAGTAAGGGGAGGGGGTGAAATTTATTCTGAGACATCAGTACCATGGAAGACTGTGCAGCAATTTTGTCTAAATGAAGTCGTTACAGATAGGGTACAATGATCACGGCATATCTTTATACGAAAACAAGAAAGTTGCAAAAGAGTGTGCATGGAATGATGACGCCATTTTTTGAAAAAGTCATTACTACTGCAGATCTTCATTTTGCATAGAAAAAGCTGTCTAGAAGATTAGACAGCGAAATATTCACAGAGATTTCTCTTGCCAGGCAAAGCCACGGGGGAACATTTGCTTACTATATTAGTGTCCGTAGGCAGTCTATGCAGTGGGTAATAAGAACCAACACTACAGTCTCACTGCCCAGGATGGGACAGCGCCCCGTTGCAACACCAACAAGCAGAGTGACCTCTGCAAGGCGTTCGACAGTCGTCCATCCCCTTCTCTATAAAGTGGGAATGATGGTTACTTATCTCAGGGAGGGGTGAGGACTAAAATGAGCCGGTGGACCCAGAGGCTGCAAATCGTAGAGGTTCAACATTGAGGGTTTGTGCCAGGCAGACCCAACAGGTTGGATCCCCTGTTCCACTGCTCAGAAGCCTTGGGCAAGTCACTTAACCTCTGTATCTCGATTGTCTCATGCATCAGATGAGCATGAACTTAACTACCTTAGTACAACAGCTTTTAAAAACAACTACCTTATAAACTACGGTTTATACAGTTTATATATATAAACTGACATATAGTAAGTACCCAACACACGTTGTTTGGTATATGGTTGTGTGATATTTGCATTTTTATGATGTATATGCATTTTATCTTTTTCAACACCTTTATTGAGACATATTTTTACATATTATAAAATTCACACATTTCAAGTGTATAATACAACAATTTTTAGCAACTTTACCGACCAGTGTAAACATCACCATAAATCAGTTTTCAGACAATTTCCTTCTCCATGAGGTTCCTCGTGCCTGTTTACTGCTAATCCCCATTCACAGCACTCTGACCACAGGCATCCACTCTTCTTTCTGTCTCTATATTTTTGCCCTTTCTGGTCATTTCATATCAATGGAATCATACAATATGTGGTTTCTTATATCTGGCATGTTCCACTCAACATCGTGTTTCTAAGGTTTGTCCATAATATGATATGTGCCTGTCATTTGTTCCCTTATTTGATGAATACTATTCCATTGTACGGATATACCACATTCCGTCTGTCTGCTCACCAGTCAATGAACATTTCAGTTGGCTACAATTTTTGGCTATTATGAATCGTGCTGCTAGGAGCATTCATGTACGAGTCTTTGTGTAGACATCATACATTTTCATTTATCTTGGGTAGAAGATGCCTAGGTGTGAATTTGCCGGGTCTTATAGTAAGTGCACGTTTAACTTTTTGAGAGACTGCCAAACTATTTTCCAAAGTGGCTGCACCATTTTACACTCCCCCCAGTGCTATATGAGCATTCCCGCTGCTCCGCATCCTCGCCAACACTTGCTATTATCTGTTTTGTTTATTTTAGCCATTCGAGTAGGTGTGAAGTGGCATCTACTTGTGGCTTTAGTTTGCATTTCCCTAATGACTAGACTGCATTTTACTTTTGTAATCAGAAAACAGGCGTGCCCAGGTGGCTCAGGTGTTTAAGCGTCCAACTTCAACTCAGGTCATGATCTCACAGTTCGTGAGTTCGAGCCCCACGTCGGGCTCTGTGCCGACAGCTCAGAGCCTGGAGCCTGCTTCGGATTCTGTGTCTCCCTCTCTCCCTGCCCCTCCCCCCTCTCAAAAATAATAAACATTATAAAAAATAAGAAAACAAAAAGAGTTTGGATGAGTAACCATTCCTCTCTAGTGAGTGAAAGCTCTCCCTGCCCCTTTCCTGCCTCTCTCATTCCTGTCCCACCTCAACATGGACAAACACCCCCCCCCCCATCTGCCTGGGGGAGGAGGCCAGAGCAGACCCAGCGATATCAGCACCTGTTCTCCAGCAAAGGAAACCTGGCAGCTTGGCTGTTGAATATAATGGGACCCTCTGTCCTGCCCCAGACTATCTCCTCCCCCTGCACACCTGCCCAGACTTACCCAGGGGGAGCCTAGGGCATGCCATCTTATGAAGGTCACAGGAAAGGAACAAACCACAGGGACTACACGGGGTGTCCAGATGGAGGGTTTAGCCCACCTGCCTCCCTCCCTCGACTCAGGGCCAGGAACAAGCTCTAGACGTGAGAGCAGGTCAACCCACAGCTGCCTGGGCCCAACCTGAGTTGCAGGGCTCTCCACAGGGTGCTCACGAGGGACCTGGAAACTGGGTGATAAAGGCTGGGTCCTTCCCTGGTGTCCGGAAGGATGCCTGGCACTGAATACTGGCACTGTGCCCCGGTACCTGTGTGCACATGCAGCGAATGGTTTAGTGGTCAAGGGCACAAGTTTTGGAGGCAGACACCATATCAAACCCCAGCACTGGGCTCTAAGGAAACAGAGAAGCCCCCACAGTGTAAGGAGTCAGTCACTAACCCTCACAAACCAGGGTGACGAGTGCCGTGACAGGACGTACAAGGGACCTGGGGTTCAGGGGAGCGGCCAGAACAACAGTTTGCAGAGGGCCTTCCCATGCTGGGCAGAGGCCTGAATGTTCCTGATCCTCCCTGGGGCCTTGTGACGTATGCGAGGGAGAAGTTCTCTAAACCGACCTGCACTTAACCGGTTTGCGGGACTGATGGCTACCCTCCCTTCCCCGGTGGAAACACACTGACACTGCCCACCAAGGCTGATGGCTCAACTTTCTGCAGCCTTCTCCACCCTGCCTGAGCTCTGCTCCCACTGGCTGAGCTGTGAGCTACCAGAATCTGCAGAGTTTGTCTCCAGAAAGGATTGGCCAATTTGCGTTGATTGTTATAATTATGTAATTTAGGTACATAAAACAAGAAGTGAAATCTGACTGTGAGAGAGAGAGAGAGAGAGAGAGAGAGAGAGAGAGAGGAAGTAATGTTTTGAGAACAACTAAGCCCGATGCTTTGGAAATAGGCAATAAAGACGGATTGCTAAAATTAGATCTGTTGCTGTAGTTCGGGGGAAGATGTAGGGTGGGTGGGAGGGAATAATAACAATGTAGAATTACAAATTCAGACGGCTTCACAAGGGTTCTAACGATCCATTTAGAAAGAAAAAGGGGCTGGAAATCTTTCGCAGGGCTCTGTGGCTGCAGGCAAACAGGCACAGGAGAACTCCAGCCAGAGGATTCGAACCCAGGGCAGCAGCTCCAGCCCGCTGTGATCATTTTATGTTACAATAAAGTGTTTAAAGTATCTATAAATCCATTATAGTGACTACCTTTCTCAGCCGAACTTTCGATTACGTAATCAACTTGTTTTGTTTTGTTTTTAATGTTTATTTATTTTGAGAGAGAGAGCACGCGAGAGCACACTCGAGCAGGGAGGGGCAGTGGGAGAGAGAGAGAGAGACAGAGAGAGACAGAGAGACAGAGAATCTCAAGCAGGCTCCACGCTGTCAGTGCAGAGCCCCACTTGCAGCTCGATCCCACAAGCCACGAGATCACCACCTGAGCCGAAATCAAGAGTCAGACACTTAACCGACTGAGCCACCCGGATGCCCCGCTAATCAACTACTTGTTAGCTGAGAGGTTTCTACTGGGTTATTATTATGCCCATTTCACAGACGAGGAGAGTAACGCAGGAGAAGCAAAGTACCTTGTTTAAGGCCACACGGCCAAGAAATGCTGGTATTGGAACCCGGGCCTGAGCAGCTCCTGAGCCAAGATCCTCCCGCCCCTCACACGGCCTCTCGTGGGTGGGGGTACTGAGTGTGAACCGGAGACTGTGTGAGTGTGGGTGTGAGAATGGGTGTGTGGAGGGTGGTGTGGTGACAGTGTCTGCAGGTGACAGTGTGATAGTGTAAGTCCTGGGCATATGTGTATGTGTGGAGATGAGTGTGTGTGTGTGTGTGTGTGTGTGTGCGTGTGCACGCACATGTTCCTGACACGGTCTCGGTGCCAGCCTGGCCCACCTCCTCAAGTTTCCTCTGATAAGTCCGGGTCCCGGCAGCATGGCCTCCATAGGGGCGCCTGCCCCGTGCAGAGACGCGTCTAAATAACCCTGGCAGAGGGAGCCTCAGGGATCTGGGACCCAAGGAGAACACTTGGACATAAGTGATCAGGGCACAGCCCAGAAATGGCCCCACCTCATCTGCCCTCCTGGCCCCAAGCGGTCAGAAGGTGGTCGGCCCTGCCCAGTCCTACACCCCAAGGAGGGCCCAGCCATATTGGTAATGTCAAGCCCTGCCCCCTCCTCAGCCCAAAGAGGCTGCCCACCTGGGCCTGCCGAGGACCTCCACCTTTCCAGCCGGCAGCCTCACCCTTTTCCAGGGGCAGTGGGCCTGGCTTCTGCATGGGAAACCTGAGGGCTCAAAGGACCCCCAATTTGGAACCCCTACGCTGTGCCATTTTTCCTGGGGGCATGTGGGTTCCAGGGCACATCAGGATGGTGCAGGAGAAAAACCAGGCAGCCTGGGTTGAAATCAGCACTACTCACTCAGGGAGGCCTGGGCAACCCGGGCACTTGCCCTTTCCACAGCTCGTTCTCTGCATCTGTTCAATAGGAGCGGGGGCACCCCCTTGTGAAAGGCAGGGAAAGGCTCACACTCAGGAGTCTCTAGGTCCAAGCTCTTGTTCTGACACTTGCTCGCTGTGTGAGCTTGGGCAAGTGACTTAACCACCCTGTGCTTCAGTTTTTCTCATGTATAAGAAGGGACTGATAATAGTACCTATTTATTCGTAGTTATGAAGGTAAAATGAATTAATGTATGTAAAAACTCAGAATAAACATGCAAGACACATAAATCTATAGCTGTTTGTTATTATGATTATCATCATTATAATCATTATGTTTAACATTGCAGAGTTTAGGTGAACGTGAAATTAAATGCACTCAGCACAGTGCCCATAGGAGCCCGGGACATCTTGGCTACCCCTCCCAGCCTGGGGAGAAGGCGGGGGAAGACACATGAGGAGAGACCTGGGAACGTCCCAGTTTCCGTACCAGCCTCTCCGATACTTTCTAGGACACGAACGTCCTTCCCACATGCTCAGTACTGTCCACTATGCGCGTATTTCCTGTCTCCTACCTCGTTTAGGCTAATAGCAGACTTCAGCGGGGTTCTCGCCCCCATTTTCGAGATGAGATAACTGAGAAAGTTTCCAGGGTGTTTTACTGCCACCCAGAGGTCAGGATCCCAGAACATTCGAGTCAGAAAGAGCCTCAAGGCTCCCCGACCCCAGGAGTGGTTTCATCTCCCATGCTGCTGGGGCGGACTGGCCCTGGAGGCCTGCTTGAGGCTATGTGGGACCTCAGACAGAAAAGGTGCTGTGATTGATCAGCGAGGTGTTCCATGAACACAGAAGTGTTATTGGTCATCCCGTTCTCACCCATCCCCCTAACTTAGTGTATGACTTAGAGATGGGAGCCACTTGCCCATGGTCTCAAAGGACACAGATGGTGCCCAGTGGAGACAGACACTGCCCAGGCCAGGTTCTTCCCCCCATCTGGCACTGGATCATTCCTGCTTTCTCGGGGAGAAATTTTCTTGGTGCTTCCTTCCCCATCTGTGAGTTTTCTAGGAATTAACTTATGCAGAGTGGACTGAGAAGCTTGTGGGAGGCTGCCCCTGCCTCTACCCAGGCTCCTGCCAGATCCCGATGAGCCTCATGCCCCTGTAGCCTCCCACTCTGGGGCTGTTGGTTATCCGGAAACTTCAGGAGCGGTATGAACAAAGTAGGTCTCTGATATACCATCAAGCTGCCCTTGTCACCCAAGTCACTGGGTGCAGACCCAGCAAGCCTGCCCTCACCATGCCACAAGAATGTGTACAGCAGCAGAAGATGCCAGCAAGGCAGCCAGAGCAAACAGGAACATGGGAAATACACAGAGATGCGCATATCCCTTAAGCAAAGATGTGAAATTCACATATGTGCATGATACATATATGGTCACACATACACAGTCAGGAGTAACAGAGAACCCAGAGAATATAGCGTAACAAAACCCACACACACCTGCTACCTTGCGTTAATACGTGGATGCAATGAATCATTTTTGCTTTAGACGGTTTTTATGAAAGAAACCGATGTTGAAGACTTTTAAATTGAAGTCCTTTATGATACCCCTCCCCAGCCCTATTTCCCTTCCTTATGCAGAAGCAACCACCATCAAGAATTTGGTATGTCTCCTCCCCAGGCCGTTTTTTTAAAACCCACAAACAATACATAGTATTGTGTGAGTTTTAAAATTTTGCACAGATGATGTCATGTTATACTTAGCATTTTCCATCTTACTTTATGTATGAGTTTCCTAAGGCTGCTCTAACAAAGTACCACAAGCCAGGCTGCTCGAAACAACAGAAGTTTATTCTCTTGCAGTTTCGGAGGCAAGAAGTCTGAAATCAAGTGTTCGCAGGACTGTGCTCCTCTGAGGTTCTGGCCTCTTGTGATGTCCAGTGGTTGGCTGTCAGTCCTTGGCTTCCCGCTGCATTTCTCCAGCCTCTGCTTTTGTCATTATGTGGCCATCTCCCTCTGTGTCTCCGCCTTCACCTGGCATTCTTCCTTTTGAGCGTGTCTGTGTCCAAATATCCCTCTTCTTATAAGGTCACCGGTGATACTGGATTAGGGCTCACCCTAATGACCTCACTTTAGCTTGATTGCATCTGCAGACACCCTGTTTCCAAATAAGGCCACGCTCATAGGTAGGACCTCAACATATCTTTCAGGGCGACACAATTCAATCCGTAACACTTTTTTTTTTAATTTTTTTTTAACGTTTATTTATTTTTGAGACAGAGAGAGACAGAGCATGAACGGGGGTGGGTCAGAGAGAGGGAGACACAGAATCCGAAACAGGCTCCAGGCTCTGAGCTGTCAGCACAGAACCCGACGCGGGGCTCGAACTCACGGACCGTGAGATCATGACCTGAGCCGAAGTCGGACGCTTAGCTGACGGAGCCACCCAGGTGCCCCTCCGTAACACTTTTAAAAATCAAAATTATACTCTTTAATGTTTATCCAGTGTTGATAGATGTAAGGCGAGGCCCTCTGGTGTACGGTATGATGTTCTCTTTTATAAATAGGTAATACCGATTTATTTAATTACTCTATTGAGAGATTCGCGAGTTGTGTCCTAGTTTAAGATCCATGACATTTCCTTGACCACCGTGCAGGGATTTCTCTGGGGTGCATTCTGGGGAGCAGAACGGCTGGCCACTTGGTATGCATATTTCCAACTTGCGTAAGTTACTGCCAAATTGCAGTATTTGAGAGTTCACATTTTCCCACATCTTCACCAACACTTAATAGCGTCAAGCTTTGAACCTTTGCCAATCGATGGGTGTGAAATGGAATCTCTGCTGTTTAATGTGCATTGCTTCGAAGCAGTGAGGTTAAGTGTCTTTCGTATGCTTATTCACCATTCCTGCTTCCTTTTTTTGTGAATCATTCATAGCCTTTACCCGTTTTTCTATTGGTTTGTCTTTCTCTTATTGATTTATGAGAGTTCTTTACATATGTGGACATTAATCCTACGTATGCTGCAAATGTCTTCCCGCAGACTCTTGGTCAGATTTTAATTTTGCAAAGGGCCTTTTATTGCACTACAGTATTGGATTTGGTTGAGCCTAAAGTAAATAATATTTTCCTTTATGATTTCTGGCTTTTATAATTTACTCCTTTCCTATCCCAAGTCGTAAAGAAATTCTCCTATTTATTCTCTACAAACTTTTAAGATTGTTTTTCACATCTAAGGCCTTAATTCATTTTGCTTATTTTGTGTATACTGTGAGATAGGGCCGGATTTCATTTTTTCCCATACAGAAAGCTTCTCCAACCCCCATTTTTTTAACGTTTTTTTTTTTTTTTTTTTTATTTAGTTTTTGGGACAGAGAGAGACAGAGCATGAATGGGGGAGGGTCAGAGAGAGAGGGAGACACAGAATCGGAAACAGGCTCCAGGCTCCGAGCCGTCAGCCCAGAGCCCGACGCGGGGCTCGAACTCACGGACCGCGAGATCGTGACCTGGCTGAAGTCGGACGCTTAACCGACTGCGCCACCCAGGCGCCCCACCCCCATTTTTTTATAGTCCATCCCTTCCCCTCACAGATGTGTGATGCCTTTTGAACTTACACTATGGTCCCATATAAGTTGGGTCTGTTTCTGGGATTTCTCTTCTGTTCCATTGATTTATTAGTCCACTCCTGTGCTAATCACCAGGATACATTCTTATCAAAGCTTTGTAATAAATCTGGATACGTTTAGGATAAAAGCCCTACCTTGTTCTTCCTCAGATTTATCCTCAGATTTTTATTCGTGATCTTAGCTATTCACGCACTTTTACCTTTCTGGGTGGATTTTAGAATCAGCTTAACAAGTTTGATGAGAAATGCTGTTGGGGGAATTTTAAATCGAGATTACGTAGATTTTATGAATTAGTTGTGGAAGAATTAAAGTAGCTATGAAATTGAGTCTTCCTTTCCGTAAACATGGTACATATCTTCATTTCTGTGTGTGTGCATGTGTGTGTATGTGTGTGTGTTCTCCAATAATATTTTGTATTTTCTTCACTAAGTTATTACACATTCTTTGTTCGTTCATTACTAGACCATTTAAAATCCTATCTTTTTTCTGTTACATTTGCAGTCTCATTGGTTCCTGGTAGATAAGCACATGATGGATTTTCTATGTTAATCTCATATCCAGCAATGTCAATCCCTTTCTTTCTAGCTCCAGGAAGAAAGATGGGGAGCTTTGGACTTGCTGACTTACAGAACCCAAGTCAGGACACAGTGTAGGTTATGTGTTTCGAGCACGGATTTTGCCATCTGACAGGTGAACCTGGGTTTGAGTCTTGGATTTACCACTTACTAGCTGGATAAATTACTTAGTCTCTCTGAACTAACGATCACATTCATCCCCTGAGTTATTTCGAGAAATCAGGGAGATAAAGTGCATAAAAGGGTCTAGCACAGTGCCGGGCACAGAGAAAATGTTTAATAGATGCTGGCTCTTATAATGTTTACCGAGTGGCTTCCCCTGCTTAGCTGGGGAGATAATAACCCATAGTAAAATAAATCACTACCTGCCTCTATTTATCATGAAGCAGCTATACAGAGTTGCCAGCATTTGAAGCAGCTTGATTATAAATTAACACCCACATTCAGTGACTTCCCTAGTGACTGCTGATTTGGAATTCATGTTTAAACCCCAGTTGTTCTCTCTGCCATTTTAATACACGTGGCCTCCCAATCAGCAAGCAATGGATTGTCAATAACCATTGATGTGAGAAGCCTTGGAGGACAAGGATGGGTAATGCCCATCTCTCTGACCCTGCCCCATGCCCCCAGTCCTAAACCACTCTTGAGTAATGTGGTGGACATCAAGTGCTTTAGACTGGATGTATCCACCTGTCCAAATACGTATGTTGAAATCCCAATGTGATGGTATTTGAAGATGGGGCCTTTAGGAGGCCATAAGGTCATTCCTGACGAATGGGATGAGTGTCCATATAAAAGAGATCCAGGGAGCTTCCTCACCTCTTTTACCATGTGAGAACACCACAAGAAATGGCTGCCTATGACCCGGGAAGAGGTCCTCACCAGACACGCAATCTTCCGGCTCCTTATTCTTGGACTTCTGGGTCTCCAGAACTATAAGAAATAAATTTGTGTTGTCTATTAACCACCTGGGCTATGGTATTTTTGTTGTAGCAGCCCAAACAGACAAAGACACCCAGTCAGACCATCCCAAACATACCCTCCAAACAATCCATGTGGCTACTTCTTCATAATGTGGAAAAAGATAAAAGGGGAGAATTATATCAATTATATTGATATTATTAGTAGTGTCACTACAACTCTTAATACACTGTAATCAACCATGTACACAGGGCTCAAATCCAATAGCTCTGAAGCCAGAGCCCAGAAAAAACTAGACGGTGGCTGTTGTTGATTAAAGAAGGAGAAATGGATCTGGGTAGGGGTCAGGGCTTTCTAAGACACAGTCAAAGGAAAACCAGAAAGTACACCTGAAAAGATACCCTGAAGGGTCGCATGATGTTTCAAGCTGTGTGTAATGCTCACGTGTTTTGTTCAAAGAAGCCACCCCATGGGGCTCCTGGGTGGCTCAGTCAGTTAAACCTCTGACTCCGGCTCAGGTCATGATCTCATGGCTTGTGGGTTCGAGCCCCATGTCGGGCTTTGTGCTGACAGCTCGGAGCCTGGAGCCTGCTTCAGATTCCGTGTCTCCCTCTCTACTCCTCAACCACTTGCACTCTGTCTCTCTCTGCCTCTCAAAAATAAATAAATGTAAACACATTCATACACACACACACACACACACACACACGGAGTGAATATCCCTACAGAAGAAGTTTAGCTCAGGAAGGGGCAGGGCCAGGATGTGAACCCAGATGCAGTCCAACGTTTTTAGTTTTTGTTGCTTTCCAAGAGAGCGAGTGCTTGTGGATGGATACGCACCACTCCAGGCTTAGTGAGTGTCTTCAGCCGCCTGTGAGTGGTGTCACTGGGCTGCAGAGTCATTTCAGCGTGCTGCTGAGTCTGGTCGCCAGGCCGAGGAGAATTTGATCACGCTGGTAAGCACTTCTGCCCAGCGGCCGGGTATGGGTGCAAGTCCTAAGCTCATCCGGGGGTGAACTGAGCACACAGCCGTGGCCAGGGCCCTGGCTCTGGCACCTCCCTTGGGTGCTCCCTGGCAGGATGGCTTCCCAAAGTACACAGCAGCTGTTCTGACTCCATGGAAATAGTTGAGGCTGGCACACCTTACCCCTTCTCCCCCTGCCTCCCCCAGACCCCCCGCTCCCACTTCCCAGGGAGCCTGAGGCACAGCTGAGGCCAGGTTGAGGGTAGGAGGAAGCCTCTGGGGCCCAGTTCCACAGAGCCTACCCTGGCAGAACTTTGGGGCCCAGGGCATTGCCCCACCCCTTAAAACCAGCCAGAGTCAGTACTGCCGCAGACAGCAGCCTAGGGGGTCGGAGGAGAGGGGCTAAAAGAGAAGACCGCCAGAAGAGTGCCAAGACCCCAAAGCCTCAGAAGTCACTGAGTCCACCACTTTCCGGCCCATTGCACAGGTAGGGAGAGTGAGGCCCCAAATCGGACTCTACAGGAATGCCCATCAGATCTGCCCACTGGAGAAAACATACAGGCAGACCCTGTCCTCTCTTTCCTGGAAGGGGACCCGAGAGGGCCCAGGCACAGCTAATTATCCCCCAGCCCACCCCCAAATACCTGTGCTTGACCTTTCCCTCTGGAATCCAAACCACATACCCAGAAGCTGGAACCGGGGCCCCTGAAGGTTGCGGGCTCACCTTCCATATGGCACTCTCTATGTGCTCCTTCTAAAGTGATATTAAATCACTTGTTGACTCTTCCAAATTTCTTTTATAACAAAGGTGGTACATGCTTTGCTAAATAAATACACACCGACTCCACGGCCCAGCAATTCCACTCCTACTCGTGTATGCAGACATGAGTGCATATGGCCACGAAAGGACCTGACGCACGTGTTCACAGCAGCCTTGTTTGGAATGGCTCCAAACCGGAGACAACTCAATGCCATCAAGGGATAAATGAGTTGTGTGTTTGCACGATGAGGTGTTGCACAGCAGTAAGAAGGGGATGAGCCACCGACATGTGCAGCAACATGGATGAATCACACCTTTATTATGCTGAACCAAGAAAGCCAGACAGACAAGAGGACTTTCTGTATTATGCCATACACATGAAGTTCAAGAACAGGTAAAACTATTACAGACAATAGAAGACAGGACAGTGCTTACCTCTGGGGGCACATACATACTGCGTAGGGGCACTTTCTGGGGTGTTGGAAATGCCTACACCTTGACCTGGGTGGTTACATGGGTGTACATACATAAGTAAAAAGATTACCAAACCATACATTTTTACACACGTTACTGCATGTAATGCCACTTTCAAAAATAAAAATGTTTTCAGTGTATATAAGCTATAAAAGTACATGGGGGGTGCCTGGCTGGCTCAGTCAGGAGAACATGTGACTCTTAATCTCAGGGTCGTGAATTCGAGCCCGGTGCTGGGTGTAGAGATTACTTAACATAAAGAAGAAATAAGCTCACGGTCACTGATAGGAGTTGACAAATGCAAAGTTCTTTAAAGAAATTCTAGCTCTCCTTCTCCCAACACCAACCACTTTTCCCTGCTGAGTGTCAGATTCCACTGTGGGTCTTGGAGTCCGTCCAGAGGAACATTCTTGGGAGATGAACCAGGCGGACTTCCCTGCCTCCAGAAACCCACCACTCATTTTTAAAAATGTTTTTATTTATTTTTGAGAGAGAGAGAACGAGAGCGGGAGAGGGGCAGAGAGAGAGGGGGACAGACGATCCAAAGCAGGCTCTGTGCTGAGAGCAGACAGCCCAATGTGGGGCTCGAACTCACGGACCTTGAGCTCATGACCTGAGCCAAAGTCAGATGGTCAACCAACTGAGCCACCCAGGCGCCCCCAGAAAACCACCATTCACTTGACGGAGGCAGGAGACGAGTTGCAGCCCAGCTCCTTACCCACCCTTCCAAGGCCTAGTTTTCTCAGATTGTTGTCCCCCTTTCTGGGGCCCTTTCTGCAGGAGGGGTAGGAGGAGGAGGACCCCCCGGGCTTGGCAGGAGCACCACTAGCCACATGACATATAGGCCAACTCTGCCCACTCATGCTCCTCCTAAGCCATACAGAGGAACATTCAGCCACCAAACAGTTAGCAACTGAGCCTTCGGCTTGTCTCTGTCTTCTCCAGGGACCCTGGAACTTGGAACAAAGCAACGATCCCACCCCTCCACCCAAGATAAGATCACTCAAGAGTCCCAAAGAGTTAGGGAGAAAAATAGGAAAGTTAAGGAGTCTCCACCTCCCGCTTTTACATCTCCCATGATGCAGAGCTTACTACCTTCCAAAGTACCTCTCCTCTCCCTAACTGGTCCTGACTAAACAAGTCCTTGCTCTCAAGGAGAGGAAATCCGTGGCTTGTAGCTCCATCACTAGGGTGACCAACTTGTCCCGGTTTGGCTGGGCCTTTCCCAATTCGGGTGCTGCAAGTCCAGTGTCCCAGGAAAGCCCTCAATCTGGAGCAAACCGGGAGGTTCGTCGCCCCGTTCCTAGCTCCACCCTCTGGGCCAGTTAGGAGACATCGCCTCAGGGATCCTCTCCCTGGGGTACCACGTCCAGGCCCAGCCGCCACCCCAGGCCTGATAGCGTAGCATGTCTTCATTCATACATTTACGCATAGCCCTTCAGAATGGCCTAGAGACGTTCAGGCCTGGGCGCTGCTTCGGGACAAACCTGGGTTCACATTCCGGCTGTGTGACTTTGTACTCGTTACTTAGCCTCTCAGTGCTTCTACTTGGTCTTCTCAAAGTGGAGATAATAAGCATCTACCTCCCAGGAGTTTTGTACATATTAAATGAGATAATGAATGGGAAATGTTTCACATAAGGTCTGGCATCTAGTAACTACTCATAAACTGTTAGCTTTTATTCTAGTATTCACTCATTCAAAAACATTTATCGTATATTTAGTCTCTTTGGGCCCCAGTTTAGGCACTGGGGACACACAAATAACCCAGACATGCTCCCCCTCCCCGCCCCACACACACCAAGCTGCTCACAGGCTGGTGTGGGAAGCAGAGGAAGACACAGGCAGTTATAGTCCAGCATGAAACAGGCTGTGAGGAGACAAGACAGAGGGAAAGACCTGGGAAGTTTCCCAGAGGAAGTGACTTCATTCTGCGCCTGAGAGAAGCCGGGGCGAAAGGTGTTCCGTGAAAGAGGGACTAGTTTGGGGGCAAGGACTAGAAAGCATGAAACAACAGAGCTGCTCAGGGATTAACGAGGGATTCTGTACCACAGAGTCTAGGCTGTACGTGGAAGAGGCCAGAGAAGGAGGCAGTTTAGAAAGAATTTTTTTTCTTGATAAAATAGGAAAATATTTAAATGCAATAGAATATGTTTATTTTAGTTTTATTTTTAGAGAGAGCAGGTGAGAGGGGCAGAGGGAGAGAGAGAGAATTTTAAGCAGGCTCCACGCTCAGCCCAGAGCCCAACGTGGGGGTCTATCCCACAATCTTGGGATCATGACCTGAGCCAAAATCAAGAGTTGGACTCTCAGATGACTGAGCCAGCAAGACACCCTTAGAATATATTTATTTTAACCCAAAAGCCAGTGTCATGTTTTTAGGGGAAATCCTTAAAGGCATTCCCATTACGATGAAAAATAAGAAAAGCGTGTCTATTTTCAACACTATTATTTAAAATAGTCTGAAGATACCAACCCTTATGATTAGACAAGAAAAAGAAACGAAAGGTATAAAAATCAAAAAGGAGGAAAATTGATCATTACTTACAGAATCAACGGAAAAACCTTTATAAATAATAAGGCACTTCAGGAAGATGGCTGGGTGCAAAATTAATATACTGAAATGAAAAGCTGTCATAAAAATAAAACAGTCAGTGAGAAGAGATAATGAAAGAGAAGTCCCTGTTTACAATAGAAGCAAAAACGACAGAATATTTAGAAATAAATTTAACAAAACTAAAATATACAAGATTATTAGGAATGTATTTTACACCTGAAACTAATATAACACTGTGTAGTTACTGGAATTAAATTTTATTTTATTTTATTTTTGGAAATAAAATTTAAAACAAGAAAGAAGGAAAGAAAGAAAGAAAGAAAGAAAGAAAGAAAGAAAGAAAGAAATGGACTTTAATAAATTGCTGAGGGGCTTAGAAGAAAGCTTGAACATGTAGAATGGTTTTAGATTAGATGACTCAACATTACAAATATATACCAAATCTTTCCTAGTTTACATATTATATATTTGTATATAATATATATGTACATATATATATTCTGAATATATGTATTATGTTCTGGATACATATAATATATATATTCTGAATATATGTATTATGTTCTGGATACATATAATACATATATTCTGGTAAAAGGCTAATAGGAAGCTCCTTCTAAAGTCCTTATGGCAATGTGAATAAAAGGAAATTCTGAAAAATTCTGAAAAAAGAAGAATATGAGTGGGGACCAGTCTTAGATATTAGAACATAATATAAAACTACAATATTTTAAGGGGCGCCTGGGTGGCTCAGTTGGTTAAGCATCTGACTTCAGCTCAGGTCATGATCTCACAGTCCATGAGTTCGAGCCCCACCTTGGGCTCTGTGCTGACAGCTCAGAGCCTGGAGCCTGCTTTGGATTCTGTCTCCCTCTCTCTCTCTGCCCCTCCCCTGCTCACACTCTGTCTCTCTCAGAAATAAATAAACGTTAAAAGTTTTTTTTTAACTACAATATTTTAAACAGTGTGCTAATTTTAGATAGATGGACCAATAGAGCAGAATAAGACATTTGAAAGCATACTTGTAGTGGATAAAATTGTGTCCCCCCAAAAGTTATGATCAAGTCTTAACCTAGTGAATATGACCTAATTGAAAATGGGTCTTTGCAGATATAATCAAATTAAGAAGAGGCCATATTGAATTCAAGTCATATTGGATTAGGCCGTCATCCAATGGCTGGCGTCCTTAGGAGAAGAAGGAAATTTGGACATTGACATAAACTCACAGGAGAAGCCATATGAACACTGAGGCAGATATTGGAGTTACACTGCAACAACTCATGCAATGGCAAGGGTTGTTGGAAGTCACCAGAAGCTAGGACAGTCCAATTGCATGATGTGACCCACCAGAGGCACCACAGGGAGTCTGGCTTTGCTGACATCTTGGTTTCAGGCTTCTGGCCTCCAGAACTTTGAGAGAAGACATTTCGGTTGTTATATGCTACCCAGTTTGTGTGCTAATTTGTTACAGCAACCCTGGGAAATTAATACAGTAGCTAAATGTGTATAGGAATTGAGTTAGAACAAAAGCAATACTGCTAATCAGTACCAAAAAGATGGATTATTCAATAAAGATGTTGAGACAACTCGGTAGCCAACCAGAGAAAGAGCTGAACCCCTACCTCACACCTTACACCAAAACAAATTCTAGAGTGAGTAAGACCTGGTAGTAATTTCAAAAGTGTTCTTAGACTAAGGAAGGCCTTATGAAATATAAAACAATTTACTGGATCCATAAATGAAAAGATTGATAAATCTGGCTACACAAAATTATGTTTAATTCTTTATGAAAAATAATATAAACAAAGTCAAAAGGCACATATTATAGACGTATCACATGTTCCTGACAAAGGGCTGATAGCCTTGCTATTTTAAGAGCTCCTACATAATCAGGAAGAAAAAAAAAACAACCTAATTAAAAGATAGGCAAAGGATATAAACAAACAGTTCCCAGGAAAGGAAATGTAAATGATTCTTAGTCATACGAATACATGGTCAACCTCACTTGTAGCAGGAGAAATGAAATGACAGCTACGAGATATCATTTTCTATCTAACAGATTGACAAAGATCCAAAAGTTTGATAACATGCTGTGCTGGCAAGGCTGTGGGAAACAGACTCTGTCATTCATTGCAAGTGGGAGGGCAAATTGGTCCGATCTCCCTGAAGTGCGGATTTGGCAATATCTAAGTAAATTAGAAATCTACATACCCTTCCACCAACAACCCCATTTCTAGGAATTTACCATACAAAATACATGCGCATGGCAAGTTGACTATGGATATGGATATTTATTGCAGCTTGTAATGTAGCGGTGGATTGGAAATAGACTAATTTTCCACCAGGAGGGGACTGGCGAAATAAGTTCTGGAACATCCATTCTGTGGAATACTATGGACCGTTTTGAAAATGGAGCAGTTTTATATTTCTGACGTGGAAAAAATCTCTGATATGTAGTTAAAAGCAGGGAGTGGGGGGCGGGGAGCAAAGCTCAGAACCACACGGACAGTATAATAGCATTTGTGTAAGACCTACTTTATGGACGTGTTTTCTACAGAAAAAACGAATAACAGAGACTGCCTTTAATTAAGGAACCAGGACGCTGGATCAAGGTGACTACGTACTTAAAACCTTCCTATTTTACATACAGGTGTTCCTCATCCAAAAAGAAATCGAATATATCAAACAAACAACGACAACAGATCCTGAAGAAAGCCCAAAAAAGTGAAAGTTTTCATCTGAGATCCGAGTTTAACTGTTAGCGCCACCATTTTCTTGGACACGTTTTTTTTTCAGCTCTTAAACTTCAGCTTCCCCAGCTGTAAAGTGAGAATGGTCACACTGCCCACCTAAGGATGGAGAGAAGGCACACAAGTGGCAAAGGTTAACAACTGGTGAATCTCCAAAGGGGTTCATGGCGTTATTGTATTATCGCCTTCTCTGCAATTTTGAAATTTTTCCCAAATAAAGGGTTTTGGGTTTTTTTGTTTCTGTTTTAAAAGTTGCTGATTCCTGTGTCCCCGCCCGACCTCTTAAGACAGAACCCCTGGAGGTAAGGCTGGCAAACCAACTTTTTCTCCCAAGCACCCTTGTACTCTGAGCACCACCGGACCTGGACGTAGGTGGGGCGAGAAGCCAGGTGACCGAGCCTGGTGACTGGGCCACCCCAGCATCTCACTGCTGGCCGCTTCCCTCCAGGGCGCAGGTAAAGAGGGCCCTTTTCCCTTCAGGCACCTGCCTGACAGGGAACTGGGAACCGGGCTTTGGGGACAGAGACTGGGGAAGGGGACCCTTCCCCAGTCTCTGCGCTTTCTGCCTCGGGATTGAGCGAGAGAAGAGAGAAGCCGAGCCCCAGGCGCCAAACCCCGCCCCCCACCCACCGCCAGGGCTCCCTTCGCGGGGCCTGTGCCGGGACACGCAGGGAACCCCGGCCCTGGCCCAGCCCCCATCAGATAAGGACGCCTCCCCCGCGCTGGCAGCCCTCGGAGCCGGCGAGGAGTTTACGTAAGCCTGTTGTTGATGGAAAAACAAATGCACCAGCAGGCGTTTCCTGGCCTGCTTGGAGCCGCGGGCCCCAGACGCTGGCTCACCCCAGAGAGGCTCCGTCCAGACAGCTCCCCGGGGGGCTCAGGCGAAACTCTGGGGGTCCCCTGTGCCGGAAGACTGGTTCTTAGGGGGCCACCCAGAGCCCCACCGCCAAGCCCAGGCCGCCTCGCCCTTGAGCCCAGCATGCAGGAGGCGGTTAATCAGTGCGGGTCTTCACCCCTCTCCCTCCGGCCCCAGCACCGGCCTGGGCCTCCCGGGGAGGCAGCTCTGGCCCTCTCCCCGCCCCAGCCTGGAGCCCAGGAGGGGCCGCTTCAGGCATCCGTCAGCACCGCTTCACCCGGCGCGGCGCTCGCTGCATGCCTGGCCCTGCTCCGGGGGGCGGCGGCGATGGAGGTATGGGAACCAGGAAAGAGCCGAGAATGAGCCTGTGCTAGGAGAACCTTAATGGGGAGTCGCAGCCGTCCGCGGGGCCTCCTTTCTTGCTTTTCAGAATGAAGGAGAGCCGAGGCAGACCTTCAGGGAGCTGTCAAAGACAGAAAGGAGACAACCAACCGAGGAGGACGCCCCCCCTCCCCAGCCCATACCCATCTTTGCCAGGAGGGAGGCAGATGACCAGGGTTCAGATCCCAGCTCTGCCAGCGGCACGACCTCATCACCTTATGCCCGAGTCTCTTTATCTATAAAATGAAGCTGATTCTTGTACCAACCTCAAGTTTTGAGACCGTAACGAGACATTTTGAGGATTAAATGTGATAATGAATACGAAACCCTTAAAGTATGCCTATCATAATGTCTGGCGCAGAATATCACACAGGAGCATGTCTCCGTAGATGTAAATATCCGCCTTTCCATCTTAGCATGGACATCTGCCTTTCAGGGTGGCCTTTCCTGACCCCCGCCATAGGTCAGGCGCCCCAGTTATACTCCCTCCCAAGTCCCCCTTCTCCACTCCTCCTGGAAGCCCTCTTCGCCCACGTAACCACCCCAGACCTGTGTCTTCTCCATCAGACTCTGCACCCGCTGTGTGCCAGGCTTTGTGCTGACCCTGGGCATCCAGAGGTAAATCACATTCTGGCCCACATTCCTCCAGGGGTTCCTAGCCTGGTGGGGTAAAGATGGGTACACAGAGCAAGGGGCAATGAGGAAACCCAGTGGATTTGGACATCACTAAGCATGTTATGGGAATTACAATAAGATCACGTGCACAGAGCACTGGCATGCAGCGGGACACACAGTAGGTACACCCCAAAACCTTAATTACATAAAGCGATACTATTTAATAGTGGAAAGGCCTAGAATGAAACACTGACTCTGCCGCTTACTTGCTGTGTAAGCTCTAGCAAAGTACTCTTTCTTGGGGCCTCGGTTTCTCTGATTATCAAGGGAGATGCTATTATTAATGACCCAATGGGAGGCTCCAGTGGGATTCAAACAAGTCGATGCAGGTGGAAGCACTTTCTAGGCTCTCAGAGGGCTTATTCTATCAGCTACAAACTATCCTATCAAGGCCAGTGGGGCAAATACAGCCGCGGACAAGGCTTTGGCATCAGACCTGGTCTCAGGACCCAGCCTGGACACCTTTTTGTTTTGTGACCTACGGCTAATGGCTCAGCCTCAGTTTCCTCATCTGTAAAGTGGGGATAACAATATCTCCCAGGGTGCCGTGAGGAGCCAAGAAAATCACAGTAAGAGATCGTACTTGTTGCACACTTATTCAATGCCAGACAGGGCTTTAAAGTGATTTTTATTTATGAATTTGTCCACTGTTATTTTACGGCTGGGAAAATTGAGGCAGAGGGATTTTAAGCAACCTACCCAAGGTCACACAGCTGGGAAGTGTTGCCAGGAAACAATCCTGGCAGTCTGGCTGGCACTGGAGTCCAAGGTCCTGGCCACCCTGCCTCCCTGCCTCCCCGAAGCTGCGTAAAGCACTTAGAAATGGCACATGGTCCAGCCTCAGCGAACAGTAGCCGTTATTATGATTTTATTAATATATGTGTTGATATCATCACGATCTTAATTACTCATCAATCCCTTCTTCGAGCAGGGCAAGCTGGAGCTCTCCGGCCCTGGGTGGGTGCCAGCTGAGAGCTGGTGCCAGGAGCCTAAACTGTGGGCAAAGTTTTATTTCCTGGTCACACCCAATGACAGTCAGCCCATGGGGTGGTGAGGCTAGTGGGTCCAGTGCTGGGCTGGCTCCCAGGGGAGCATGAATGTCACAAGTGGCCATCTTTGCCCAGTCTGTCACTGGACACCCACTCGGCTCTTGGAGCAGGGCAGGGCCAGGAAGGGGAGGCGAGGGCAGACACTGGGCCTTTTGTGTCCTGCTCCCCACGCGGCCCAGCCCCGAAACCTGTCCCCACCCCTGCCCCGGGCTGGGCAAAGGGTGTGCAGTGCCCTTCTGGGAGAGGAAAAACTTCAGGCGGGAGTCAAGAGTCTGACCAATACCCTGGCTCCACTGCCTTTCTGGTGGAGGGTCCTTGGGCCCGTCCCTCCCGGCTCTGAGCCCGGTTTCCTCATCTCCAAAATGAGGCTTAGAGAGCTGGACTCAGGTACAGGTGAGGGTTAGGAAGGGAGAGGAAAAGAAGATAGTGGTCCTGAGAGGGCTGCAGCAAAGGGACAGGGCGGGGGCCTGGCCACCTCTCTGTTGGGTGGAAACATGGTTAGGGTTTTTCACCCCCTCCACGGACAGGCCCCGATCGCCCTTGAACCCCAACACACACCTCCCAACCTGCAGTACACAGCAACCACCTTGAACGCCTGTGTGCACCCGAACACACAGAGGCACACTAACACACACACCTGAATATAGACACACCCCTGATCTCACACACACACACACACACACACACACACACACCTGATCACAGACACACACATCTCAATAATACAAAGGCGCCCCCAAATTAACACCCACACCAACATGATCGCACACACCCCCTTACACCCACCACACCTCAATGCACACTACATCTCCGACCCCCGCCCCACAACCCGCCCCCATCACACACGGGCTCCAGTGCTCAAGGAGGCCACTGGAGGGCAGAGTGAGCCCCTCGGGGGAGCCCAGGATGAGTGCCTGGAACTGCACCTCCTCACCCCTTCCCCTACTTGGGGAGCTCTTCAGGCTTGGGCCCAACACTGCTGCCCATAGGAGCACAGGAATGAACCTAAAAGGAGGGCAATGGGGGGACCTACTGTGTGCCAGTCTCTGCGCTGTGGGCTTCCATATGCTGTCACAGCCACTAGACCGGACACACACATTAAGGGGCTCAAAATTATCACTCCCGTTTTGAAACTGAGGAGAGAGTCCGGAGCCTGGAATAGATCTCAGGTCTCTGATTCTCTCCTGCGAGTTTTCTTTAGTGTAGACACCTCCTGGCCAGGAGTGTCGGGGGCGGGCGGGGGTTGGAAACCCCAGGGCTATGCCGCGGTGCACCGCCAGGGGGCGCCCTCCGCCCGGCCCCTGCGGGGGCTCAGTCGCCTCGCGTCTGGCGTCCCTCTTCCCAGCCCCGCGGTGCCCGCAGTGCCCCCGCGGCTCCCCTGGGAGCTTCCCTAGGTCCTGGCGGGCGCCCCCGCAGGATGTCTCGGCTCCCCACCCCGCCGGATGCGACCTCGGCTCCGGCTTCCGCCCCCTCCCTGCTCCCCAGGGGCCATCTCCAACAGCTCCGGGCCCGCGGCCACCCCCTCGGCCCGGAACCGCCCAAGCCCACCCCCACCCCGGGGCTCTGAGAACCTCGGAGACCATCCCACAGCGCACGCAGAGACTCATAGAGGTGCCTGAACTGAAAGACCGCCGTTTCCCTCGAGCAGCGCATTCCTGCGTGCGTGCCAGGCACCCTGCTCGACGCTGCGGCTGCGTGAGTTCTAACAGTGTTCACAACACCCTGGGAAGCGGGTGTTACCGTTACCCGTGTTGCAGATTTAAAAGGCTAGAAGCTCAGAGAGGTTAAGTATTTTGCACAGGATCCTTGGAGCATGAGGTGGCAGGACAGGGTCTAGGGCCAAATTTCTAAGGATTAGACAGACCCTCAACCACAGTGATTGCCCCTACTAACATTTCTTCTCTGCAGGATTTAGAAAGTATTTAAGGACCCACCCCCTACCTGCCAGGCATCATCTGGGTGTAATATAAAGACAGACGCACTGAGTCATGGAACTTACAGTGGCAGGAAAAATAGTAAAATAGTCCCAGAATACGCACCTACAGTTCATCATTAATTGGCTCACTTACTAAAGATGTGTTACTAGGAGCTAGGTGCTGGCCGTGGCAGGGAGGGCCCATCTGCCATGTAAAGCTTGGATGAATTTGGTGCACTTGGCTGACTTTGAGCCCAGAGACAGGTGGGTCCCAAGTCCTGCCGGGGAGGTGGACAGGGACCAGCTTGTGCCCAAGTCTCAAACACCAGCTTAAGGACCAACTTGCTCAGGAGGGATGGGAAACTCAAAGAAGAGAAGCAATGGGTAAATGTCCCAGGTCTCTTTCGTGCCTTTCTCATGTGGCTTGGAGGCCCCAAAGGGAAGAACCAGCTAGCGCTATGATGTCTTAAGGCATCAAAAATTCAGCAAGTCCCAACCCCAAATCCTTAATTCTCGTCCCTCCACCACCCCCCCGACATCCTTTTCCCAGTGACTTCTCCCATTGCAGTGAAGGGCATCACCATCTACCCAGTTATGGCTCTGTCCCCCGCTTCCCTCCTTCCCCCTCATAGCCGGTCTGCCTTCTCTCCACCCAGTCAGATGCCTCATCATCTGACTGATCTCAAGAGCCTCCTCTCATCCATCCCTATCCCCTCCTGCCTTGATTCATCATTCCCAACTTCCTGGTGCTACCAGAATGAATACCTAATCATGCTGCCAGGAAAGCCCATAGCTGTGTCTTCAGCCACCCCCCCCCCACCATTCTGGCCCTTCCTCTGAGAGCCCCAGCCACACTGGAGGGGTACACCTTTTAATGCCTTGGACCAGCTGGGCTCAGGGCCTTTGCACACACCGTTACTCCTTTTTCTCCACCTCCCCGTCCCACCTGCTAAGTTAATTGCCACTCGCTTGTCTGATTTCTCAGTGATACCTTTCTCCAGGAAGCTGTCCTTTTCCTCATGTGTGTATACGCTGTCATGGTCCCACATATGCCTTATCACAGACATCATTAAGAAGTTACTCTCGAGGCTGTTGGACATTTGTATTCTCCACTAGTCTCTGAGTTGCCCTACTAGGAGGGCAAGGACCATCTCATTCACTGGTATCCCCAGTGACCAACACAGGACCTGCCACTCAATAAGGGTCCTTACACAGGATAAACCCAGTTCTGCTGCTTCCTGACAGGGCACCCTTAGCTAAGTCCCTTCCCCTCTGTGAGCTTACACTGCTCTTCCCTAAAATGAAGGCACTAGGTCCCCAAGTGGCGCTGCCTATCAGAATCCCTGAGGGACTTTTCAAAACCGCCCAGGTGATCACCATCGACATCATCGAATTGGGAGTGGTGGGTGCATGGAGGTACAGTCGTTACAAGACGGAGTGAATGTTGATAACTCCGGAAGCCGGGCAGTGAGTGCACGGGCGGGCGTTCAGTACACTCTTCTGTTTACTTTGTATATGTTTGAAATTGTTCAAAATAAAAAGCTTTTTATAGGATACGCCAGCCAGGGCTCCTCCCCAGTGAGTGGTGGAGAGCTAGTAAGGGTATTTGGGAGAAGCTGCTGGAACGGTTCGGAAGCACGTCTCTGGCTAGAGGCTCTCTGAGGCTGCTTCCAAAAATTGGCAGTGGTTCTCTCCTGCCCACGTGAGTGCCGTTCACTGGTGGAAAAATACCACACCCTGAGCGCACACTTCTGTCCTCTCCCTTAATCCCCCTGTGGCCCCAAACACTTCTAGGTCAGTCGCCTGATCTTCCAACTCAAAAAGTCCCCCCACCCCAACATCAGTCTCTGCCAGGAGCCTCTTCTGGGCTTCCCCTGCATCTGGAAACCCCGGTTCCAGCTACACTCGCACCCGGTCTGCTTCTGTAAGATCGTAGCCTGGGCCTGAATTGTCAAGGTGCCCCCCGCCACAGTGCCTGGCATGACAGGGGAATTGATACGGGTCCACTGGATTGGCTGAATTGCGATGAAGGTATCTTTGGGGCCCCCAAAACTGTGTGATCCTGGGCAAAACGCTTCTCCTTGGCTTCTCACTCCGTGAAATGGATGATAATCCCTGTCTCGTAAAGCTGTGGGGAGGACTCAGTGAGATCATGACTATAAAGGTGTGGCAAGTTGTGTGGCAAGATGGTCACCCCATGCAGAGCCAGCCTCTCCATCCTGGGGGTGGGGGGGGGGGTCCTGTAACCCCCTGGGATTCCCTCATGTTGGGAAGTGGCTGGCTGTTGTCACGTCCGTCTCCCAGAGAGCCCCGGGAGCCAGAGGGAGGGGCTGTTGGCCAGATAATCTCCATGCCCCCGGTCCCCAGTGCCCAGCACTGGGCCAAGGGGGGGGGGGGGGCAGAAGAAGGGAAAGGTGGAAAGGGAGAAATGAAGGGCCTACTGGCACGCTTACAGTCCCCAGGGGCCAGAGGGTCCAGGTGGCCCTCCCTGGGGCTTCCGCTGGCAGATGAAGCCTGACAGCCTCCACTCTTACAGCAGGACACACAGGTCACAGCAGCAAACACTTTCTCTCCAGAAAGTCCCATGTGGGACTCCAGCCTGAACACAAGGTGGGAAAGGGGGCCTGTCGGGCCCGCAGCCTGGGAGAGAAGAAGGGTGTCAGAGGCAGCTACCCGTAGCCCCCAGGACAAAGTTCCTGGTGTTCAAGGTTATCTGTGCTGAAATTTCACCCACCTGTCCAGGGACACCCCCACTGTTAAATCACTCTCCACTCCTGAATGTGCTCTGTGGCCTCTCGGCTGTGCCCTGGCTGTTTCCCCAGCCAGGAGTGCTCCCCTGCTCCCCTCCTCCACCCAGTCACATTTGGTTCATCCAAGTTTCCAGCTCAAATATCATCTCCTCCTCCCCACTTTGCAGGACGCTTCCTCACATCTCCTCCATGGCTCCCCCCCGTATTTGGTCAAATACAACATGTACACAAATACAGCACGTACACATGGGTCCTGACAATGTTCCTGTCAAGTGGATACCCTTGGCCCCATCTTACAGATTAAGACACTGAAGTTCAGAGTGGCTAAGTACCTTGCCAAAATTATTTCAAAGCAGAGAAGACTGTGGAAGATCTGCCCCAGACCTCCCCACTATGGGGAAAAGGAGACTCGGTGGGCTGGGACAGGATGGGGGGAAAGTCACAGCCGAGACCTCAGCTCCTGTAGGGTGCCTAACGACGATCTTGGGCATGCGTCCCAAGAACCGAGAGACTCCCCATATTCACAACAAGTGGGGAGCCCAGAGGGTCTTGGAGACGGTGCCTTGGTCTCCTCTGTGGCAGCATGAGGGGAGGTGGGGACAGTGCCCCAGAGCCACAGATGGCAGTGCTGAGAGGACCTCCTCCTTCAATCCCAGCACAGGTAGACCGAGCTGGACTGGCAGCCTCAGCGCCTTCCCCACTAAGCACCTGCCCTCCTATGACTGTCTCTCCCTCGGCCTGGGACTCTGTCTCCCTTCTCCCTCTCTGAGAGTCTCCCTTTGTCAGTCTCTAAGCGCCCTTCACTGTTTCTCTGGCTCTCTCTGTCTTGGCCTCTCTCAGCCTCCGAATCTGTCCCGGGGTCTGCCTTTATCTCTGAGGCTTCTCTTCTCAGTCTCTTTGTCTTGTCATCTGTCCTCTGTGCCTTGACACTCTGAATCTTGGCCCCCGTCTTTGTCTGTCTGCCTCTCTGCCTCTTCACTACTCTGCTGCTGTTTCTCTCTTTTCAAAGTCTGTCTATTGTTGATCCGTCTGTCTCTGCCTCCTGCCCCCTGTATGTTTGTCACTGTCCCTTTCTTTCTCTGTCACCCAGACTCTGCACTATCTCTCTGCCACCCTCCCTATCTCCCTGTCTCGAGCACTATCTTTCTGAGTCTCTGTGTGTGTGTCTCTCCCAGTCTCTGACTCTGGGGAAAGCAGTGTCTCCTCCACAGCGCCCCCATCCCTGGCCTGACAGCAGGCCCTGCTTCTAAAGCTGCTCCCATGCAGGGGGAGGGGGACCCCCGGGCATCATTCCAGGGTCTGCTCCATCTGGGTGGCAGTGCTGACAGACGAGATAGGGATCGGACTCGGCTCTGTCCGGGCCTGAGCAAGGGGGCACAACCAGGCTATGCGGGGGCGCCTGGGTGCCTGCAAACGTTTGCACGTGTGCACATCTGGGTTTGTGTGCGGGTCTCCCTGTGTGGGGTGGTCTGGGTGTCTGTCTAGATGTATTTGTGAGTGTCTGGGCCTGTTTATGTCTGTCTGCGAGCTTGTATGTGTGTCTGTATGTAGGGCTGTCTGGGTGTAAGCAGCCTCCATGAGCGTCTCCAGAGCGGACACGTGCGCTTGTCTGTGGGCACGTGTACAAGCCCCTGGGAGTACCTGGACTTGTATCTTGTGCTCCTCCAACACGCCAGGCCCCCTGCTCGCGTTCTCTCATGCAGCCATCCGTGCGGTGCAGATCCTATTACCCTGTCTGACAGAACTTGGGGTCTGGAGACAGATCTGGTTCAAATCCTGGCTTCGTCACCACTAGCCGCCTGACCTCAGGCAAGTTGGCTAATCCTGAACAATCCTGAATTCATTCAGCAGAAATGTATCGATCGAAACCAGATAAAACTAATCCATGGTGCTAGAAGTCAGGATAGGAGCTACCTTGGGAGGGGTTCACAGCGGGGAGGCCCAAGGGAGCCTTTTGGGTGCTGTCGATGTCCTATATCTTGATCTGGGTGGTGTTTGCATGGTTGTTGTTCTTTTAGAAAACATTAATCAAGCTGTTCGTTTCAGATGTGGGCACTTTATGTACATTATACATCAACAGAATAGTTTACAAAAACTTACTGAGCTCCTGCCGTTTTCCAGGCACTCAACAGCAATAACCGCAGCAGTGTTTGTGAGTGTGTTTTTAACATTTCGGGAAGTGAGTCAGTCCAGGCTTTAAGCACTCCCAACCCATTCCTCCCCAATCCTGTCCCCACCAGGATGGCACAGGGAGGACAGGGGAGACCCCAGTCCTGGGCTGGATTGTTCCCCTGCCCAATCTCTCCTGGCTGTTTTCTCCTGAGGGCAGCTTTGATTTTCCCTCTGGATTTTCACATTGGCAGGCCACTAAGGGACATTTTGCTAGGTAACTGCTGGCATTCGATGAAGCTGGGAACAAAATGCTCTGCAGCAGGGCTCAGAGCAAGAAATCAGGGATGTAAGATGCCCAGTGGACAGATACCACACCCGCTTGATGCATCCGGCAATGACAGGCGATGCCTGGATACACACATGCCTGCTCTCCACCTGCAACATCCTTATGAGTCATGTCTGTGACCCAGTAAGAGATAGTGGGCCTCTACTATATGCCAGGCCCTTTGCTGGGCCCTTCAACACACCTTGCCTCGTCCTCACTAGAACTATTTATAAAGGTCACTATCTTCATCTTCCAGCTGAGGAAATGGAGGCCCACAGAGGTAAAGTGACTTCCCTCAGCTCACACTGCAACAGGAGAGACTCCAGCCTCATTCCGCCTGTCGCTAATCCTCTGTCCTCCCTGGATGTGTCTTTTCTGTGGGTTTCTGAGGTTGCCTGAAGCCTTAATAAAGGAGCTAAATTCATTTGCTTCTGCCCTCTAGGCAAATGATTTATTGACTTAATGAATTATTTTTTATTCATTAGGAAAACTGGAGTTTAAGCTGCCCTTTGGTGACAGGGTTCACTCCTAATAGGGATAGGCCTTCCTCGTTGCCTGAACCACCCTCCCAGCCCAAAGAAGAGCAGAAAAGGCAGATGTGATGACCTTTGACTTCTGTATTCAGCAGGATGTACATAATATTTGAAATGAATGAACTAATGATATACTTTGTGGACATACTCTCCACTCAGCACCTATGGCACCATGTTAAGATGATCTCTTCTGGGGCGCCTGGGTGTCTCAGTCGGTTAAGCATCTGATTCTTGGTTTTGGCTCAGGTCGCGATCTCATGGTTCGTGAGTTTGAGCCCCATATAGGGCTCCACTCTGACAGCACGGAGTCTGCTTGGGATTCTCTCTCTCTCTCTCTCTCTGCCCTTCCCCTGCTCGCTTTCTCTCAAAAATTAATAAATAAACTTAAAAAAAAAAAGATGATCTCTTCTGTCTCTGCCTCCACTCTAAATTCCTTGATGGCAGGGCCTGTACGGACTTCGTCTCTGGATCCAAATTTCTGGCATTCCAAAGCCTGGCACAGAAGAAGGGGCCCCATGCACATTAAAAATAAATATTATAGATAAATAAGGGTAGACCCCGGATATACGTCTGGACTTCAGTAAGACGGTTAAGTCCTGTGAATTTCACACCCAACTAAACGGCAGTGACACCAACTAGTTTCAATAAGTGGTTTTATTACTGGTTAGATTTTACAAATTCTGATATTCGAACAGACTTCCACCTTAAAATTCTAAAACAACAAAGCGACCGTTGGAGGGGGTTTGATTTTTCTTTTTTTTTTTTTTTTCTTTTTTTAGGACTATTCAAAGTAACAAACTTTTTTTTTTGTTTTTTTTTGTTTTTGTTTTTGTTTTTGTTTTTTTTTGCATTTTTGCTCTGGTCATAAATATACAGAGAGAAAAAGAGGGAGAGAAAAATGAACAAGTCATCCAAAGTATGGACATAAAACAGTATTCCTAAGGCACGTGGCAGTCTTTGAAAATACAGAAGCTCTAGCCAACTTAAATTATTTGTTGTTTTTCCTCGCTCAGTCCACAAAACTGTACAGTGACACAAATGTTGTGTTGCAGATAGATTTTCCAAGTAACTCCTCAATCCACACCGCTGCATTAGCCGGACGCACAATTTTTTCTTCCTCTGTTTCCAGGCGAGATCCTAAAATGTGGTTAGTTAGTTGCTCAAAGCCTCTATTTTAAAATACACTTGGAATTCAACTAAAGATAATTTCTTTTTTAAAGAAATTGTGGGGCGGGGGGCAGGGGTGGGGAGGGCGTGAGTCACTAGAAAAGGTTGGTGAGAGTCGTTTGTGAGGGGCTGTGAGGCTCATGGCCCTCCAGGTTGCCAGGCACAGAAGTTAAGACTGACGTCACAGTTGGCAGGGCGGGGCTAGTCAAGTCTGTGAGGGTGGTGGGCGTGCTGGAGGGGCTGAGCGAGGCATTGGAGAGCTCCGAGGCTGGCCCCGAAGGCGTCCCGGTCTGCAACGCTGCCTCCGTAGACTTGTCCACACCCGTGTTTTCCTGCCGTAAGAGGTTGCGCCTGAACTTGGCCCTGGCGTTCTGAAACCAGACCTGCGTGGGGCAAGAGAGAGAGAGAGAGAAGGACTGGTTAGGGGAAGAGAGGCAGGGACTGGAGAGTAGCAGAGCATTCCCCAGGGATGCTAATCTGGGTTTTCGGGGGAGGGGGGGATTAAAAAATTGGGCTGGCAATGTTTTGCTCTTCATAAAATAAAATTGCCTTTGCCCTAATTGGCTATTACTGGGTTTCCCTTTCTGTTAGAAGGTTCTAGAGCTAAACAACATGGTAGGCACTAGCCATAGGTGGCTACTGAGCACTTGAAATATGTATGACTAGGGGGCGTCTGGGTGGTGCAGTCGGTTAAATGTTCAGACTCTTGATCTCAGCTTGGGTCATGATCTCATGGTTCTGTGGGTTCGAGTCCCACATAGGGCTCTGTGCTGATGGCGGGGAGCCTGCTTGGGATTCTATCTCTCCTTCTCTCTGTCCCTCCCCTGCTTGTACTCTCTCTCTCTCTCTCTCTCAAAATAAATAAATAAACTTAAAAAAAAAAAGTATGACTAGCCAAAAAGTGGCTCCTTTGTAGATGGAAACACAGAATTACATTGGAAGATTCAGTATGAAAAAAAGAAGGTAGGATATCTCAATAATAATGTTTCTACCTGTTATATGTTGAAATGATAATATTTTGGATATATTGGGCTAAATGAAATATATTCTTAAAATTAATTTTATCAGCTTCTTTTTGTGTTTTGAATGTAGCTGCTAAAAAATTTAACATTTTTTTTTAACATTTATTTATTTTTGAGAGAGAGAGCATGAGCAGAGGAGGGGAAGAGAGAGAGGGAGACACAGAATCTGAAGCAGGCTCCAGGCTCTGAGCTGTCAGCCCAGAGCCTGACATGGGGCTCAAACCCACAAACCATGAGATCATGACGTGAGCTGAAGTTGGCCACTTACCCAACTGAGCCACCCAGACAACCCCCTTTTTTTTTTTTTTTTAATAAATTTTTAAATGGAAAATTACATACGTGGCTCACGTTGCATTTCTATTTGACAGCACTGTTCTGGAAGATGTGCACAAATCAAATCTTGATCATTGTTCACAATGGTTGAGAGATTTTTTTTTCCCCCTTGAAAGTCACCGTTAAGCAGGTAACAGAGGGGCACCTGGGTGGCTCAGTGGATTAAGCATCTGACTCTTGTCTTCTGCTCCGGTCATGATCTCATGGTTTGTGGATTGTAGCCCCACATGGCACTACCAGTGCCGAGCCTGCTTGGGATTCTCTCTCTCCCTGCCCCTTCCCTGCTTGCGTTTGCTCTCTCTCTCTCTGCCCCTCCTCCGCTCTCTCTCTTTCTTTTGCAAAAATAAATAAACATTAAAAATTTTTTTTAAAAAGAACTGAGCTTGGTATGAAAAGAATACCAAAGAGAAAGAATAAGGGTTTATTTTCATTTTTCCTTGGGCACAGACACACACACACACAAACACACACACCCATCCACGTCCATACCTTTGCACACAAGCCTGTTCGCTCTCAGGAAGACATGTGTGGAAACTCATCTCCACAGCACCCCCTCCCCCAACTATGGCCACCTGTCTAATTGCACAGAGAGATCTAGCTGTACCCAGAGGTCCTCAGAGTACTTTGAGAGAGGCCTAGGAAATCCAGGCCACCGTGGGGCTGGTGGGGGGGGGGGGGAGGGGGGGTTGTGTCTCCTAAAGAAAAAAGCCTGAAAGGCAGGGCCCCTTCACTTCCCTTTGTATGAGAAAAACACCCGCCAGAAGCCTCCCCATAAAACAAAGGGCCTTAGAGAATTCTACGGATTCTGGGGTGTCCAGTTGCATATTTCCAGATGTGCCTGCATCTGCCTGTCTTCCCAGTGTCTCAGGCAGGGGTGGGAAGACCTCACCCCTGGCCCCACCTTCCCCTGGGGACCACCCCACGACTTGGGCCTATGGTGTCAAACTAGCCTTTTTAGTTGCCTGATAAGATTTGTGCTCATTTAAAAAGCACATCCAGGAGAATCCTGGGGTAAGGAGAGAGACTTGGACCCTGTGAAGTCAGGAAATAAAGCTCTTTCCCCAGCATGCTGGATCTTCCCGGGAAGAAAGCACATTTTCCCCTGGCCTTCTGCCCAAAGCAAGCCCATCACCTCTTCTGGAGGTTTGCAGATAAGTATAGTGCTTCTAAGACCACCCTCAACATGCTCCTCTTAGGGTAGGGAATCCTTCCCTGCCCAGCCTGCAGAAGTCTGCAGGAGTGAGACTGTCTCGCTGGCCCCAGGAATGGGTGATGGTAAAATGGATCAAGTCTGCAGAGGCCCTCAGGGACAAGAAGCGACTTCCCCAAAGTCTCATGGCCTCCGACAAGGCGAGAGCCTTGGGGCCACCCTTTGCCTCTGTCCTGGCCTGTGTGTGTCTCTCCAAGCAGTAGCTGGAGCAGGGAGCCCTGGGGGTGGGGTGCACGGCTCCCAGGTCCAGGGCTCTAAGCCCTCGGGAAGGGCTGGAACCAGTTAGCTGCCAGCTGTTTGCTCTTTCCTCTGCGTTGCCCCTAACAGTGATTTGTAAACAATGACACCATCTTCCACAACCGCCCTCTCTGCTTTACTGAATCTGAGGCGCTGGAAATCTGGCGGGTGAAAATCAACAACTCAACTAGAAGCGGGGTTGCTGTGGGGTTTGGTGTTGTGTTTTTCACCTGAAGCAGGGCTTCACCAGAATTCTCTCCTGACCATTTTACAAAGTCCCCTCCTGAGCGTTTTGCCGGGGCAGGGCCCCCTGTCTAAGTCCACTTCATGTCCTTGGGATGTGGTACAGGGACCGGCAAAGACTAAGATTCAATAATATGCATTGAATTAATAGCAATGATAGATAACATTTGTGGACCACCATGTCCCAGGCACCGTGCCACCCTCTAACATGCAGTCGTAGGTTATCTTCAAGATAAGCCAAGCATCCCCACTTTATAGATTTGAAACCAGACAGGCTCAGAGAGGTGAAGTCACTTGCCCAAGGTCACACAGAGGCCAAGCTGAGACTGGAATCCAGGAATATCTGCCATTAAGTCCATATGCTCCCTACCACATGATCCTGAGTCAGCAAATAAATGAATGAATGAATGAATGAATGAGTGAGTGAGTGAATGAGTGAATGAGCACAAAAGCAACTGTGGCGAGGTGGACAGAGCACCCGCTGCAGTTTCCAGTTCTGGTTCTGCTACTGACCAGTCCAGTGACCTTGTGCTAGTCCCTTACCTCTGGGTCTGCCTCGGTTTCCCTACCTGCACAACAAGAGGGTCGGACCACCCCCGCATGACCTCTATGGCCCTTGGGGTTCTGACAGTCTGGGATTTCCAGCAGGCGCGAGACGATCTGCCTCACCCACCCGTCTTCTTAAACTGGCAGCCCCTTTTCTTCATCCACGAGGGGTGCCTTCGCCTGGTGCCCAGGGGACCCCCAGTAAGTCCTGGGTGAATGAAGAAGCCCACACTACCGCATGCCCCTCCTCAGGCACCCACTGGCCCTGCACGCTGTGTTTTGACTCACAAATTCCCTTCCTTAAGATTCTTTCATCAAGGGGACCAAGGGAGTAAGTGAAAAACCCGTTTTGGCTCACAAATCCCTTTCTAGGTCACTAAGGGAACCAGCCCAACGACAAAAGCTTTATGCCCAAAGATGTCCATTGTGGCATTAAAAAAAAAAAAAAAAAAAAGATTTTATTTTTAAGTAATCTCCACACCCAATGTGGGACTCAAACCCACAACCCCGGAGATCAAGAGTTGTGTGCTCCACTGACCGAGCCAGCCGGGCACCGTTCCCCCTCCCACCCACCCCCCCCCCCCGCTTTATTAACATTTCATTTTTCCATTGTGGTATTTTTAAATAACATCAACTAATGGCCGCGTGCAAAGTGTCCAACCAGATGGGGCAAGTGGAAATCATGACACAGACACTCCATGCAGTTGCAGGGGTAATGTCTTATGATGAATGTTATATGAGGAAAAAAAAGAATAAAGAGGCTATGTCTTGGGGAGCCCGGCTGGCTGGCTCGGTCGGTGAAGTGTGCGACTCTTGATCTCGGGGTTGAGAGTTCAAGCCTCGCTTTGGGTGTAGAGATTACTTAAAAACAAAAGCTTAAAAAAAAGAGAGAGAGAATTTGTCCTCTGGTACAGCAACTTCATAAAGAAAGTAATGACGACAAATAATATTCACTCACTAAGTAGCAGGCATTGTCTAAGGAGAGTTTTAAGCATTTCACACATAGTAACTCATTAGTGCTTTACAAGGTGAGCGCTAACATTATTTTTTTTTTTAGGTTTATTTACTTTGAGGGGTGCCTCAGTAGCTCAGTCAGTTGAACGTCCGACTTCGGCTCAAGTCATGATCTTGCGGCTCACGGGTTTGAGCCCCGTGTTGGGCTCTGTGCTGACAACTCAGAGCCTGGAGCCTGCTTTGGATTCTGTGTCTCCCTCTCTCTCTGCCCCTCCCCTGCTCGTGCTCTGTCTCTCTCTGTCTCTCAAAAAATAAAATAAAAAACCTGAGAGAATCCCAAGTAGGCTCCTCGCTGTCAGCACAGAGCCCGAGGCGGGTTCAAACTCACAGAACCGAGAGATCATGACCTGAGCCGAAATCAGGAGTCAGACACTTAAACGACTGAGCCACGCGGGCGCCCCACAAGTGAGCGCTAACACGATTGCCATTTGCAATTCTTTGTTGCACATCTGTCTCCCTTCTGGATTGGAGTTCCAGCTCCAGCGGGTCCCATTCACCGTCTGGGTCACACCCCGCCCAGAACATGGCAGAAGGTCAGCGTAGAACAAATGGGTGGCCAGAGAAAAGCTAGCATTCTCGGTTCCTGTGTTCTCACACAAGTTAGTGACCACTAACCAGTCATCTGAAGAATGTTTTTAAGCTGTTGGTGGCTAAAATATATTTTCTGCCAAAGTCACACCAGGAAGCCCTAAGGAGACTTTCAGCCACCCAAATCAGTCAGCTCACCTCCCCCGTCCCGAAGCCTGGCCTACTCTGTCTTCCTGACCCTTCCCCAGGAAGGAAGAGGAACTGCTCAGACGGGCATCTATGTGCTGCAGGAAGGTCTGCAAGCATTTACAAAGCTTAAGGCCTTCGTGGACCTCTGTCCAAGGGACCATTCTCTCTGCCAGTGACCTCGCCCACTGGTAGAATGTGAGAATTGTGGTGGCCGTGCCGTGATGACAATTTTGAGCACTTTTTATGCATTTACGGCTTTACAGCAGGAAACATGCTTTGCTACCAAGACATGGCATCTATGACCCGCCCCTTCCCTTTCCTTCTCTCCACCTGTACCGCTGCATTCTACAGCTAGACCCAAGGCGGGAGGGCCACAGCCCTACACTGGGCGATGCTGGAAAGAGCTGTGGAATCAGACCGATCTAGGCTCGACTCCTGGCTTCCTCACTTACTAGCTGTGGGACTTAGGGCTAGGGTCCTAGTCTCTCTGAACCTCAGTTTCTTCATCTGCAAAATAAAGATAATTAAATTTTTTTATTGTGTATGAGAGGTAGGTTGACTGAACCCTACTGTATAAAAGTGTGTGTGAGGTCCATGTGCATTGAGTCCCTAATCTGTACTTTAAATTTTTTTTAATGTTTTTATTATTTTTTTTAACATTTATTCATTTTTTGATATAGAGAGACAGAGTATGAGCAGGGGAGAGGCAGAGAGAGAGGGAGATACAGAATCTGAAGCAGGATCCAGGCTCTGAACTGACAGCACAGAGCCCGACGTGGGGCTAGAACTCACGGACCGTGAGATCATGATCTGAGCTGAAGTTGGATGCTTAACCAACTGAGCCACCCAGGCACCCCATGTTTTTATTTATTTTTGACACAGAGAGAGAGAGAGAGCATGAGTGAGGTAGGGGCAGAGAGAGGGGGAGACAGAATTTGAAGCAGGCTCCAGGCTCCGAGCTGTCAGCACAGAGCCTGACGCGGGTCTCAAACTCACGAGCTGTGAGATGATGACCTGAACCGAAGTTGGACGCTCAACCAACTGAGCCACCCAGGAGCCCCCCTAATCTGTACTTTATACATTACACTTGAAGTCATCTCATTGGCTCCTTGCAAACACCCAGTGGGTATTAGTATCGTCTCCATTTTATAGCTGAGGCTGCTGGGGCCCAGAGAGGTTAAGTCACTTGCTCAATATTGCTCAGAAAGTAGGTGAGACAGCTGAGCCTGGACCTCACATCAACTGACTCCAAATTCCAGCAGGGTTACTGCATCCCAGGCCTCCCATATTGATGGTGCTTCTGCATTACAGATCCAGGAACAGCCCAGAAAACCTACACACACACACACACACACACACACACACACACACACACACACCCTATATCACTGACCTCTGGGAACACAGCCTCAATCTCAACCTGTCCCTGCCACACAGACTCTCTCCAAAGGGTGGAGGTTGACCACCACCTCCGCGGGGCCCCCAAGGCCTAGTACCATTAAGCTGGTGCAGACAAGTGATGAGGAACCATTTCATGGGCACCTACTTTGTAGCAGGCAGCACGCTGCCAACGCCTTCTCAATCCTCAGTTCTCAAGATACAAACTATTATTACCTTCATTTCGTAGATAAGTAGGCTCCAGGAGGAGATGTTAAAGTGCCTAAATCACACTGCTGGTAAGTCCAAAAGGATCTGAACCACTCTGTTACCTTCCAAAGCCACACCACCACCTGCGTGGCCCCAAACTGCCCTCACCCCGCCTCCCCCAGCTGGCCCAGCAGCAGTTAGAACCCCTGGGAGAGAGCCCCACCCTGCCAATGCCTGGCTCCTGAGACCTCCAGCAAATCACTTCATCTCGCTACTTCTTAAGCTTCTCATCTATAACATGGGCAGGAAAACATTAAGGGAAGGTAGATGAGTGGCTGGAAAGATAATATTTTGCAAACTGCTGCATAATCATGAACAGTTGTGCTTTAGGGACTATTAAGGATCAGTGCAAGAGACCTGGATGTCTGAGAAGAGGGAGAAAAGTGGTCTAGTATGCCCCCACTCCCAGCAACATACAGGCCCTACATGATCCTCCCACTCAGGAGCGGGCACTGCCGGGTTGGCTTAGTGGAGAAAGAGCTACATCCGTGCACCAGACAGGCCTGGATTTGGGTCCAGCTCTGCTACTTACTAGCAAAGTATGACTTGGGGCAAGTGGAAAGCATTTGGGCCTCAATGTTCTCATCTGTGCAGTGGGGAGGAGGTTATCATGATGCCTACCAGTGAGAACTCAATGAGCAAATGTATTTCACGGGCCTTTCAAAGTGCCTGACACACAGTAGTGCACTCAAACATTCATTGATTGGTAGACCCACCATGACTGTCCGTGCTCTTCTCTCTCAGCTAGTTCCATGTCCCTGGCTTTTCTGAGTCCCCATGGTAGAGGGGACACACAGGTGTGAGCAGGCCTGGCTCGGGATTGTAGGGGAGGAAGGCTCAGGGCAAGCATTCACCCAGGTCCCTCTGGTAAACCTTCCCTTAAACAAAGAACAGTTAGTTCTTCCTCTGGTCTCCAACAGAACGCCCCTCCCAACTATCACACTGCGGAGAAACCGAATGTGGGTCTGTCTCTATAGCTAATAGGTGAGTTTCTTCTGGGCCAGGACTGTGGTTCATTCATCTTTGTGTCTCCAAGGCCAATAGATATTGGCACCCCAAGGTGCCAATAGATATTTGGCCAGATGAAAAAATGAGAGATAACGATACTGGAAATCTGATTTGTTCCTAAATCAGGTAACCAAGCCTCTTGCCTGAAAGGCCAGCAGAGTGTGGCTCCTTATGCGGATTCAGACTCAACAATGGACACTTAGTCTCTATCATTTAGTCAGGATAACAGGGGGAGGTATATGTCCTAATGGTGCCCATTATATAGGTGAGAAAGCTATGGCTCAGAGAGGGTAACTAATTTGTTTAAAATGCACAGCCAGCGAGGGGCGCCTGGGTGGCGCAGTCGGTTAAGCGTCCGACTTCAGCCAGGTCACGATCTCGCGGTCCGTGAGTTCGAGCCCCGCGTCAGGCTCTGGGCTGATGGCTCGGAGCCTGGAGCCTGTTTCCAATTCTGTGTCTCCCTCTCTCTCTGCCCCTCCCCCGTTCATGCTCTGTCTCTCTCTGTCCCAAAAATAAATAAAAAACGTTGAAAAAAAAAATTAAAAAAAAAAAAAATGCACAGCCAGCGAGTGAGTAGAGGGACAGAACTGAACCCAGGCCCTCCTGAACCGAGCTCTCTGCTTGACTCCAAGTGCCTGCTCCTGTCCTGGCCTGATTCACCAAATGGCTCCCACCAACATGCCATAAGGGGCTCTAGAGAGGGGAAGGGACAAAGTATCCTAATAACCAGAGAAGAGGCTGATGACCAGATTCGCCCAGGGCTGAGGAATGGCGCTGGGGAGGGGGGGGGGGGGGGGTAGGGGGTGGTGCCAAGAAGGGTCCCCAGACCTAACCCAAGAAGGTAAAGTCCAAGGGAAATGGACAAGGGGGAATCTGAGACCCAGTCAGGCGCAGCAACGTCCTCGCCCCTTCTCAAGCCCAGGCCAGAGGGACCCCTCAGACAAAAGGGACGCAAGGAGGGGAGCGTCCCACAAGGAGCAGAGCCCCGGAGGTAGGGGGCGGGCCCAGAGAGGCGCATCGGCGCCCCATTGGCCAGCACTCAACTCCCTCAGCTACGTCATTGAGCCCTCCAGACACCGGCTCCCCTCGCGTTGCGCAGGGGTGCAGGCCCGACTACAGGAATCTACCAACCAGCGCCCCAGTCACAGTCCATCCCGCGCAGCCATCACACCCAAAATGCTCCCCCCCCCCCCATGACATACTCGCAGGAGATCTTAGGGTGACTGCGTAGCCCTTGGTTTCCATTATCGTCATTCTCACTACACACACCCCCACCCCCGCAGTGTTGCAGTCCCCCAGCCCTAAGTCCCCAACCACCTGGGGCTGGAGGGGGAGATCAGACTGGCCTGGACTTGAATCTCAGTACCTCCCCTCCAGTTGTGAGACTCTGGTCAGATCTTCCTCTCTCGATTTCCTCCCCGCCAAATGTAAATTGCTCTCCCCACAGCCACAGGTTCTAAAGAATAAACTGGTTACACTGTGCTATAAAGAAAGATGCTGTCCCACCTTATCACTGTACAGATGGGAAAACTGAAGTCCAGTGACCAGAAGAATCGTTCCTGCTACTTAATACCAGTTGACTTATTAACCTAGCTCATGTTATTCTTAGCTACCATCCACTGAGCAGGTAAGCGTCAGCTACCGTGGTGGACACTTCCTCATCTCAATGGCTCCTCAAATAAGCCTGCAGCGAGATAATTTCTTGTGTCCGTTTCACATATGAGGGAACTGAGGCCCAGAGGGGTTAAATGATTTGCCCAGGACTGTGAAACAAGTAACAGGAAGAGCTAAAGATTTGAGAAGTGCTAGTCCAAATCCCTGCCATGAATCTGGGTCAAACAGGAGCCTGGAACTCCCCAAACTGGGCTTCTTAACGTCTCTGAGGTAGGGACAGGACCTTCGAAGTCTAGGGAAAGCTCTGGATCCTCTATCCGGAAAGCGCCCTCACATATAAGTGCAATTCTGCGCAGTTTCAGAGGTGCCCATCTGCCTCCAGCTCCCTGCAGGCAGATAAGCCTCCCGGGCCCACCCAGGGGATCAGCCCACACCCCCCCCCCAACCTTGCTTCTGGGAGAGTCTAAGAAACAACAAAGAGACAGAAGAAAAATCTAGAGAAAGAAAGAGAAACTGGAGACGGCAAGTCAGGAAAAGAAGCAGAAGGAGGAAAGAGCTAACGGCAATTAGCTTGGACAGCCATCCTGGGATGCGCTGCGTTTATCTGAAATGCTTGAACCTTTTACTACATGAACATATTTGAGTGTCACTCTAGTAATAAAGAGCAACTAAGAAGTGTTTACAAGAAAGAAAGAGGCTGAGTGTAGAGACAAAGAGGAAGAGGGACACATACACAAAATAGAAAGATTAGACAAAAAATTGGAAGAGAAGAGGAAAAGTTAGAAAGAAAAAAAATCCCTGAAATACAGCTAGAGTCTGAGGAGGTAGAGAAAGGGTAGAGAATGACAAAGAGAAGGGCACACATAGAAGGGAAGGTCCTTCCAAAGCCCATGGCAGCTACGGGGTTCCGCCGCAGGCCCTGCAGGCCCCGGGTGCCCCCGCCCTCAGCCCCTGTCCCGGCCCAGCTGACCTGGAGGACCCGTTTGGTGAGGCCCGTCTTTTGCGCAAGCTGCTTCAAGTCCTTGGCGTCGGGGTTGTGGTTAATGGCAAAGTAAGACTTCATGGTCCGAAGCTGGTGGTGCTTGAAGGAGGTGCGCATGCGCTTTGTCTTCTGGCTGCTCGGGTAGGGCTGGTCGCGGTCCAGGTGCTCCGCGTCGTTCTCGTTGCAGCTCAGCGCTGGGGAGGGGACGCAGAGGCGGCGGGTGAACCTCCTGACCTGCCCCCTACACCGCCCCACCTGCCACCAAATGTTTCTAGCCGCAGGACCACACAGCGTGAACTGTACCGCGATGAGGTGAAAATATCATCCCCATCTTCTAGATCTATAGGAGAATCTGAGGCTCCCCGACAGCCACCTGCCCGAGTCACTCAGCTAGGAAATGGCGGGATTCAAACCCAGCTCTAAGAGAATCCAAAAACCATTCTGTGCCATCGTGTCAGAATAATAACAACCAACAGCTACAACTTGTTGATGGCTATTCGACTCCAGATGGATGATGTGCGTAAAGGCTTTATATATTTTCACTGAATCCTTAAAACAACTCTAAGAGCCTAGCATTATTTCCTCCTTTTTACAAACGTTGATTAGAAACGGGAGTCACTTGACTTGAATACAGAGCAGTGTTCAGGACTCCCGCGCCCACACTCTTCCTGTTTCCCCCTGCACTCTCTAAGGAGGGAGGCTGTCTCCCCCCCACCCCCCACAGTGTCCGGCACCCGGCACCTGAAAGTGGATGACTGACTGACATCTCTCCACTCACCCTGATTTCACCCTCATTGGTTCCCCAAACCAGAAGTTCTGGATGACACTGGGCCGCCGGCACTGGGCTAAGGTCGGAAATTGTATCTTGCAGTTTAATCCTCATCCTCACCACTGCCCTGGGAAGTACTTGTTTTCCAGTTATACAAATGGGCTGAAGGGGCCAGAGAGGTTAAGCGATCTCTAGAAATCTCACGGAGTGGTAGCATTCTAACCCGAAAGAGAAGGAAGTTGGAGGAAGAAATTGACATGTATCTGACACCCAGGGTATGCTTTTGGCTTTACATACATCATAGGGCCTTCACTACTGCTCCAAGATGTGGCTACTGCTTTTCATCCCATTTTTGAGATGAGGAAACTCCTGCGAAGGGAAATGAAGCCATGTGTACACAGCCACACCACTGGTAAGGGCTGAGCCTAGATTCAGTATTGCAGTCCTTGCCCGTTTCCTTCCACCACGCCACAAAGGCAGGCAAAGATGACGCACGACTCTTTGGGGAGCCGGTCCCCATCCAGAAGGGGCCCAGCTGGGGCCTGGCTGCCAATGCCTGGAAGGCAATGGGGGTGAGGGACAGGGGTGGAAACCTAAGGCCTCAGAAAGTTGCTTGGTAACCTGGTGCCTGATGGGGACATCAAGAACTCCAAGATTCCTTCATCACATCCCCAGCCATCCTACATGTAAAGTCTTGGTTTGGGGAAAACCTCAGAGGAGATCAATTCAGTCCCCTTAAAGCGGACAACTGGGAATATGTCTTGTGCCCCATCACATGCCCGTAACAGAGCTGCTAGATTTAGCAAATAAAAATGCAGGACATCCAGTTAAATCTGAATTTCAGATAAACAATGAACAGTTTTTTAGTACGGCTCTAATTTTGCATGGGACATACCTCTACTGAAAAATTAATTTGCTGTTTACCTAAAATCCAAATATTGCATTGGATACAATTACACTAAAAAATTACTCATGTATTTAAAATTCAAATATTGCACTGGATACTCACACTAAAAAATGTATTTGTTGTTTACCTGAAATTCAAGTGTAACTGGATGTCCTGCATTTTATCTGGCAAAACCACTTCAGAAGTACTCCCGATCTCCTGGTGACCTACTCCACCCACTGCTCAGGTGGGGAACAGTCCCTTGCAGAAAGAATTTGCAAGATGCTGGTCTTGTCACAAACCTTGAAGCTGTCAGCAAGTGGCTACACTTCCTAAGCGTCCCTTCCCACATGCACCCAGGCACCCAAGTCCCCCACCAGGGCTGTACTCCCACTGAGAGCGCCCAGGGTGAAGAACGGGGGTCCAGCAATTTAAAAGGGATCAGAAAATGACTCCAAACAGAATCCATGGAAACTGCCCTGCCCCCACTGCAGGGAGCGACCCTCTCCTTGCCCCCAGTCCCCAGCTCCACGGGGGGGTGGGGCAGGCCTCCCCACGGGGGATCTCTGGGCCCATCCCTCTGCCCAGTCCCCGCCTGGGCCTTGCTGCTCTTAATGAGCTCCGTGGGGACCCCGGCGCCCCATTCACCCAAGGGACGTGCCCTGAGTGCGGCCTAGATGGGAGGAGGTGGTTTGGGGGAGGGAGACAGAAAGGGCACGGAAAGGAGAGAAAGACACAGAGGTAGAAAGACAGACAGAAGGGAGAGAGAGTAAAGGAGAGGGGGGAGGGAGAGGAGGTGGACAGGGCCAGGAAGAAAGAGAGGAGAGACGGAGGAAAAGGAAACAGTGGAGATGGGGAGAACCGGAGAGAGACAGCTACAAAGACAGAAAAAAAATCAGGAAAGACACAGAGAGAGCCTGAGGGGACAGCGAGGCCTGGAAAAAAAGGAGGACTGTGTGGTGGAGGGCCCAGGTTAAGGAACAGAATCCCGGATCTCAAGGAAACCAGGTCCCTTCGGGGAAGCGTATTCCAGAGCCGTTACTGGCCGGGGAGTGGCGAAAAGGGGAGAGAGGGGAAAAGAGGGGAGGGCAGAAAAGGAGCTGGCCCAAGATTGGGAGGCCGAGGTGGCCAGTGGCCCAGGCAGGGGGGCTGCGCTGGGGGAGTGAAAGCAGCCGGGAAGCAGCCGTTGGGTCCAGATTTGTCCGGTACCCCAGGCGCCCTCACTCCCACCTCCCTCCCCACGCCCCGGCTGGGTCGAGATTCCCCAAGATCGGATCCGGGGAGGAGCAAGGGGCTGAGGGGAGGGGGAGGAACAGGCTTTCTCTCTCCTTTTTTTTTTTTTTTTTCCTCTCAATTAGGCCGATTCAATGGAGCTAAAGAGCTCGTAAAATCATGAATAATTTACTCGTGATCTGTTATTAACCCATCGGGTTTCGAGCTCTTGTCGCTGGGACTGAACCTGTAATCAAATCTGACTTCGCCTCATTTTACTAAAGACGAGATTGTAGGTTCAATTGTCTAAATAATGGATTGGAATCAAATCAGTAATTACGCCGCCAGGCACACACACAAAAAGCTGGGGCTGGGGGAGGCCCGGGCGTCCGGCCGGTCCGCGCGGGACTCCCGCGGCCGTGGCTTACAAACCCCGGCTCAAAGTGCGCGGCTCGGGCCTCGTCCGCGCCCCGGCCCGCTGGCAACCCCGCTCAGGGGTTTCCTTCTGCCTCTGGGACCGGGGCTGCGCTCTCGGACCCGAGGGGCAGCCGGAGCAGGGCTGCCGCGGCCACCGCCCCGGAAGGACTTTCCGACCCTGCGGCCCCGCCGCTTTGGCTGCCCTTCCCCAGGCGGCGGGCTGGGCGCACCGACGGCCGTCCCTCCCCAGTCTGCCCGAGCTCGCCGCCCTGGAATAAGGTGCCGCCGCTCCGCCACCGGACTGGCCCACAGAGCGAAGGGCTTTGCAAGGGGTCGGTGTAGCTGGGCTCCCGGGTGTGGGACACTCACACCAGCAAGCTCGTGTCCTCAACGGTCAGAAACACGCACACACGCTCTTGCCCATACACACGACCCTCAGTGCACCCTCCACCCTCCACGGTGCCCTTTCCAGCCGCCCCACGGCCCACACTGCGGCCATTTCTCTCCTGCCCGGTGCGGGGAGAGGAGGAGAACGGCAGCCAGACCCGGGGAGGCCTGGCTGGGCCCGGCACGGCCAGGGAGGCGCCCCCTTTTCCCTACCCGGCCCCGGGAGCCCCGAATACGCGAGCGGCGCGGCCACCGCCGCCGGCGCGCCGTGTGCGGTTTCTTCCGCCTGAGTCAAGGCCAGAGACGCGCGCCGGGAGAGAGAAAAAGACCGGAACAGAGAAACCCAGACAAAAACACACAGAGGGAGAGAGACAGAGAGAAAGGGGGATCGAGAGAGTTGAAAGGTAAAAAAGAGAGAAGGGTCAAAGAAAAACAAAAAACAAAAACCGAGGAGATGGCATGGGTGGGGAATGCCTTGCAGTGGTGCCAGATCCCTTGAAACTCAGCCTCCAGCCACATCTTCTCGCTCGGTGCCGCCGGACCTCGCCAGCGAAGGCGGCAGAGCAGCAAGAAGCACAAATAAATTTCTGAAACTCTTCTGCCTTTCAATTCCAAACCCAGTTGCAAACCTGCCTACCTAGAAAAACATGATCCCACTCCCCACGCGCTCTGTGGCCGAGTCAGCCTGCTGCTTCCTACTGGGGGCCGACCCCATTTGATAAATAGACGTGGCTTTGTTTGTGGGGGGGGGGGGAGACCTGGCCTGGACCCGATTTAGTTTATTTTCAGGGTGCTGAGAGATGAAGGATGGAAGTTTTTGAGGGCCGGCATCTCCGGCAGAACCTTCGACAAATCTTTAATCTGCCGCCGCAGACCTGTCTGCGGCCACTTCACCATTTACCAGACTGGGGGCTGCATTTTCCTCCCAACTCCACACACTGAGACACATACACCCATCCATCTTCCAACAAGCAACTTCGCTGGATCGAACAGGGGACAACCCCCACCCCACCCTGCCCCTGGCTGAATTTTCCTCCCCAGCCAGCTCGGATTTTTAAAGATCAAAATAACCCTGACTTCCCCACGCTGCCCTCTCCCCCCAATCCTGGGTTTTTGTTTTGTTTTGTTTCCACTTGCGCATTAGACTAAGGGGAAAAGGAGGAAGAAAACAAAATCCCGGAATCCGATTCTGTCGCAAACGAAAGAAAGAAAATAATTGCAAATAAACTCTATCTAGTTCAGAAGCCCGGGGAGTCATAAACCTTTCCCGGCCTTGCAGACGTCGGGCAGATGTTGACGGTTCAATTTGCCGGGCCCCAGAACCTCCACAGCTGTCCAGAGCAGCAGGGAGGGGTGCGGGAGGGGGCAGAGCCTCTCCTGGAAAGGCTTGGGGTTCTGAGATGCCGGAAATGTGAAACGAGCCCTCCACCCGACTCCGTGAGAGGCCAGGCCTACTCCGGTCTTCTCATCCCCGGGCGCCGGCCTCCAAGGGTCGCCGCTCTCATCCCAGCACCCCGCTGGCGCCCAGAACTCCGAGGAAGGAGCCCGGGGAAAACTGAGACCTGGCGGAGCAAGAGGATCCGCCGGGCACAGTGACCCGCTCTTGTTCATAAGGGTCCTGGGCCCAAGTTTCCGGAGCCTGCTGCCCTCAGTACATTTCACCTGACAGGCCCAACGCCAGGCCCAGCAAGTTACCCCAGGCCACCACCAGTCCTTTCTCTTGGGACCGTCGCTGCCCTGCCTCCTTCATCCATCGCCCCAGCTCCCTGTCCTCAGCCCTGCCAACCCAGAGCCTGTTTGGTGCCCGCTCCTCCTTGCTTTCTCTATCCTCACGCTTTCTGACCAACAAAGTGGGGGGAAGGCCCAAACCAAAAAACTGCCTCTAAAAATTTTCTCAGCGACGAGGCCCTGCACCGGGGTCAGCAAGACTCTAATGCACCTTCTCCTTCCACCCCAGCCAAGTGTGCGGAGGCTGGAGCCGAGGAGCCTAAACGTCCCTCTGCTAGGTCCTGTGGCACCTAGGGTCTGGGGAATCTAAGGACTAGAGCACCCAGAGTGATATATACATATGCGTATCACACTGAGATTCACTCCGGCTTCAGGCGGTGGTCAGCCACGCACTTTCCCCCAACCCGACGGGGGCGCTCGGTGCGCCTCGAACTCACCAGCGTTGTAGGCCGCCAGATCCGCCCCGGGGCCGGGGCTCTTGCGCTTCCTCGGCCGCCCCTTCTGCACCGTGCCCACGCCATTGTAGTAGGGAAGACCCAGCGGATTGGCCCCGGCTGCGCCCAGCCCGGCGCTCTTGGCCGCCGCCGCTGCGGCCGCCGCCGCCGCCACGTCGGCGTGGTTGAAGTGCGCGGGGTACTCGCCCTGCAGCAGCGCTTCGAAGTGCAAGCGGCAGTAGACCAGGCTGTCCTTCATGCCGAAGTGGTCACCCGTGGTCAGCATCTTGTTACACGTGGTGCATGTGAAGCAGTTGAGGTGATAAACCAAGTCCCGAGCGCGCATCACCATCTCCGAGGCCGAGATGCCCAGGTGGCAGCGGGCGCAGCGCTGCACAGAGAACCGCCTGTAGGGACCATGGAGGGAGGGACTGTGGGGACACACGGTTGGGTACCCCCCATATCCCTCCTCCAGGTGCCGCTGCTGCCACGGGGGGAGATCTACTCCTTAAAATGGGAACCAGTCTTAAGTTGGAGGATGGGGAAAGGGGGAACTAGATTTTGGCCCAGGTCTTGTCCTACCCTAAAATACAGTTGCCCTTAAGCATATGTATGTCCACAATGCTTCGACCTTACCCAGAGTCTGGGCAAGCCCCAGGAAAGCCTTTGCTTGGGAACGCAGGGAGAGGGGGACTACCCACTTACCCTTTCTCAACCTTTACCCCTGCCCTCCATACCGGTACCTGACAATCCTACAGACTTTTGTAATTTGGCAGGGGGGAGGGGGGAACAGAGACAGGGAAAAAGAGAGAGGGGAAGGGAGAAAGAGAGAGAGAGAGAGAGAGAGAGAGAGAGAGAGAAGGAATATAAACAGACCCTAACCCTAAACCAGAGGGGAGAAACAAGAAACTTGCAGCCTGTTAGTGACTCTGGCTCTTTAACCCTACAGGCAGCTTTCACCCACATCTCCACGAAAGACCCGGAAACGCACCCAACTGATCCCCCAGCTCTCCCTCCAACTTTGTCGCACACCAGCCCAGGCTGCCTGGGCTTGGGGTGGGGTGGAGGTGGTGCTGCCTGTTTCTGTTCTCTCTGCTTGACCCAAGAAACTTCAAAGGGAGAGGGGTGCAAAGACCCCCCCCCCCTCCAACCCAAGCTTATTTATGGTCTAAGCTCAGAAGAGAGCCCTTTACTCTGGGTCCCTATAGTTCTCAGACCTTTCCAGGAGTTCCCTCAAATTCCTGTTTGAAAAGGTTGTCACCCCATTTGTACTGGCATGGAAAAGGGGGGACCCAGGTGGGGAACCCTCCCTTGGGACTGGAGGCCAAGAAGACCGGGTCAGATTGTGTCTGAGATTAGGGGGTCCTGGGGGGCAGAGGGTCCTGAGTTGGGGGTACCTGTAGTAGTCTTCCTTGCAGTAGATGCTCCCATCCTTGCTGAAACAGGTGAGCTCCGACTCCAGGTTGAGCTTGCACTCGCAGCACTTGAGGCAGCGCATGTGCCACTGCTTGTCCACCGCCAGCAGGTAGTAGCGGTCTGAGATCTTGCCCCCGCAGCCAGCGCACAGCGCGGCTCGGTCACTGCTGATGGACGGCATGGTCTGCGGAGGGAGGGAGGCGGGAGACCGCAGCGCCTGCGTCAGCCTGCGACTTCACCACCGCTTGGAAACGGGCACCCTCAGCTCCCCCTCCCCCGGTTGCTCCGGCTAGCCCTAAACCCGGAGAGGGCCGCCGGGGTGTGCGGTGGCTTCCTCGTCCCCAAAAGGCCCATAGTGAGGAGGCTCAGAACCCCGGCCCGCCCACACAGCCCAAGCCGGCCACAGGCCCAGGCCTGGCTGCTGGCCTGGACGGATCTCCCTCCTTAGTTCTCCCCCTTCCTGCCCCCTCTGCCCCTTTCCCAGAAAGGCTTGGGCTGTGTTTGAGGGCTGGGGCAGCAGTGGCTACTCCAGTCAAGCCCTGCAAAAGCTCTCTCAAAACTGTTTCTTAAAGGAGCCACTCTGCTGGGCCCCAGGAAAAGGGGTAAGATGACCATTAAAAGTCCCCCTCTCTCTACACAGACTCCTCTCCTCTCAGGAGACACACAGAGTTCCTGGCCCCGAGCCCCAGTGATCTCTGGATCCGTATGCCAAAGGTTTAAGCCAGGACAGGTCGCAGCCACGTCTGCCCCTCCACTACCTTGGCCACACTGGCTGGGGCCCTCTTGGGTTCTGGGAGATGGTGAGTGGAGTGCAGAGGCACCCTCAAAGTCTCCGAGTGCAGGACAGAATGAGAGTTTAATCCAGGAAGAAGAACTCAGAAGCCGGAGGCACTGAGGCTGCTGCCCTTGCTTTCCAAGTGGAGAGGCTTCCCTCCTGCTCCCCACCTCCTCGGCCTGGCCTCTAAAGGTCACTTCTGGGCCCAACTTGGATAGCGACTGCTTGCCTGGCCCTCTGGGAGGTCTGAGGTGAGGAACTGGCTATTTGGAGCTGGGCTGGCAAAGCCAGGTGTGGAGATCCAAATGGACTCCCCTTCCACAAGAGCCAGGCCAGGGCCTGAAGTCCCAGCCCTGGCCTGGCCTGGCCAGGTCGGCCGGCCAGGAGGCCAGGGGCGTGATCAACGAAAAGCACTGGCCCAGAAGGCTTGGACCCCTGAAATTGTGCTGGGGAGGGAACTCCGATTGCCAGGAGGCGGGACGCGACTGGCCCACGCCGGCTGGAGCCCCAGTGCTCCCGTTTGGTTCGCCTTTCCCAGCGCCGCAGGCGGCGCCGCCAGCAGCTACAGCCGAGTAGTGGAGGGGAACGCGGAGCTGGCGACCAGAGGGGCCCGGTGTAGTGAGAAGAGGGCCATCCCGGGACGCGGGTAGGACTTCGCTCCCACTTCGGGAGAAATGCTCTCTTGCACCCTCGGGGTCTGAAATTTCGGTTTAAACCTTGTTTCCCTCCTCCGCCCCAGCAGCCGGGTTTCCCCCGAGCCGGGAGCTACGGGCCTTGCATCCTGTCCGCGGATCCCCAGCGCCCAGTCCCGTGCGGCACGAAGGACGCTCCCCAAAGTGCCCCCAAACTTCGGAGAGCAGAAGCGCGGACCGACCCGGCCCCGTCCCAGCTTTCAGCCCCGATCCCGCAGCCGTGCGCCTACCGTCTCCGTGTCGCCGCGGTCGATGGCGGAGCTGATGGCGGGAGCCTCGCTCTTGGCCCTGCGGTCCATCTCGTCGATGACCCCGTGCACCTCGGGGCCCGACAGACTGTGGAACAGCATCGCGGCGGGACCGGCGGGGCCGGGGGCGCGGCTCCTCCGCGGGAGGGCTTGCCCCCCGCCTCAGCTGCCTGGCGCTCCCGGCGCTAACGGGCCCGGTGCATCGCCACCGCGGCCCCGGCCCCGCCCGAGCTCGGCTGCGCCCCCAGGCCGGGCTCCGGGCCCCGGGCGCCCGCGGGCCAGGACGCCTCCCGCCGAGGCGCAGGGGCAGCTACATCGCGGGGCGCCTGGGCGGCGGCGCCAAAGCCAGGGTCACAAGGGCAAGGGGCGGGGGGGTGGGGGGCGGGAAGGGGGAAGCCGAGGGCAGAGGTCGGCGCCCGCCGCGGGCGCTTTCACGCCGCGGGCATCGCCCGCCCGGCTTCAGCGCCCCGGGCGCAAAGCAGGAGCGCAAACTCTGCCCGAGGCGGCGACGGCTGCGGTCGGGGCTCACTCGGGAACAGCTAGGTGCCCGCGGCGGCCCAGCTGCCTGGACCTCTCCCCTCCCTGGGGTGTGCCCCCAGCCCTAGGCGACCCGCTTAGGCGCTGGGTCGGCGACTGTAGTACGGGTTTCTCCGAAGCCAGCGAGCCGAGCCGAGACACCGAGAGAATTGAAGAGGAGGAGGAAGAGGAGGAGGAGGAGGTGGTGGTGGTGATGGTGGTGGTGGTGGTGGTGGTGGTGGTGGTGGTGGTGGTGGTGGAGGAGGAGGAGGAGGAGGAGGAGGAGGAGGAGGAGGAGGAGGAGAAAAAGGAGGAGGAGCAGAGTGGGAGGTGGAGCCGCCGACCGCGGGCCCAGCCGCGCGCAATGCTCTCCAAGAGCGCGCCGAGCCCAGCCCCGGCTCTGCAGTCCGCGCCAGCCAAGCGTCCGCGCCTTTTCTACAGCCGCGCCTTACATCACGTCCTGCCGCCGCGCCATTGGCCGCCCAGCACCCCGGGCCCTGGCAGCGCGTGCTCCGGGAAGGCGGGAGACCCGAGAGGGAGGGGAGAAGCAGGAGGAGGAGAGGAGCGACGAGATGGTGGGAGCTGGTGGGCAAGGCTGGAGGGAGGGGGCGGGAGGAAGGGAGGGAGGAGGGAGAGCGCGGGGTTTGGAGTTTTTAAGCTACGAACAGTTTCCTGCGATTCTTTGGGACGGAAAATTAAACCCTCTCTCCCCGCCGTCTCCATCCTAAGAAGGCGCAGCCAGAGGATGCTTGAGGAGCTCTCACTCGGGTCTCCCCTCGGCCCAGAGCCGCCGCCTCGGGCACCGGCTGGGGAGGCTTGGGAAGGCAAGCCTGGGGCAGAGCTGCAGGAGCCTTCGGCTGCTTCCCGCGGAGCTCAGCCTTCGGCCCAGGCTCCGCGCTGCGGGTTGCGGGCGGCCGCGCAGGCCTCCTGAGGACCGGGCTGAGCCAGAGCGGCAAGAGCGAGCGGGAGCTGTTAAGACTCCGGGGAGAGGAGGGCCAGCCGGAATAGCCTCGCTCCAAGCAAGCTAGGGCTCACTTTATGGGAGCGTGTAGCTCATTCCTGCACTTCACTGTCCCTCTGCAGCCTGGAAGAGTGGACGGGCGCATGGCTTTAGGGACTAGGAAAGGAATAGGTTCGAATCCCAGTTCTGCCATTTACGTGCAATGTAACCTTAGGCAAGTGACTTAACTTCCTTTAGCCTGTTTCTGATCTTTCCACCGAGGGCCAAGACAGCACCCTCCATACAGATGTAATGAAAAAAAAAAAAAAAAAAAGATCATGGATTTAAAGTACCTAGAATACAGTAGGCACTCACCAAACTTTCATCACTCCCTCTTTTCTTTTTCCATCTCCCCCTATTAAAAACTTTCCTACTGCAACATACATTCAGCGTTCCTGAGGTTCCTAAAGACCACAGGCCCATCCTCTGCTGGCTGGTTGCATCATGCCGCAGACCCAGCTGTTGACAGACATCCACCCTGCCGCCTGACTGCACCACTTCTCCAAGATCAACAACCCGGCCTGTGGGTAAATCTCAACTGCCACCCCAGCCCCCAGAGTTCAAGCTCAACCTAGAGTCTCTTGGGGACTCAAGGATGACACCTCGGTGTGTGGTGAAGCTGAGATTTAGGAGATAAAAAGTGACTGTGGGGAAAAACTCAGTGAGCAAGTCAGTGACAGAGTCCCATTTTCTGGGTCTGCTTTGGAGGCGGGTCAGTCTGATCTGTGCGGTTCATCTTACAGGGCAGAGCTTGGGGGGGGGGCACAAAGTCCTACCTTCTACCTACCGGACGTAACTTTCAAATATAAATATATGTGTGCTTGTACTGCCCAAGCACATGCACTAGTGTTCGTGTGTGCAAACACACATGTTCATCTCTGTTAGCATAAAATACGACCGGCAGCCATGTAGAGCTAGGGTCTACACAGACACATCAAGTGTAAGTGTCCAGTGCCAGGCGGGAGGATGCACTTGTAAACGGGTAAATTGCATGTTATACATGCACTTGCATGTTCAGACAATACTACCTAAATCACTGCGTGCGCTTCTCCGAGGCCACGTTTTGCATATTTGAAAAAACTCCTTAAGTTACAAGTATGTGTGTACACGCTGCACATGCACAGATGCCCCAATGCGACGGAAGGACCGTCAACCCAAAGACGCGCGCGTGCGCGAGTGTTCACACAGACGTGTGCCTTGGCGCCTGCACACGGCCCGCGCCCAGGCACGCGGACGCCTACACGTATACACAGGCATGTTTTACCGACGCATCTGGGGCACTTTCTTTCAAAGAAAGTAAGGAATGAAAACCTAATCTGGGAGTCACAGGGGTTCATCTGGAGGTCGCCCAAAGGGTAGAAAAAATTGTAACAACGCTGGAGAGGGTGTCCTTGGTGCAGCTCCGCGCCCAGGCTAGATGGATACAATACGCTTTCGAGAATTCTAGGGGCTGCTTTAGGAGGAGGGGGGCGGGTGGGGGAGGAGGAGCACTAGGCAACTCTTGCCGCGGGCTTCTCAAGAAACAGGGAAACGCACCCTGCGGCTCTTCACTCCCCCCCCCCCACAAATGTAAGTACACGATTTTACCGCCTGTCCGACCTGCAGCCCACGCCCATCCCTGACCGACCCCAAATTCCCTGGCAGTCAAGATTCCCGCCGGTGCGCCCGCTTAAGCATCCCTAGGTGTCAGGCTGGGACGCGCCCGGGTCCGCTAGAGACTCAAAAGCATCTCCCGCCGCGGGGTGGGATCTGGGTGCCCTAGCCCTGGGCTCAGAGGCGGGTAACTTTGCTAATCTCCCCCAGCGGCGGGGCAGGGGTGGGGGGGGGGGGACGTCGCACAACCGCTGAGCCCTGTCCGTGAAGACTAAACAAGGAAAGGAACAGGCTGTAAACACACATCCTGACACGTGAGTGACATTTACACGGTTCGAGAAGCCGCAGCCGAGGGGAAGGCAGGGGGTAGGGGGAGCAGGTAAAAGTAATATTCCGAGGCGTCGCAAACGGCGACCCCTCGACGCCCCTCCCCCAGATAGGGAAAAAGAATCCCTAAATCCCCAGAACCTGCCTTTTGTGGGAGGTGACAGGTGAACGGGATTCAGGTCTGGCTACTCACGCCGCTGCCTACCTCCCCACCATCTGCTTCCTCGCAGACAAGCAGACCCGGCGCATAATGAGGTAGCAGCCTCCAGCCGGCCACCGTGACTAACTCAGAACAAAAGCGCTCCCTCCACGCCTCTTCCAACAAAGGGGCCACCAGCCCCGGCGCTCCCCGAAGGCTGCGGGGCTCCCGGCTGCCGGCTGCGGAGCTGCCGCGCGCAAACTTCCCGGGGCTGCCGGCGCCACGGAGCCTGGGCCGCGGAGGGAGGAAGCACATGCGGCCCAGAGAAAGTGAGGCCGGGCGGGGCGGGGGACGAGGGGGTGGGATCCGGGGAGCCGCGGAAGGAGGGTGATTGATCAGTGCGCTGTTCCCGGCGCTCGGTCCCGTTATTAGAGGCGGCCAAAGCAGGGCCACGCAATAACCTCCGAATCGCCAACTAATTGACGCTGCAGGCAACTACTTCATTGTGCGCGCTGGTTTTATGTCTTCATAGCCGGTGATTGACAAGGTGTAATTAGTCATCTCACTCGGTGATAAACATGGGCACCCTCCTCCCGCGGCATCAGGCCGTGTGTACCAGCAGAGGAAGCGATAGTTGACGCTGATATACCATTAAATCAAAATGAAGACGTTCAGAAGTGTGTGTTTGCTGTGACGCTCTGATGGTTTATTTCTCAAATACGGCACCAACAGATTTACTTGATTTGCAAGTTAACTACAACATTAACTGGTTTTATTTATTTTGCCTCTTCCTTCCTCTTCCTAGGCAGGGATGTTGCTCTTGGAGAATGTGAAGACAGTTTGCTTCTTGACAAGCGAGCGAGCGGGCGCCCAGATTTTTGCAGCCTCTCCGAGAGTCTCCCCCGAGGGAAAGGCAGGCAGAGAAATCGCCGGATTTGGGAGTCACTAGGGAAGGATTCCGCGCGGAGGGAGCCGCCCTCCTTGGCCCCAGACCGGCTGCCTAGGGCCCCCCCTTTGGGCACTGCCAGTGGATGACCTGAAACTCTGAGGATGGTCTTGGGGATTGGGGTCAGGGAAGCCTCTCGGATAATAACTGCAAATAGAAAAAGAGGCAAAAACAATTTCTTCTCTGCCTTGAAGCAGAAAGGACTGTGTTCTTAAAGCCGCTGGTTGCAGTCACAAGGCCAGTTGCCTGCCTCCGTTGCCTGCATCAAGTATAATGTCGCCGGTTTTTCCAGTAGCACCATTCAACAAATTATATTCCTTGCTCCCGGGAGTGGGTTCTGCTTAGGGGAGTGTGCGTGTGTGTGCGTGTGTGTGCGTGTGTGTGCGTGTGTGTGTCCCTCTACAGTGAGGCTGCTGTTAGAAGTGCTGGTTACTCCTTCCAGAAACCTGAAGGTTTAAATTTTAAAAGAAGAGGGAGCATTGCTCCCTGGGATTGCTATAGTCTGTCTTGACCCTAATTCTGGTTAGAGAATGGCAGGGACTGAACAAAGCCACCAACATCTGAAAGTCCACTTCGAAGGTATCACACTAGCCCCCAGGATCCGCTCCCCCCCCCCACTGCCGCCCTCCAGTGGGGTAGGCTTCCTGCACTTTCCCCTTTCTAACCTCTGTCTCCTGTTTATACAGCAGAGGGATTAATGGTGGTTCTTTGCCACTGCGCAGGAATGTGGGGTTGTGGACATCTTCAAGAAAAGATGGGGTGAGGCCAAGTCACAGGGATGGCAGAAAAGCCCCGTATCTTCAACAAGGATTCCCCCCTCCCTTCCCAGGCCTGTGGGCCTCCTTCAGCAAAGAGGGGGAGTGTTTTATATTGATGTGAGAGGCTGTCAGTCAGCAGCAAATCAGCTCAGGCATGGCTACCTCTTTATGAAATCAGCTCATTGCCTTGGTCACACCTTAGAGAAAATCCGGTGGTCGCCGCTATCGATAATAAAAACTGGTGGGGCCTTAGTTGTTTCCAAGAAGAACCTCATGTCTGTGGACAGATAAATGCCCATCTCAGGCAGAGAAAGCCCAATTCTTCCTTCCCTTCTCCCTGCAGCGATCTGAACAATTCCGAAACCGCCTCCCTGGGCGTCAGCTGAGCAGGTTGGGGAACTAACCAGGGCCCTCTCTCTAGGGCCCTGTTAAATGCACAGAACTTAAAATGAAACACGAAGTGTGAATTTCAGGTTTGAACATGATGCATCAGGATACGTGGAGGCTGGCAGCCCCTTTCCTCCCTCCTGCATTTCGGTAGCAGGTATTAATATTGTATTAAATGTTATGAGGAAGTAAGGGCTGCAGAGAGGAATATGCTCAGATGCAATTTTGTCAAGGTTTTTATCTGTGATTATGATTCCAGATGTAGAAACTCCCGGAGGAGGGAAATGAGGGGCTGCTGGCGTGTGACATGTGTTTTAAGGTGTTTGGCAGTGTTTCTCAAAGTGGTGACAAAATGTTCAATTTTATTACAGCGAATCGGTAAAAAAAATATGAATACTAGGTCAGAGACGGTTCACCCCAGCAAACGGATTTACCCTTATTGATTTGGGTGGGGAAAGTTTGTATCTGGGTCCTGCTTAAATCACATTGTCAACAATGTAAATCTGTCATATCAGATTATTCTTAAAGAACACTTGTAACAAAATACACAATAGCTGATTGTATCTCCCCCACCTACTAATTTCCATGCAAAGATGTAGATTGCCCTGGGCTGGGGCACACATACACACACACACACACACACACACACACAGTAAATATTGCAACAAGATGGTCAATTTTTTTTCAGCCGGTATAACTACAGCCATTCCTTGAGGGTAATTTCTTTTTAATCTAACCCAGAATACGACCCAGTCCTAGAGGGGCCATTTTGCTAATCTCACTGCCTTTTAGGTTGAAACACAAATAAACGGCAATAAATTTCTTCACACAGGGAACCACGTTTTGCTGAAAGGAAAATCAGGAAGACTTTGTGTGAAAAAAAGGGGGATGGGGGAGGAAGAAGCTGAACTCTCGACTAGCTGGCAACTCTTGTATCTACATGCATGCCCTGGAGACTGGGAGTATTTCCCACCACAGTCTTTTTTAATTTAGAGGCATCTCTGCCATCCCTCTCTGACAGCAGGATACCCCTAAACTCTTTCTAAGCGAAGGTTTCCCCATAAACATTTTATGAGCTTTACATACACTAATCGACGCGGGTGCCCAGCCAGCACTGACCATACCAGGGAATGGGTTTGGTAAACATTTCCAGAGAACAAAAAGAGGGGTTTTTGGCTAAAGATGCTGGACTTGGCTCCTCCTTGGGTCCCCAGTCATAGGATGAGAGTCTCTACACACTCGCTGTAGGCATTGTTGTATAGATCACCCTGTGTCTAGCAGACCCATTACGTTTCTCAGCCCAGTTCACGAAGAAACCCACACATAGCGCCAGCGTCTACTTAATTTAGGCTAAAGAATGTTGATTTTGGCTTCCCAGCCACTGGCACTATTTTACCATCACAAAACATTCTAGGCTCCTAGAAGAAATTGAACCTTCCTTCGAGGTAAGAAGGTTCCTCTTCTGTGAGGTGATGTAGGATGTACGTTTCTGAGGGGAGCAGTACGGTTGCAGGAAGGGAAAATGCTCACTGTGGCCACTATCTCTCACCCTGAACTTCCGGCAGAACCTTTCCCCTACCCCAGCCCAACTTCCCACTGGACCCATTAGCAAATCTCTACTGCTATTTGGGAAGCTGGCATTGTCTCTTTAGGCGAGGAACAGTCATTTCCCACATGTTTCAGCTGAAGCCCAGCCCCTCATGCCTCCCCCCCCCCATTTTTATTCTTCCATTAATTAAAACAACTAATGTCCCATCGATTATCTTTGCGTGAATGAAAATCATTATGGGCCCTTGCAGGTATACCGGAAATTCTGTTTGCTTAAGTATTCACACTTTGATTTCCAATAGACTCATTTTCTCAGGCATAAAGAAATTCAAACAAAACAAAACAAAACAAAACAAAAACAAAAACAAAATCTCCTGACACTTTGCAATAAGGCAGGAAGACTAGTAGTAACAAGCTTGTGTTGATCTCTTACTAGAAGTGTTCAGATGGCCCCCGTTTTAGAGTTGAATTATACTACCTGGTAAAGGATTCTAGACAGTTAAAGCAAACATTGATAGGTCATCAGACACAGGTTTTGAATTTGTGCTTGTGTTGATTCAGATGAGCTGATCCGAATTCACTTTTACATTACTGTGCTAGTCCTCGAAAGTAAAAAAAAAAAAAAAAAAAGGCAGGGGACAATCAGCTCTATTTGGAATTTCTCAGCTACTTGGCCATTTCAGCTTGTATCTCCATTTCTGGGGGCTGCCATAATTAGAGCAATCTATTTTGCATTTACTTCTCTTTGCAAGCACTACATTATTCACTCTTTCCTGTGCTTATTAAACAGTGCCACCTGCACCAAATTCAACAAAGCTCTTCCATCAGTCAACCCAGCTAAGGATCCCGGACCATATATTATCATTAATTGAGGCTCAATTGAATAGTTGACGATAGAGGCATGAGTAAAAGCAACACATTTTCTAGGACCTGTTTATAAAAATATTTTAAGCAAAAAGTAAAAAACAAAAAACCCCCACACATTTATTCTCCAAATTGTTATCTTTTATAAACTCATTTCATTCTCTCTGTACAGTAATTCAAGTAGCAATTAGCAAGTCTTTTAATTAATGAACTATTCCCTGTAAGTCACCAAGGTGCCTCCAGTACAAATGTCCGCCTTCACAAGGTACTAGCAAATGCAGTCAATATTTTGTCACCCAAAGCCTTCGAAGCTGACCGCCTCGATTGTCCTAAAGCTATAAAAAGGATCTGAAGACTCAGAGACAAGGCTGGGAAGCAGAAGACAATTTTCAGTAAACCAACCATGGATAGTCTGAATCCAGAGAAGGAGTGGCAGAAGGAAGGGGACCATCAGAGAGGAGAGGCAGAAAATGAATGTAGGTAGGTATCAGTGGTTAAAGAAAGACACAGAAAGTTTTGTGCAGAGATGGGACCACCTCGGCTCCAGCTATGTTATAACAAACCTCCATCTAAATGCTGATGATTTACACATTTTTAAGAGCCTCAAACCTCACTATACCTTGTTCTTTAAAAAGCGTCCTGCTTTGTTCAAAATACTGCTTATCTTTGGCATTGTCAACAGCTCTGCATCTGGGAGAGATTAATTAAGTGATAGGTCAGACACAATGAGGTGAAAGGGCATGTCCACCCAATCAGGACTGATTCATCCATTTCTTGGTGGATCAACTTTTTTGAGGGATGCCAATTTCAGTTCTATTTCCAGGGAGGATTTATCAATAGGAATGCCTGAGCTCCCCCAGTGAGCGGCTCTTAGCTGGAAAAGATTTTTCTGCAGATAGAGAAATCTAAAATCTACACTCTGTCTTTTTAAGATGTGAAACCAAAACCTAACTATAAATTGTATCCTTAAGTTTCACTGATCTGGGTGAAGGCTGATTTTCTTGAGCATGATCCTTCTATAAAATAGCTAATTGGATGATTGCAAATAAGATTGCCAAGCAACTCAATCAAAAAAATGAAAAGTTTGCTCTCTCTCCTCCCCCTTCCCAACTATTTCTTATTACCCCTTCCTTCCAAAGTCCACTTTTAAATTCTAGAAGGCAAAAGGAGAGAAAGAGATGTGAAAGAGAGTAGGAGAGGAGGAGAGAGGGGAAAAGAATGAAAGGGAAAGGTTTTCTAGACGTCGACTGATTTTTTTTAGACCAATTAGAGGTTATCTTTAAATCTCTATCCCTCCACCCCTTCCACACCTTTCTAAATAGATCTTTAGATTAGCGAGAAATTAGTTAATTGGAAAGGACTTGTGGCCAGTTCACCCTGTTCCTAACCAAAAAGGTTTTAAGGACCTTAGACTCCATTCCCAGAATTGACACCTTCTCCATCTCTTTAATAGCACATCAGTCTGGAGCAAAATTGTGGCTACCAGTGTGTGTGTGTGTGTGTGTGTGTGTGTGTGTGTGTGTGAGAGAGAGAGAGAGAGAGAGAGAGAGAGAGAGAGAGAGAGAGAGAGAGAGAAGGAAGTATACTCCCAGTCTGTGAATAAGCCTCAAATAAAGTGACTGTTTTGGGTAGACTCCCCCCCCCCCCCCCCCCCCCCCCCGGCAAAACACTTGGAATATCGTTACCCTATTTGTGAACACCATTTCAAATGAAGTTCACATTTTCCAAAGTACTTGGTGGGGGGGGGGGCAGTTAAACAATGGTTTGTGTTTTTTGTAACTGACCAGCTATTTCTACTTCTCCAAAGAAATGCAGAATGCCAGTTTTTGTAACTATCCAATTCTTAAAATCATCTGGGATCCATCTATATTTATAAAACCAAGCAGAAATACTTAACAGCCTGATCAATAGCCATTGACCGTCAGTGCACCCCACACCCTAACATGCACAGCTTGATCATGTATATTTGATCATCAAAAAATTCAAAGCATCTTGCAGCACTGTATCAAGCTTCCCATAAAATAGCCTGCCTTTTTCTGTGGTCTTGAAAAGAGTGTGAGCTTCTCTCTCTTCTGCATTCATCTATCTATCTATCCATCTATTTACACACACACACACACACACACACACACACACACGCCCCTCCCTTCTGGAGAATTTATTGCTCATATATTTGATGAAGAACAAGGTAATTAACTGCGAGGCTGTACATCTGGGTGGCACTTCATATCCATTGCAATAATAAAACACTTTTTTCCCATTTTAGCAGAAGAAAGGCTAGTCCTGCCCACAGATTCAGAGGACCCCAGAGTCTCCGTCTGCAAAGCCTCCTTGTTATAAATCCTGCCTCCCTCTTAAGTGATGGCACGCACAATTGCACCAAGGGGCACTAAGTTTATCTGTGCAAAAGCATCATTGGGGAAGCTTGTCCCTTCTCAGACCTTCAGCATCAGCTTGTGAGGGTTTGAAATAGACGTGGCTGGCTCCTCTGTCCTCAGTCTGCTTGGCAGCAAATAGGGACAAGAGTCCAAAGGGTCTGTCTTGCAAAGGGCCACAAGTAGAAGAGGTGTATTTTGGGATCTCAAGGGCTGATGTCCTGAGCATGTGCCAGTAACCTCCAGTACCCCCAAAAAGGACCTAGCCCTGCAGACTCTTCTGATATTCAGGGGTCAGAAGGCTGGTTCTAAGTTTCTCCATAAGGTATGCCCGATCTGTCCAAGCTGCTCCAAGGGTCCAGCCCAGGAATACCAGCTGGCAAGCCTGCTCCAAGGCTACAGCACAGTCATCTAACCCCAGCTCCAGAGATCACCCTCACCCCCCTCTCCCAGCCAGTGAAACATATTACCTGCAGAACCTCCCATTTCGGGAGTCCCCTGCTCTGTATTCCGAACCGTGCCCGGGACAAATTTCTTGGGGCCCTTCCTTCTAAAGGCAGCAGCATCTGGGCTGAGGCTCCCTCCTTTATATGGGGGGGGGGGAGACTTCATATGATAATACGTGTAATATGATATGGAATGACAGAATGCATGACAGTTGCCCATAATACGGAGAAGTCAGTCAAAGGACAGAGGGGACATTTGGATAATTACCATCCATTGGCTAGTCAATCACGCGAACAGAGAGAAACTGCACAAAACCCACAATGGAGTTGGGAAACAAAAGAGACCCGAGCCAGACTCAGGATTAACCGGTCTAAAGCGATCTAAATGCTTTTGTATCTGAAGAACTGAGGCTCCCCAGTTACCCCCCCTTCCCAATCCCAGGGAACTAATTGCGGGGATCAGAGTTAAAGCTCTCTCTCTCCTTTCCCCATTCTCTTTGTAGACTGCTCACCACGCAGAAAAAAAAAAAAAATGATTTCTCTCTCTGTGTTCATTAAACTATTTTAAAGTTAAAGGGATGGGGGAGGGAGGCTCGATGTGGCCCCTCAGCCCAGAGGCTGGGATTCTTCAGCCTTCGAAGGGGCTGGGACAGTCTCCTTGCCCTCAATTCTTTGTTTCGGGGTAAAGTCTTCCCTCCCTGCCCCTGGAAACAAATGCCCTGTTCACTGGGGAAGTTGCCCTTTGCCTGGAGGCTAACATGGATGGCTGGTACCCTGCTTTGGGTGATGAGTCCCCATAACTGGCCCCTGCACCAGAAAAACACAAGGTCCAACCCCTGGCCGAAACCTCAAATTGAGTCTGCACACTCAGAATTAAGTGGGCTAAAAAGGTGACAGAGAAGGGGATCTAGGCTTCAAAATGGGAGAGTGAGACAGAAGACGGTTGTAAATTGTAAGGAGAGAGAACTTCCTTATAAACTGGGGAGTGAGAAAGAGGAAGAAAATCCTAAATCGGAGCAGGGAGAGAATACGCTTAATTGGGGAAAGAAACGAGAAGAGTCTCTTTCTGCCGGAGAAAGAGAGAGGCAAAGAGTTGAATCCTCAAAAGAGACACAGGAAAACGGTCCCATAAATTTTTAGAGACACAGAGATGAAGGCGAGAGAGGATGAGGATTCCTTGAAAGATAAACGACAAGAACAGAGATCTCTGTCCCCGAGAGCAAGACCCCCCCACCCCACCCCCACCCCCTCGCCCCCGATCCCAGGACGGAAGGACGGGTAACTACCTCACCCATTTCCCACCAGGTCCTCCCTGTGCAATTCTAACTCGTCCAAAGCCCTCCCGGCCCCGGCGGGGCTCTCGCGCGTCCCCGGCTCGGTGGCAGAGGTAGCTCCGGGTCAGAGTCCGCGGGTGCCCTCTGGGCCCCTGCGCGCGCCGCCCCCACCCCCACCCCCGCGCAGCCCCCAGACTCCTGGGGCGAGCCTCGGCGCCTCCTTACCTTTCCGAGTCCTCCGCAGCGGGTGTGGCCGGCTCTGCGGGCGGCCCCGGGCCGGGGCCGGGGGGCAGGGGGCGGGAGCGCCGGGCTGGGGGGGAGCGGCAGGGTGAGAGCTGGGGGGGCTGGCACGGTGCCCAGGGGGGGCGACGGGGCAGTTGGCAGCCCCGGGGCGTGGGGACGAGCCCGGCCCAGCCGGAGGAGGTGCGAGATGGGGGAGGTCGAGGAGGGGCGCCGGGGCCCGGGCCGGGGGGCGGGGAGCTCCAGCCTGCGGGACCGGCCCGGGAGCCGGCCGAGGCGCCGGGGAGGGAGGCCCGGCGCCCGGGCGGCCGAGGACCGGGCGCGCGGATCAGAGGGGCTGTTTTGTCGCCTCGGCTGACAAATCAATCAGGGCCCGCCGAGCCGGGGGACTGGCACCGTGTCTGCGGCGCTCTCGGCTCCCCGGCCGGCCCCGCGCCGCCAGCTGCCGGCCGCCTCGAGTGGGCGCGGGCCGCGCGTCTCCGGCTGGGTTGCGGTCATTGGGCTGCGGGCGCGTGCGGCCGGGGGCGGGGGCGGGGGCGGCGGCGCGGCGCCGGGAGGGGGCGGGAGGAGGCGGCCCCGCGGCGCACCCTCCCCGGCCTCCCCCGCCCCGCCCGCCGCCGTCCCGCGCCCGCTCCGCGCGCTCTTGGGCCCCCAAGCCCCCGGTCGCTGTCACTAGCTCTGGCTGTTGGATCTGGCCGTCCCTGCCGTCCTCCCTCTGTCTCTCTTCATCTCCCGGTCTCTGTCGCGTCTGTCTGCCCTCCTGCCGGTCTCTCACTGTGTCCCCAGCGCTCCTGCTCACCGCGCCTCTCTTTTTCTCTTTGGATGGTGGTGCTGACTCTTACCCCTCTCCCCTCGGTCGTTCCCACCATCTTCTCCCTCTCTTCCTTCTTGCTACCTCCCCTCACTCTCCACCCTTCTCTCCCTTTGCTAGGAGGACTCGCTGTCCCTCCCTCTATCCCTTCTTGGAACGGCAGCCCGGGAATGCAGCTTAAGTCATTTCTCCGCTGAGACCTCGGACAAGTCACTTCCTCCCAGCTGCAGTGTCCTTATCTCTAAAAGGCGTTAAGCGGCTCTTGGTGGTGAGGCTGGGAGGGGCAGTGGGTGGGGGGCACGCAGGAGGTGCTCAGTGACTCTGGTTTCCCCTCTCGGGGTTCATACTTACCCGGAGGCAGCAGTCACTGTGGTAGCCGCCTGGAACCAGGGCTCCTGGGGTGCCACGTGTGCCCCGCAAAACCCTTGTCGCCAGCCTTGAGGGCCAGGACGAGTACCAGAAAACCAGTTGAGCAAAGAGAGTCAAGGGCTTTTTAGGGTCCCCAAAGTCCCTCCTGGGAAGCCTCTGTGCCACCTCTCTCCACCTCCCCAGAGCTGGAACCGACATTTCAGCCTCTGTCACCTGCTGGTTCTCCCTCACTGACACCAAGCAGAGGGGCAGTACTCTCCTGTCCTTAGACCCAAGCAGGAGAAAACCTATTTCTCCCGACTTTACACCCGCATACGTGCGCGCGCCGGTGCGCGCTCACACACACACACACACACACACACACACACACACCATGAGTGACTTCAAGTTTCAAAGATGTTTCCTGGATGGAGTGTGATTTCAGAGTCAGACAGATTCGGAGTCAAGACCACTTACCTAGTGCATGGCCTTGGGCTAGTCCTACCACTCTAAGCTTCAGTGTCCTCATCTGTAAATGGGAACAATAACTACCTCCTTTCTAGGATTATTTTAGGATTATCCGTAGTATGCATAAAGTGCCCAGCCTATAGAAGGTTATTCATTCTGTTCAGCTTTTATTCAACAAATACTTACTAAGTATTTTTGCTTGGCACTGAGGACACAGCAATTCGCAAAGCAGGCATGGTCTCTGCCTTCGTGCAATTTGCAGTCTAGCTAGGGAGACAGACTGTGAACAGCAATTCCATAATTATTTCACGACAGTTGTACAAGTGCCATGGGGGAATACAGAGTGCAGTGAGACCTAACATCAGGGAAACTGCCCTGGGTGGGGGCTCAGGAAGGGTTTTCTCAAGGTGCCATAGAAGCTGAGACCTGAAGACAGGTGTGGGGCGAGGGTTGCAGTTGGCAGGAAGTGGAAAGGAGCTGCTAAAGGGAGACTGTTCTTGGCAGAGTGACCAGCATGTGACAGGGCTGGGAGGCAGCAGGGAGCCTGGCGGGTGGTAGGAAGGCCAGTGTAGCTGGACCAGAAGGAAGGAGGGGCATGAGGCTAAAAAGGGTGGGGATGAGGCTGGAAAGGTGGGCAGAGCCGGCATGGAGGGGGCGGGGCTTGTAGATTCTGAGGAGGAGCCTGTACCAAGGTACAGGGGAACCCCAGGAGTCCTGATTTCTCCTGTTCTGAAGTGGAAGGAAGACTGAAGCCAGACCCACTTCCCATATATGTCCTTTGCCTTTGGTCCTTCTTGGGGATGTCATCTCTTGTCCCCTCCTCTGCTCTGTCCCAGCACTGTCCACTCCACAGTGTCATCGCCTGCTTTGGCACCTATGTCCCTGCCCCCTGAGGGCACACACCCAGGCTTGGTTCCTCTCTGGGCCCTTAACAGTCAGTCCCACAGGAGGTGCCCACAGCCGGCATTTGATATTTGAACAATCAGTAGCTACCGAGTGCCTGATGTGTGCCGGGCTCTATGCTGGGCATTGCACCTGCCATCACAAAGTGCTCGTTTTGTGGGGACGACACTTTGGAACAGACAGGACTAGGATGGCCATCAGGAAGGAGTCCCACAGGAACTTGGGATGTGGGATTGGAAGCTCTTTGATGGCAGGCCCGTCCCAGGTTTACTCGCCTGGTGTGGTCTTAAGGGTGTGGCACAAGGTGGGCACTCGGTGACATGTGTTGAGAGGATGAGAAAGAAAACTAAGGTTTAAATGATCCTATAGTTAAACTAAGGGTGAAGGACAAGTAGGAGTTCAGTGACCCAAGCGAGGATAAGGAGACTTGCCTGTGGAGATCTGGTTAGTAGCAATACATAGACGGGAGGAGACCCAAGCGTCTGTATACAGGGACTGAGCTTCTCCAGGCCAGGCGGGTACCGGGCACTTTTGTGCAGTTACCTTAGCTGACCTCCACAGTGCCCCTGCCTCATCAGCACTATTGACCTCGATTTTCTGAATAAGCGCTCGGGCCCAGAGACGTGAAGTCACTGGGCTCAGGTTGCACAGCTAGCAAGAGACTGCATATGCACTTGAACCCAGGTCCGCCTGCTCTCCTTCACTAAAGAAGAAAGCAAAAGAGGAGGGAAAAGGCAGAGGAAAGAGACAACCGAGAACAAAAGAAGAGCTGTGGCAAAGGAGTGAGCTCCACGAGTAATTTTTCCGCTTAAAAACAATTCCCATTTCCCAGCTCTGCAGAGGCTGGTGCAGCGGATCTGAGGCGAGGCCGGCCCTCTGACTCGCAGGAGCCTGCCGAGGGGCCCCGGCAAGCTGCTTCAAAGCCAGCCTCCTCAGCACAAGCGCTTTTCAACTTCACACGGGAAACTTTCCAGGGCTGACTTCTTGCACTTTGTTTCCAAATCAAGAGATGGGGAAGTCCCTCTCAGCCCAGCGGGGAGGAGATCGCACTGAGAGACTTGCCCTGGGGTTCCCCACTCGGCACCGGGCTCCCCCACCTCCCAAGGCAACCTCCCAAGGCAGGGAGCCTCCCAAGGCAACCTCAGTGGGGCGAGGGCAAACTGCCCCCTGCCCTCAGTGGGTCCCCAGGGAGGATTCAGGATGTGGGCTTAACGGCAGCTTCCTCCTGGATGGATAAGGCCTCTCTTCCTATGTCTTCCCAAGCCTGGTCTCTGCCAGGGTTCCCGGTGGTATTTGCTGACCAGGTGCGACCGTCTCCCAAGGCTTATTATAAAAATACACCTTGCTCTTCTCTGGGCAGCGGCTTCAAAACCAAACCACACTCACTGTCCTCTCGTGATCACCATCTCGAGCAGCGGCGAAGGGTTTTCCTAACCCTCGGCTCCCTCTGATTTTTGGAATTCAGATTTGGATTTTGGATGTACATCAAGAGGCTGGCTCCATGCATTTTAATTAAGCTGTCTTTTTTCATTTATTACTAATACGCTCCTCTTAACTATGATTTATTTGTTAAACAAAGCACCATAAGCCGTCACTTATTCATCTTAATTTCAACAAAATTAAAGTAGTCGCTGTTAGATTGCACCTAATTGCTCTTGCAATGAAAAGAACGGAGATGTTAATCAAAATAAATTGAAGATAAACAATAAAATCATTACATCTTTGCAGCGGTAAGTGTAACTAATCAGTTTTGACTCTCAGCGACCAAACAGGAATAATGAATGTGTCACTGAAGGCGCGCTCATTAAGGAAAGCTGCTGCGGCCTGGGTCCTCAGGGCAGCAGACGGCCACCCTGCCCATGTGGCCCTGAGGGTTCTTGCCTCTTGGGTTGGGCAGAGGGGCCTGTAGGAACAGAGAGAGCAGGGAGGAAGCTCATAGAATGGGAGACAGTCCTGAGTGAGGGATCCTGAGGTTGCCCTGCTACAGAGGGGTTCTCTCACTCTGATGCGAAAGCAAGAGGTCCCAGGTCTATTTCCAGACATCCCAACTAACCAAGGACGGGGAGAGAGACAGGCAGAGATCCAGGGGACACAGACAGCTGGACACACACTGGGGGACATAGTAGAGAAGAGTCCAGGAGAAAGAGACAGGAGAAAGAGACATAGGCCGACAGAAAGAGACTGGGACAAGAGACAAAGGAAGAGGGGCAGAGCAAGGACAGGAATGGATGGTCAGACAGGACCTGTGAGGAAGAGGCAGCTGGGATAGGGTGGTGGAGGAGGGATGGAGAATGAGTCCAGTAAGGAGACAGAGACAAAGAGACAGAACCAGAAGGGTCTGCAGAGGTGGATGCTTGTTAATATCAAGCCAGTTAGAGCTCAGGAGGTCTCAGGCTAGGATTCCAGAGACAGAAGCCATCCTCGAGAGTCTGTTCAGGCAAGTGACCATCAGGTTGGGACCCCAGGGCTGGGCTCTTGGAACACAGAAGGGTGGGGGACACTGAGACAGATGAGGAAGAAGACCACCCTGGGGCGTCTCCTGGGCTCATCCTCTAATTACAGGGATTTGCTCGGCCGAAAGGGTCCAGACTGTAGTCCCTTCCACATTTCATAGGCTGCTTCTTCTTCTTCTTCTTCTTCTTCTTCTTTTTTAATGTTTTATTTATTTTTGAGAGAGCGCAAGTGGGGGAGGGACAGAGAGAGGGGACAGAGGATTCGAAAAGGGCTCTGTGCTGATAGGCTGACAGCAGCAAGCCCAGTGTGGGGCTCGAACTCATGAACTGCGAGATCATGACCTGAGCTGAAGTTGGATACTCAACCAACTGAGCCACCCAGGTGCCCCTCACATTTCATTGACTTCTGTACCAGCCCTTGGGTCACTAGCCTGGGCACCAGATGCTTAGCCAGAGAGATACAGCTCAGGGTGTTCTGGCTGAGGCTGCCTCAGCAACGCCCCTTTCCAGGCTGGGAAGACCCAGAATGTGGGCCACTTTGGGAAATAGGGCAATGCGAGGATATGGCTATTGTGGTAAGATTGGACAACCAGGAGAGACAACCTAAAAGACCTATTTTTTGAATGCCAACCATGTATCTTGCCCTGAGCTGGGCCCAGGAAATAGAGATGAATCAGATATGATCTTCCTGTATCAATTTCCTTATCTTTAAGCTGAGGTTAATAATTGAGCCTACTTTCTGTGTTTATTATGAGGATTAACTGAGTTAATATTTGTAAAGAGCTTAGAATGGTGGTCGGCCCCGGATAGGGCCGTGTGTGTGTGTGTGTGTGTGTGTGTGTGTGAAATAAAAATAAAAAAATAAATAAAATAAATCTCTGCCCTCATGGAGAACAGAGTTTGAAAGAAGAGATACATTGATTAGCAGTCAAGTTTACTCCAGTGGAGTAAGGGTCGGTACAGACGCACTTCGGGATGCTGTGGGGGATCCAGAGTGGAGGTAAAGCCTCCAGCTGAGCAATCTTGAAGGAGGAGTAGAAATCAGTCAGATGAAGAGTGTGGGGAAGGGGAAAAGAATCTTCTGAGTAAAGGAGACCATGAGCAAAACCATGTGGGCAAGACACGGCAGGATACGTCTGGGATGTCAAGGGAATCGGAATTGAGGTCAGGCAGGAGACCAGGGGCTCGAATCTTGATGCGTCTTGGCATAACCGTTGACGAGCACCAGGGCGGGCATTTGCGGTTTGTTTGTTTGTTTGTGCCTGTTCAGCATGTACTTGCTATCCTCCGACTGGCACTTTTCTTTGGGAATTGTGTTTCCGTGCCTTTTTCTCCTTCTTCCTTTCCAGTCCCCCTGGTTCTGGTAGAAGCAACTCCACCAAGACGCCTACGGAGGGAGCACGTGACCTAGGCCCAAGCCAATCAGCACATTCCATTCCTGTGGCCACAGTGATTGGCTGAGGGATGGACAATGGGGGAGAGCCGCTCCTGGGCTCAGGCTCAAGGGCCTGGGGGAGGGGTCTTTGAGTTTTCTGTCCCTGTCTAATATAGCAGGATGTAGGGCCCAGGGCTGCTGCCACCCTCCCGCTGCCACGCAGAGCTTGACACCGAAGCCAACAGAGCAGAAGGCAGCACCACACATCAAAAGGAGTTCCAGTAACATTGTTTGGCCTTCAAGCCCAGCCAAGATGAAGCTAGCTAGCCCTAGCCCCCCGTTTCGTGAGCCAGTAAATTCCTTTTTGTGTAAGCCAGTTTGGGTTGCGTTTTCCGTCACTTGGAACAGGAAATTCTAGCTGATAGGCTTCAAACGGGAATGTGACACCATGTGTATTTTAGTGACATCACTCTGTCAGTCACGGTGTAGCCGAGCGACGGAAGGGGGTGAGCTTGGAGGCAAGGAGGCCAGAGGGGAGGCTGGCTTATGATGAAGCCACCCAAGACGGCTTATGAGGAAGAGCAGGCAGAGCTAGGAGCTCTGGTCGCCACCAGTACGCGAGTTTCTTGCTGCTGTTGTAACAGATCACCGCAAGCTGGGTGGCTGAAAACGAGGAAGGTGTATTCCCTCACAACCCTGGAGGCTGGAGGTCGGATTCGGGACTCAGCAGGGTCGGACTCCCTCTGAAGGCTGTAGGGGAGGATGTTTCTTTCCCTCTCCCAGCTATGGCTGGTTCTAGGTGTTCCTTGGCTGGTGGCTGTCTAATTCCCATCTCCGCTTCCGTCTTCACGTGGCTTTTTTCTCCTCCGTGTCTTCCCTTCTGTCTCTTAGAAGGACACCTGCCATTGATTGGATATAGGCCCCACCTGTGTAATACAAGATGCTCTCATCTCAAGACCCTTAATTATGTCTCCCAAGACCCCTTTTCACAAATATGTTCACGTTCATAGGTTCCAGGACATGGACGTGACTTTTTGGGGTCAACCCACTGCAACCAGCAAGGCAAATGATCACCAGACCCCGAGAGACCTGAATGAATATTGCTGTTTAGAAACAGGAGGCCAGGAAAGATGAGGCAGTGGTGAGAGGGCACCAGGGGGCACAGAATTTCATATATCCCGGCTGGGAGGAGTTCATTCCAGAGCAACAAGAGAATTTGCACACAGGATTGCCAAGCCACTGTTCTGGTTTCCCAGGGAATCTGGGAGAACCAGAGAAGGCTCAAGAGCCTAAGAAGTGGACAAGGGTGGTTTGCATTTTCAAAGTCTGCAGGCCAAGAGATTCGGCAAACACAGTGGTGGTGAGCTTGACATTACTCTGAGCAGCTTTCCAGAAAACTCGGGGCTTGCAAAAGCACTTAGAAGAGAAGGCAGTGATTCTCAGGACTGCACACTGATTCCTTAAGAACAAGGTGTGCCAGATCAGTCTCATTTCTTTCTTTGCCGGAGTCACTGGATGGGTAGATCATGAAGGATGTGGTGAATGGAGTGAGCCCAGCCTCTCACTGTGTTCTTACGAACAAGACAGAGAGACGTATGATGGATTTGAAGATGACTAGGAAGTTGACTACCCATAATCAAAGGGTGTTGACAGGTCTCTGTTTCATGGAAAAGGAACTCTAGTGGGGTACCTTAGCTCCTCTCTACTAGGCCCTGTTCTGTCCATCCAAGTCACATGTGATGGTGCCGAACATTGGACAGCCTGCTTGTCCCACTGGCAGATGGTTTCGGGAAGGAAGAACCAGAGATTGCTGAATGATAACACTCTTTTTTTTTTTTTTTTGATGGGGGAGTAGTAGAGGGGTGCCTACTATGCCAGGACCTGAACTAGGCTCTGGTAGAATAATGAAGAATCAGACAGAGAGACAGACAGGTACCTGCCCTGATAGAGCGCACTGTTCAGTGGAGAAATCATACAAGCACATTTAGTGTGATAAGCATCCAAAATGATCTCAACAGGATGGGGTTTACAAGATGAGGGGAGGCAGGGGAAAACATGAACACCTGCCCCTGGCTCTAAAACACCAACAGCATCAGCTCAGAAGGGAGACCTGGCCAATAGCAGCCCAAGTGAAGTGGAGAGGGCACTGATGGGGGGTGGGGGGTCCTCCGGCCCTGTCATGCTTGGACCTTGGCTGACCTGCACTCTCTAATTTCATGTAGAGCCTTTCCGCTTCTATAGAGTAGCATAGAAGAGGGTTTGAAAGTGGGGACAAGGAGCGGTAAAGATTCTAAGGGCAGCTGGAGGCAAGAATAGGAAGGTTCAGAATCATAGTGTTGATTATTGTGGGACCTGGAAAACCAAGGGTTGGGGCAGGGGTGGCTGGGAGGGAGGCAGTGTGGCGTCCTCCTCCCTCACCCCAGGCCAAGATACAGTTGACCGTGACTTAGGAGCCCTAGAAGCCACCCCAGAGCAGCATGGGTTGAGGGGGGCAAGGAGGGTTGGAGATACAGAGCCACTGACTCTTCTAGGAAACTTGTCTACTCCCAGGCCAAGGACAGAAGAAATCCTGTTCCATGGGAGGGAGGGAGAGACCCACACCCACATCATCACCATCTCCCAGGCCCTGCGCCTAGCTCAGTGCCTGGCACACGACACAGACTTAGTGAGGGTGGCCTGAAATAGAGCAATTTCCAACTCCAGTTCTCTGTGGCGCCCATCTCAGAACCTCATTTTTACCATCTGTAAAGTGGGCCAAGATGACCAACGCACATGTGACAGAATTGTGTGAAAATTGAACAGAAAAACTGAACAGAAAGCCCTGTTCAAATACAGGGAATTAAAGAAATATAAGAAAGCAACCTCCATATGACTGCCTCATGCCCTTTTAGTCATATTTTAGTGGCAAAAAACAGGACCAATTTTCTGATAAAAATTTTTTTCTTCAATTAAAGAAGGATAAATTAAGCTGTAGGGACTGACACTTTTTCTGTGAGACACAAGGCATACTAGTGATATTCCATAAATGTGTGTTTGCTTCCCCACCATCGGTTTATATTAAGGAAGGGGAATTTAAATGGAGATAGGCCCGGGACGCCTGCTTGGCTGTCAGTTGAGCGTCCAACTTCGGCTTAGGTCATGATCTCACGGTCTCATGGGTTCGAGCCCCGCTTCGGGCTCTGTGCTGACAGCTCAGAGCCTGCAGCCTGCTTTGGATTCTGTGTCTCCCTCTCTCTCTGCCCCTCCCCTGCTCGTGCCATCTGTCTTTCTCAAAAATAAATAAACATAAGGGGCGCCTGGTTGGCGCAGTCGGTTAAGCGTCCGACTTCAGCCAGGTCACGATCTCGCGGTCTGTGAGTTCGAGCCCCGCGTCAGGCTCTGGGCTGATGGCTCGGAGCCTGGAGCCTGTTTCCGATTCTGTGTCTCCCTCTCTCTCTGCCCCTCCCCCGTTCATGCTCTGTCTCTCTCTGTCCCAAAAATAAATAAAAAGCGTTGAAAAAAAAAAAATTAAAAAAAAAAAAAATAAATAAAAAAAAAATAAATAAATAAACATTTAACAAAAATTAAATGGAGATAGATAGACCTGTGCAGAGGAGAGAGGTTTGGCCAACCTGAGATCTGCTTCCAAATGTCCTCAGCTGGGACCCTGAAGTGTCTCACCATCCTAGCTCCCTTCCATCTGGAAGCTTCACCTCCTTCAGTCTGGTGACCAGATGATGGCCTTGGTCGTGAAAGTTCCATTTATGGTACCAGGCAGAGGGCTTAGGGATTTCACTGGATTGGCTCACTTTTCTTATTAACAGAGCCTATCACTGTCCCTTTTTATAGGTGAGGAAACCGAGGCTCAGAGGGAGAAGTGACTTTCTCCAAGTCACATGGCCAGCAACTGCCAGAACTATGTGTCAAGCCCAAATTTGTCTGGTCCCGGAGCCCATGACTGTAACTAGGACACTAAGATGCTTGAGTGCACACTCTGGAGAGCCGGTGGGGCTGGAAGACAATGATGCCCTGGGAGTGGGGTCCCCTGGGCTGTCAGCAGGAAGAGGTCATCTTCCCAGTCGGTGGCGCTTTAAGGCAGTTGGGCTCCATGGTGTCTATGCTTCAGCCTCATCTAGGGATTTCCACGAAACAGGGGGTGGCTCCTAAATTCCCCTTTGAAGTGAGAGCAAGAAGCAGGAGCTCCTGACGAGGCATGGCTGGATGGCGTGTGTCAGCGGAGGGCCAGGAACACACGACACCATCATAGTGGAGGTCAGCATGGCCCAGAGGAGCCTTGGGTTGGGTGCAAAGCCGGGTGGTGGGGAGAACCTGCGTTAACTCTGTGCCGGGCCTGGGAAAGGTGGAGAAGAGCCTGATTTGGCCATCGTGTCTCTGTTTAAGCTGAAGAAATGGAGACTTTAAAACACACTATATAGGGGCGCCTGGGTGGTTCACTCGGTTGAACGTCCAACTCTTGATCTTGGCTTGGGTCATGATCTCACAGTGTGTGACTTCAAAACCCGCATCAGGGTCTGTGCTGACAGCATGGAGCCTGCTTGGAATTCTTTGTCTCCCTCTTTCTCTGCCCCTCCCGGGCTCACTCATGCTCTCTCTCTCCCTCAAAAAATAAATAAATAAACATAAAAAACACGCACTATAAAAATGAAACATGGAATTATCACAGGATCAGGGTGACTGGTAGCTCCGTGGGTTAAGCATCTGACTTTTGATTTCAGCCCAGGTCATGATCTCACATTGTGGGGTTGAGCCTCACATCGGGCTCTGTGCTGACAGCATAGAGCCTGCTCGGAATTCTCTCTTTCTCCCTCTCTCTCTGTCCCTCCCCCACTTGTGCTCATGCTCTCTCTCTCTCTCTCTCTCTCCTAAAAATAAATAAATAAACTTGGAAAAAAAAGAATTTTCACATGACCTAGATATATGCGTCCAAAAGAATTGAAAGCAGAGACTCTAACATCCATGTTCATACAATATTATTTACAATAACCAAAAGGTAAAAGCAACTCAAGGGTCCATTGACAGCCGAAAGGACAAACAAGATACGGTCTCTGCATACAGTGGATTATTATCCAGCCTTAAAAAGGAAAGAAATTCTGACCCCTGCTGCAACACGGATGAGCCTCGAGGACATTGTGCTGACATTCAGCCGTCACACAAAAGGATGAGTGCTGTACGGACCCACTTATATAAGGTACCTCGAATGGGCAAATTCCCAGGGATGGAAAACAGAATGGTGATTGCCAGGGGCTGGGGACTGGGGAATGGGGAGTCCTCATGTTCATGAGGACAGAGTTGAAGATTGGGAAGATGAGAGGAACACCTGGGTGGCCCCGTCGTCGGTTAAGCGTCTGACTCTTGATCTCAGCTCAGGTCTCGATCTCAGGGTTGTGAGTTCGAGCCCCATTTTGGGCTCCACACTGGGCATGAAGCCCACTTAAAAAAAAAAGATTAGGAAGATGAGAAAGTGGAACATGGATGGTGGTGAGGGTTGCACAACAGTGTGAATGTGCTTAATGGCACTGAAAACTTAAAATGGTTAAAATGATAAATTCTAAATTATGAATATTTTAACACCATTAAAAAACCCAAAGCTGGCATTGTCCCTACTTCTTTTTTTTTAAAGATCTAATTTTTAAGTAGTCTCTACACCCAGTGCAGGGCTCGAACTCACAACCCCAAGATCAAGAGTTGCATGCTCTACCGACTGAGCCACCAGTCACTCTGCCCCTATTTCTAATAAAATGTCTTCCCAGATGAAAAGGTAAAAACAAAAATCAAGAACAATGTGCTATGTAATCTTTTTTTTAAAAAATTAATTTATTTATTTTGAGAGCAAGAGTGCAAGAACAGGGGAGGGGTAGAGAGAGGGAGAGAAGGAGGATCCCAAGCAGGCTCTGCAATGTCAGCACAGAGCCCAGCGTGGGGCTCGAACTCGTGAATCTCGAGATCCTGACCTGAGCCGAAATCGAGAGTTGGATGCTTGGGGCTCCCGGGTGGCTCAGTTGGTTAAGTATTCAACTTTGCCTCAGGTCACGGTCTCACGGTTCATGGGTTCGAGCCCCACGTCGGGCTCTGTGCTGACAGCTCGGAGCCCAGACCCGGCTTGGGATTCTGTGTCTCCCTCTCTCTCTGCCCCTCCCCCCGCTCGTGCTCTGTCTCTCTTTCTCTCAAAAAGCAAATAAACATTAAAAAAAAAAAACAAACAAAAACTTGGATGCTTACCTGACTGAACCACCCAGGGGCCCCTGTGCGGTGTGATCTTTAGTGAGGGCTCACAGCGTGCTGGGTACCGTGGCAACTGAGTTCCATGCATCATCTGTTTAGTCCTTTGGAACCGTCACAGCGGTACCCGTTTTCCACGTGAGGAAGCTGAATATCACAGAGATACACCCCAGGCCTTACAGCTAGGAAGTAACTAAAGCCTGTGCTCTTTTGTTTTGTTTTGTTTTGTGACTTTGTAATTTAATTTAATTTAATTTAATTTTTTAAAATATTTACTTATTTTTTGAGAGAGACAGCGCACGAGCAGGCCAGGGGCAGAGAGAGGGGGACAGAGGATCCAAAGTGGGCTCTGTGCTGACATTACAGAGCTCAATGTGGGGCTCGAGCTTATGAACTGTGAGATCAAGACCTGAGCTGAAGTCAGACCTGAGCTGCTTAACGGACGGAGCCACCCAGACTCCCTTTTCTTGTGTGATTTTAAATGTGTGTTTATTTATTTTTATTTGCTTCAACAGTTTTTTTTAAATGTTTATTTGTTTTAGAGAGAGAGAGAGACAGAGAGACAGAGCCTGAGCGGGGGAGGAACAGAGAGAGACAGAGACACGGAATCTGAAGCAGGTTCCAGGCCCTGAGCTGTCAGCACAGAGCCCCACACGAGGCTCAGACTTACGAACTGCAAGATCAAGACCTGAGCTGATGTGGGACGCTTAACCCACTGAGCCACCTAGGTGCCCCTAAATGTTTATTTATTTTAGAAAGACAGAGAAAGAGAGAGAGAGCGAGCGAGCACATGAACAGGGGAGGGGCAGAGGGAGGGAGGGACAGAGGATCTGAAGCAGGTTCTGTGTTGATTGATAGCAGACAGCTGGACACGGGGCTCAAACTCGCAAACCGCGAGATCATGACCGGAGCCGATGTGGGACACTTAACCGACTGAGCCACCCAGGTGCCCGGAGCCCATGTGCTGACACAGGGGACTTGCCCAAAGGAGCACAGCCTAAAGTGGCAGCCCTGTTTGTCAGACTCTTTTTGGTGCAGAGGCAGAGTGAAAAGCGGGGAGAAGTCAAAGTCCTTGGCATACTTGACCTCTAGGTAGGGTGGACAGGCAGCCCAGGGGCTGGCAAAGAGGGTCTATGAGAGGCCGGTAGGGAGCCCTTCCTATGGGGGACACCCTTTTTGTATCTTAGAAAAATCCTTGGGGCAGCTTCTCCTCCCCGTGTTTTATTGCCTGCTGGGAATTGCAAGGAATCAGAGCATGTCCAATAAATGTTTTATTCTATCCTGAGCTGGCTCTCTTGGGCAAAATAAGCTCCTTTCTCTGGGAGGAAATGAAGGGGCAAGCATTTTTTAGGGCACCTATGTGGCAAGTTGTCTCTTTATTTCACCTGGAATAACTTTTGACTCAGAGAGGTAAAGCAACTTGTCTAGGCCCACACAGCTGGTCAGTTCCCAAGGCCCAAAACCAGCTTCTGGCTTCTGGCCCAGGACCCAGCAGATACTACCCTCCACTCTGGAGCTTTCTGAGAGCTGAGGCTGCTTCCCTCCCAGCCTCTGGGGGCCCCCTGTCTGGTTGTCCAGCAAGAGGAACACCCAGCAGGGCTGTGGGCCCAGGAAATCTCTTGGCATTGAAACTATAGAAATCCTCTTCCTGTCCCAAAGGGCACTGGACGGATTAAGTCATTAAAGATCTGTGAAGGTGACTTTTCTTGGGATGGCCCTCCATGCACAGATCCCTGCCTGCTTCTGCAGCCTCATTTGTCACCAGCTTCTGTCTTCCCTCCTCCCAACTCCCCCAAGCCACTGTGCTCTTTCTCTCCCCAGGCCTTTGCCCCTGCTGTTCCCTTCCCACAGGCACCCTCACACCCCCTCTCTGCTGATCTAATCCCTTCTCATTCCTAGGTCTCACTCAGCTTACGCATCACTTCTTCCGGGAAGCCCTCCCTGATTCCCGCCTGCAGCCTGCACCACACATATGTTCCTAGATACTTGTATATATACACTCACTCTCACACACACATACGCTCACACTTATATACTCTCACGTGCTCACACACTCACAGGCACGCTCACACAGACCTTCTCTAGTGTTCACGGTTGCGTCCCCAGTGCCTACAGCAACACCTGGCCCAGAGCAGGCCCTCAGTACATTTTGGTTAATTGAAAAAAATACATTCAGACTTTGTTAACAATCTGGGATTTGCCACTACGCAGCTGGAGAGGCCTTGGGCAAGATGCTCAAGCTCTCCAGGACTCAGTTTTCTCATGGGTAAAATGGGTATGATAAAAGGTCCTACCTCACAAGGGGTGTGGAGTCGATGGGAGATTCTACGTAAAGTGCCTGGCACACTCACTCATTGTGAGGCCTTAGCAAATTGTAGGTACCATATGCTGGGGTAAATGTGCCCTCATCATAGCCCTCAAGCTTCCTTTGAAGCTTGAACTCCAGGGGCACCTGGGCGGCTCAGTCTGTTAAGCGTCCAACTCCTGATTTCGGCTCAGGTCACGATCTCACAGCTGATGAGATTGAGCCCTGCGCTGATAGCGAGGAGCCTGCTTGGGAGTCTCTCTCTCCCTCTCTCTCTCTCTGCCCCTCCCCTCTGTCAAAATAAATAAATAAACTTAAAAAAAAAAAAAAAAAGAAATCTTATGAGCTCCAGAATTAGAAGTTTGAGGCATAAGTACCTTGACCTTCAAGGAGTTTATGGTGCCGTGGGGGAGAAAGGCCCTTCATAGACAGTGACAGAGAGGGCTGCGGTAGGGGGGTCCTGGTGGGAGCCCCAAGGATGATTTTCCGGATGAGGCAGTGCTGGAGCTTTACCAGGAGAGAAAAGGCAGAGATTTAGGGGGAGGGACATCCTTCAGGCAGCGGAAGAGGCGTGGGCAAAGGTATGGGGGCACCACTGAGGAATGGCGAATCGATCAGAAGGACCGGGCACTTGCTGGGGCTGGAGGAGGCTGGGGGAGGGTGGGCACTGGCCAGTGAAGGGTGGAGGGAGCCGCCATCTTAAGGAAGCTTTGAGCTGTAGGCCGAGAGGGCCATGGCAAGTTTCCGAGCGACTGAAGGTGAGGTTGAGAAGGTGGCATACACCAGATCCACTCTCTGGAAAGAGCATGGCCGGGGCTGAGACTGCCAGAAGAGATTCCATAGGAGGCACATAAAACATGATTCCCCTAAGTTCATAGAAACAAGTCACTGGGTTTGGGGTCGGATAGGCCTTGCTTCCTCTCTGGCTCTTCTTAAAGCTGTGTGACAGGTGGCTGGCCCTTTCTGAGCCTATAGTTCTCACTGTGAGTCAGGGACAAGGAGACTGACCCGCAAGGGTGCTGAGGGGATTGGGTGGGATTCTGGATGTGCGAGCGCCCGTGGGTGTGGTGGGCACCACACCAAGGCTCACTCCTTCCTCTCTGGGCCTAAGGGGGACATTATCCCAATTAGCCAAAGGACTTGGGTGTAACCAAAGCTCCAGGTCTGTTTTATGCCCATGTTAACCAGGTTCCTTCCAGAAGCAGCCTTCGGGACTTTCTGGAACACACCCAGCATCTCCAACACCCCTTATTAAAGACACCCTCCAAAATGGCTGGAGTGTCATCACCTCAGGAATGGGCAGGTGGACCTTTGTAGCCGCACATCAAAGCTGCCCATCCCTGGTTGCAGAGTTTATAACCAGAGTGACGCAGACACAAGATCTTGTGCTCAGGGAGATGTCCCTGATGCAGACCTTCCATCCACCTCGCTAGTCTGCCCCCCAAGACACGGGGAAGTGAGGGAACTTCAGGAGATTCAAGGCATACTGGATGCAAGCTATGAGTCCCAAAGGCTTACCAAGTAGCTGAGAATATGTCATATTCCTTCCCTCTCAGCTCTGCACACACATTAAATGTCACTCTTGTCCCCTACGATGTCGCCCTTTGTTAATAATAATCACATCTCTCATTTCTTGACCCTGACTGCGTGCCAGGCACCTTGCTAAGTTCTTTCCTTGGACAAATTCTCTTTACAACACCAAGAGATGTATAATTGCTAGTCCCACTTTACAGATGAAGAAACTGAGGCTCCCAGAGGTTACTTCACTTGCCGAAGTTATCGAGCTGAGAACTGGTAGGCCAGGGCTCGAATCTGGGTCTGTGAGCTCTAGATCCTTTACTTATCACTGTTGCACTTTTCAGTTTGTTTAAAAGGACCCTTTCTAGGAGCACCTGGGTGGCTCAGTTGTTTGGCCGTCGGGCTCTTGGTTTCGGCTCAGGTCATGACGTCACAGTTCGTGAGTTCGAGCTCTGCGTCAGGGTCTGCGCTGAGAGTGTGGAGCCTGCTTGGGATTCTCTGTCCCTCCCTCTCTCTCTGTCCCTCCCCTGCTCCTGCTCACTCTCTGTCTCTCAAAATACATAAATAAACTTTAAAAAAAAGCTCCTGGCTGGACAAGGGGATGGGGGCAAAGATCCTATCAGTTGGGCCAAGGCCGGGCTTTGTTGCAATCTGAAAGGCGGGTAGTGGAGTCTACGGGAGGTTGCTAAGTCTCACTAAGGAGGGACTAGAAACAGAGCAGGGACTGGTCTCTTTGGGGCCGCACCGCCAGAGACCAAGGTGGAAACAGGGGGCCGGAGGACCCCACTGGGTGCTTCTCACAGCCAAACGCAACTCTTACCTAGTCCCTCACCCCAAAGACCCTTGCTGGCTCCCTGTTGATGCTGGGACAAAGTACAAAGCCCTGTCTGGCACGCAAGGCTTTTCCTAAGCTCTCCACGTCTAACCCTGTACCCCCCAGCCCTACTCCCTGCCACTCGGCCCCTCCTGAGAGCCCCACCACTCTTCCATAGCCCTGTGCCGTTGTACATGCTGATCCAGCTGCCTGAGATCCCCTTCCTGCTTTTCCCATTCGGTGAACTCCTGTCCATTCTTCAGCACCGAGCTCAGACATCAGGGAAACCAACTCAATCTTTCCTGCTGGGACATCTCCTCTCTCTCTTAATCTCTGTCTCTCTCTCTCTACCTCTATTCCTGCCTCTGTCTCTTTTTAAATGTTTATTTATTTACTTATTTATTTTGAGAGAGAGAGAGAGAGAGAGAGAGAGAGAGCACAGAGGGGGAGGGGCAGAGAGAGAGAGAATCCCAAGCAGGGTCCACACTGTCAGTGCAGAGCCCAATGCAGGGCTCAATCTCATGAACTGTGAGATCACGACCTGGGCCGAAATCAAGAGTTGGACACTTAACCGACTGAGCCGCTCAGGCCCTGGCCTCTCTCTCTTATTTCTACCTCCACTTCTAGCTCTCTGTCCCTAGCACAGGGTGCAGTACAGACTAGGCATGTGAGACGCTTGGAAAAGAACAGATGAGCCAAGGGGATAGACGAAGGTTATGGATGTGGTCACGGGAGACTCAAAATGCTGTCCCTGGGAAAGGAGAGAAGCAAAAGCCTGAGGGAGAGGTCAGCGTGGCTGGAGGGAGATTCCAGTTTCTTTTGACTGGCTAAATGAAAAGCGATGCCCCAAGATTCTTTTTCAAGAAATATTTTTAATGGGCTTTAGGACAACTAATTCTTTGACAGCTTCATTACACTCATAACTTCTTCTTTTTGTTAATTTTTTAAATGTTTATTTATTCCTGAGACAGAGAGACAGAGTGTGAGCGGCGGAAGGCCAGAGAGAGCGGGAGACACAGAATCCAAAGCAGCCTCCAGGCTCTGAGCTGTCAGCACAGAACCCGACGCGGGGTTTGAACCCATGGACTGTGAGATCATGACCTGAGCTGAAGTCGGATGTTCAACCGACTGAGCCACCCAGGCACCCCATACACTCATAACTTCTGAAGGGGCCTCGTGCCCCTGTCCAAACCCAGAAACCTTCCCTTAGTTCCGCTCCATTTCCTTACTGATTCCAGAAGTCAGAATAGGATAAGATCTGCTGCGGTAACAACCACCCCAGAATTTCAGTGGCTCCTTCTGTGTGCACATTGCGGGGTGGCCGGGGACCTCTTCTCTCCATTGTTCTCCCTCAGGGAACCAAGCTCAGGAAGGCTCCTTCTCTGTGCCCCTATGATTGCTGAGGCAGAGAAAAGCCAACACCACAAATCACTCGCTAGCTCTTAAAGCTTCTGTTCAGAGGTGACTCACGTCATTTCTGCTCATATTTCACTGGCCAAGACAAGTCACATAACCTAATTTTACAAATTGGCAGAGAAGTGCAATCCTAGCATGTGCCTTGAAAGCAGAGCAACGGAAATATTTAGCAAGTAGCACAAACTACAACCACATGCATCAACATTTACTGTGCACCTACTATGTGGCATGTGTGGTAGGAGTTCCGGAATGGGAGGTGGGAAGTGCTCTGCCCCCGCGTTACCCCTGGGGTGTCCCTGGGGACTCCTGGCGGGCTCAGTTACCCCTTCTTCACACTGTGACGTTGCCAAAACTCTGCACACATAGTTCCTTCTGCTTCGAATGCCCTTTCTCTCTTTAGCACTTGGCAAATTCCCATCCTTCCTTCTTCCTTCTCTTCCTCCCTCCCTTCCTTCTTTCATTTCATAAATATATACTGAGCACCTCGGTGTGCCAGCACAGTGCGTGGTGTTTCAAGATTCAGTACAAATATATCATGTGTTCTTGGAGATTTTCCCTGATTCTCTCACTTGAGTAACAAATGCTTTCTGCTCTGGGTTCCCAGCACTTTGGATAGTCCTCTGCTTATCCTCTTGGCCTCCAGGTATCTGTGTCCACACTGTATTTGCCCACTAGGCTATAAGCTTTGCAAGGGCGAGGACTGTCTCTCATTCATCTCCATATTCTCATTCCCTGTGCTTGTGTTCAGAAAAGGATTGTTGACTGACCAGTCAACTGGCTGAGTGAATGAATGAGCAAATGAATGAATGTCTGATAATAAGTTGCATACAACTTATGGACATGACTTCCCACTGCATTTATTTTTTATTTTTATTAAAAAATTTGTTTAATGTTTGTTTTTGAGAGAGAGAGAGAGAGAGTGAGCAGGGGAGGGGCAGAGAGAGAGAGGGAGGCACAGAATCCGAAACAGGCTCCTGGTCTCTGAGCCATCAGCACAGAGCCTAACACGGGGCTTGAACCCATGAGCCGTGAGATCATGACCTGAGCTGAAGTCAGACACTTAACCAGCTGAGCCACCCAGGTGCCCCTGGATTTTATTTTAAATGCAGTGGGATGGGACACCTGGGTGGCTCAGTCAGTTAAGCATCTGACTTTGGCTCAGGTCATGATCTCACGGCTCATGGGTTCAAGCCCCATGTCAGGCTCTGTGCTGATGGCTCAGAGACCAGGAGCCTGTTTTGGATTCTGTGTCCCCCCTCCGCCCCCCCCCCCCGCCCCCGCCCCTTCCCTGCTCACTCTGTTTCTCTCTCAAGTATAAATAAACATTAAAACAATTTTAAATAAAATAAAATAAAACCCAGGGGTGCCTGGCTGGCTCAGTCAGTAGAGTAAGTGACTCTTGATCTCAGGGTTGAGAGTTCAAGCCCCACGGTGGGTGTAGAGATTGTTTAAAAATAAAATCTTTAGAAAAGGCAAAATAAAATCCAACCCCCTTTCCACAGCCTCCCAGGCCCTGCCTGATCTGACCCTGGCCCACCATGTTCAGTTCCATTCATCTTGCAGACAACCAAAACAGCAAGTTCATTCTTGCATCAGGGCCTTGGCGCCTGTCATGCCCTCCTCTTGAACCACTATATTTCCAGTTCATCGCTGGGCTGGCTCCCTCTTCTCATTCTAGCCCCAGCTCGATTGCTGCCTCTTCGGGGAGGACTTCCCTGACCACCCAGTCTAAAGCAACTTTCCACTGCTCTCGTTAGTGCACGTTCTGTTTTATTCCATTCAAAACACTTCCTCTGAAGTTATTTAGTGTCTTTATTTGCCTCTGCTCCTCTGTTCTGCACCCTCCTTCTAAAATACAAAGTTTATGAGAGCAGAGACCTTATCTGACCTCTTCCTACTGCTGTCACTGGGGCGCTGAGTGGTGCCTGGCACGTAATAGGTGCTCAGTTCTTATCTGTTGGATGAATGAGGGAAAGGTACAATGTGAGCCATTATCTAAGAGTGGGGCAGCCTGAACAAGGGGGGGGGGGGTTCCGTTGCTCCCCGCCTGCCAGCAAAGCCACAGGCCAATCAAGCCACAGGCCTTGAACCTCCTGGCCCTCCCACTGCTTCCTTAAAGGTGGGTGAGCCGCAGAGCAGGCCGTGAGATGTCTGCACATCGAGGACATTGACATTCTCAACAGGCACACGCATGAAACCCCACCGGGCCATCCCTCCGGTCAGAAGCAAGAACTTGACTCGGAGCAGAGAGGTCCCGCGGGCCATCTTCTCGCTCACCTCACTCCTGGCCCCCGGGCCGCGTCACTGCCTGCTGCCCGAGCTCCCGGCCCCGAGCAGCTGTGGCGCAGCCCCGGGCTTTAAAGCCAGACTGGGTTTTGCTGCTGTTCTTCCTCAGAGGACGGGGCACGGGGCAGCCATAGCCCGGCTGGCAAGGCAGACACAGACTTCAAAGTCTGCTTCTTTAACCGCTCGTTGCCAGGCAGCCTGAGGCCAAGGGGCTGTGGGCAGGGTGGGGTGCGGCCTGCATGGGGCAGTGCTACACGTGCTGGGGGTCGGGGAGGGGGCCGTCTCCCCTGCTGGGGCCAAGCAGGTTCCTATTTGCTTTCTTTTCTCGGTAGCAGGTGAGAGCGCCACAAGGAAGCATCGGGAAGATTCATGGCTGGCTTCCCCATATCCTGTATGGGACTAAGTGGAATACACTATACTCTCACGAACGCTCCAAGTGTCTTCCTTGCGGTGTGGAAACCAGCCCTCTTATTCCCCCATGTTGGTTCACTTTTTCCAGAGGGCAACTTTGCAACCCGTGAACATGCTCTGAAAATGCATACCCTGGGACCTGGTGGGTCTCCTGAGGACTGTGCCCTGAAGAAGCTAATACAAGTATGCGTTGATTCGTACGGGAAGTTGTTCCTTCACTGTTCACATAAAATGAACTGTTGGGGTCCTATTAGGTGCAAGGCACTGAACTAGTTACTAAGAATGTGTTCATGAACACACAGACGTGATCCCTTAGGATGCCTTAAAAATCTCAGAGCTTAGTGGGGGAGAGAAAAGTCGAACGGCCATTCACAGAGCTCCTTAGTTGAGATTATACCAAGTCCTTTAAGTGAGCAACGCAAGGCATGGTGGGACAAGGTACAAGCAATGCTTTTGCAAGTGAACAAAGGCGGCAGCCCAGGTATCTATCCACGGGTTAGCGGCAAGGGAAGTTGGGGTGCATCCATACCTGGGATTCCCGTGCACCTATGTCTTGGTCCGTGAGCACTGCCATAACAAAAGAGTCCCACAGACTGGGTGACTTATGAGCGGCAAACATTCATTTCTGACGGTTCTGAAGGCTGAGAAGTCCAAGGCTGAGGTGCTAGAACCTTTGGTGTCTGGGGAGGGTCCACTTTCTGATTCACAGATGACTGTCTTCTTGCCGTGTCCTCACACGGCAGAAGGGCTGAGGGAGCTCTCCGGGGTCCCTTTTATAAGGGCACTAATCCCACTTACTAGGGCCCTGTCCTCATGACCTAATCACCTCTCAAACCGTGGGGATTAGCTTCAACCTACAAATTTGGCGGGTGGGGTGGGGGTGGGGGACAAACATTGGGTCTACAGCAATCTGTTAAAAAGAATGAGGCACATTAAATGCGCTGACAGTAAAAGATGTTCTCGATGTAGTGTTAAATTTTTTTTTAAGGTGTATGGTGTGCTTAATTTCTGTAACACTAACAATTATTATGTTATTTGTGTGTGTTATTAATATTTGCATGGGAAGAGACTGGGAGAATATGTTCCATGTTGTTAACAGCTGTTATTTTGGGGGAGGGGAATACCTGTGACTTTCACTTTTTAAACATTCCGATAATATTTGAATTGTTAAAAATAGGCATGCAATACCTTGGTAAAAAGCAAAAATAAAGATGGGGGGGTGGAATCTGATGCCGACCATTCTTGTGACTATCCAGCCATCCAGAATCAAGGCTTATTCAGAGAGTGGAATCTTCCTTCTGGGAGACACAGTTCCTTCCACCCAGGCCAAGAATCACAGTAATTAGGGAGTGGAAAGGTCTGTAAATGTCAGTATGGCGCAGTGAACAGAGTGTGAACTTCAAAGTTGGGGAGAAGCGGGTTCTAATCCTGGCCCTGCCATCCTGGAAAAGTAGCTGGCAATCTGCATAGATTGTTGGGTCTCAGTTTCCTCCTCTGTGGGAAGGATCTAATAATCTCTCCCTCACAGGGTCGTCTGCAAATGCTACCTTAGAGTTTTCTCGGAAAGCTACTAACTCGGTGGTTTTAAATGGAGGGAGTGCCTTTGCCAGACCTGGAAGCATCATATGGAATCGTTGGAAGAGGAGAAACAATTTTGCTCTTGGGTTTTCTTGCAGGGAAGTGGAGTTTGCTTACATCATCCACCTAGGAAAATCCAGGAACCCGCCTGCTTGCTGATAAGAAGTGGTGATTTCAGGGTGCTTTGCTCAGCATCCCTCTCTGCCACAGAGAAGGTATCGGAGTTTGTTGACCGAATACATGAGCGAACTACTTGAACCTAGAAGTGACTTGTGGTTGTCACCCAGTGTGGAAATCGGCTGGACAGTTCACCGAACAAAACCCACATCTCACTGCCCAAAGAGTCTGGATTGTGAAACGTCTTAGGCATAATCCCACCAGGCGCACTTCCTCATCCAATACGAGCCTGGGGGATGCTCGGACTCGAGCTGGCTCTCAGGGGTCTTGGCTTCAGTAGCCAGCTCCAAACCGGAGAAAATAGTACAATTCAGGCAGGAAAACCCAGTAAGAAGATAATATTCTGAGTTGATTATGTAGCAGACATTGTTGTAAGCCCTGCGCCCGGATTGACTCATAAGCCCCTACAGGACATGATACCACTACCCAGACCCTTCTGTGGCCTGATGTTGAGGTGTTCCTACCAAGCCGACCCTCAGCCAGCAGGTGGGTGGGCAAGAGCTGAGCCCAGGGTGCACCTGGGGGCTCAGAGTTTCCCCCAGACACATGGGTACCAGATGGATGATGGCCAGACTGCTCCTGGGCTCCACCTGCCCAAAGGGCGGGTGTCTGTGCCCTCCTTCCCCCGCCCCGCCCTGGTTAAGACAAGTCCAGAAGCCTGGTGCGCTGTGGGCCAAGGCTATGCCTGGGGTCAGGACAGCCCTGTGTGGGACGGCCCCTCCTGGCCAGTCCTGCAGGCCTTCTTGGAGAAGGGAGTGTGGTCACCTCGTAATGAGCTAGTCTCTGGCACACCAAGCCCAAGGTGGAGGCAGAGGGTGATGGAAGACGGCCCACGGTCTTCACTGGAGGGTCCTCTGACCTGGCCTTTGCCTTCCTCTCTAGAATCATTTCTGACCATATCCTCCACCCCCACTCTAAACACACACTCAGACACACACACACACACACACACACACACACACTGCCATCCTGAACAGTTTCCTGGAAGCTCTCTTAAGCTTCCATGACTTTCCATCTGCTGTTTCTTTTGCCTAGAATGTTCTGTCCCCCTTCCTCACCCAGCTAGCTCCTACTTCTCCTTCACGTTGACCTTCACGACTCAGCTCTGGCAACATCTCCTCCAGAAAGACTCACTGACCCCCAAACTGGGTTAGGTGCCCTCCCTGGTGTCTCGTGCCTCCTCCCTCCGTCACTGTGTGTATCAGGCTGGAGTTGAACTGGTTTTCTGTGTGTCTCCCTCCTTAGCCCATGAGCGCCTCCTCTCTCAGGCTGGACTGGGGGTGTCTCACCGCCATCCCCCCCGAGCCTCGCCAGGCCCCGTGGAGGGCAGGTCACCGTTCGGGCGATGGTTGCTGAGTGAATGAACGGATAATAGACAAGAGACTCTCAAAGTCTCTCCCTTCTGCCTCTTTTCCTTCAAGATTGTGAGACTGGCAGCAAGAGGGTTAAAGCATGGAGATGCTCCAACATTGTTAGCAGCGTGAGGACCAGGTGAAAACAAATGGTTACCAGGCTGCCACGCCACATCCGCCAGGCTCTGCTTGTTCCTGGCACCACATATGGTCTGCACGCCTGCCCGCCTGCCCAGGAGAAGGGCTGAGCCGGGAGGGCTCTGGGGGCTGCAGGGCTCAAAGTGTGTGTGTGTGCCTGGTGCGGGGAGGAGGAGGGGAGACCCGAGGGGATGCAGGGGAGATAAATGAGGAGGAGAGAGAAAAAGAGAGTGATCGAGGATGAAAGAAGAAAGAGAAGGTGGGATGGAGAGGAGAAGGTGGGGGTGGGGGTGGGGGAAGTAGGCAACATTTACCCAAAAGAGAAATGGACATGAGGCTGTGATTCTTGGGAGCTAGACAGCGAGTGGACCAAGAACTCAGCTGGCCCACGGGACTTGCAGGTGACACGGAAGCCAGGGGAAAGTGAGCAGGAGAGAGAAACGGAACTGTGAAGGTTTGATCAGGACAGGCCTACCAGGGGACCCTGTTGGCACTCTGGTGTGACCCAGAACGGCACATGCTTTGGGGTGTCTTGACATTTTCTGGGCCCCCTTCTCACGGCTGGCACTGGCTAAGCTCGCTGTGTCATCTGCCTGGGACACCCTGAGCTCGGGCTACAAATTTGTGGACCACAGAAACCATTTCTTCCCCTCAGTCCGATGCCTGGAGAGTTTCAAGTCTTGTGCTGGTGCGGGCTGGCCAGACTCCAGTTCTAGGAAGGTGGCCTGGCAAGCCAGTCATTCCTGGTGGCTAATGCAGAATTTTGCAGAATCTTGTGAGATTAGGCCACCAAAATGATGCTGACTTGCTGGTTTTGAGGGACCCAGACTGTTCACGTAGGACCTGCAAGAAATATACGCCCAGTGCTCCGCCAACCTTAGGAGGACCCACCGGGTTGGAAGGGGAAAGGAGTGTCTGTTTGAGGAAGGGCAGCCTTGGCTTCCCTGCTGAGCAGTTCTGAGCTGAAAACGGGCGGCAGGTGCGGCGCGTGCAGCTGTGATGGTTGCCGGTCCAGCCAGCATCTCTCTCCCCACTATGTCCGCCAACCGGGGTCCTGAGTTTCTTCGCCCACCTGGAGAGGAGGACATCCTCTCTCTCCTCCTCCATCAGCCAGGACAAGGTAAGGAGGGAAGGTGATGGAGCATGTTGCGGGGAAAGAGAGGGGACGTGGGCACAAAGGAGTCAGAAAGCTCACAGAGGAAAGTAGCTTTTATTCAGCTCTAAATGTGAAAGCTGAAACACAGGCTTCCCCAAGAAAACAAAGGCGACTATCTTCATGACCTGGGGTTCGCGAAGATTTTTTTTTTTAAACCGGACACACAAAAACCTTCCACCGTAAAGAAAAATATTGATAAATTGAACTTCACTAAAAGTTCTGTTCATCAAAACCCATCATGAAGAGAGTAAAAAGCAAGCCACGAACTGAGAGTATTTGCAATGTGTTTATCCAACAAAGAACTTCTACCGAGTATATACAAAGAGCTCTACAAATCAATACCAAAAAACTCCCCAGATAACCCAATAGAAAACTGGACCAAAACCTTACCAAGACACTTAACAAAATCAGGAATCCAAATGTCCAGTAAACGTAGGATAAAATACTCAGCATCACTAGAAATCACAGAGGTGGGGGGCGCCTGGGTGGCGCAGTCGGTTGAGCGTCCGACTTCAGCCAGGTCACGATCTCACGGTCCGTGAGTTCGAGCCCCGCGTCAGGCTCTGGGCTGATGGCTCAGAGCCTGGAGCCTGTTTCCGATTCTGTGTCTCCCTCTCTCTCTGCCCCTCCCCCGTTCATGCTCTGTCTCTCTCTGTCCCAAAAATAAATTAAAAACGTTGAAAAAAAAAAAAAAGAAATCACAGAGGTGGAGGGGTGCCTGGTTGGCTCAGTCGGTGGAGTGTGCAACTCTTGATCTTGGGGCTATGAGTTCAAGCCCCACATTGATCATAGAGATTTTTTTTTTTTTAATTTTAAAATCTGGGGCACCTGGGTGGCTCGGTCGGTTGAGCATCGATTTCGGTTCAGGTCATGATCTCACGGTTCGTGGGTTCGAGCCCCGCATCGGGCTCTGTGCTGACAGCTCAGAGCCTGGAGCCTGCTTCGGATTCTGTGTCTCCCTCTCTCTCTGCCTTTCCCCCGCTCGCACTCTGTCTCTCTCTCTCTCTCTCTCTCAAAAATAATTTTTTTTTGCTTTCATGTTTTCTATTTGAATTATTTACATTTTTTTCAAAAATAAATGAAAAAATTAAACAAATTTTTAAAAAATTTTAAAATCTTAAAAAAAAAAAGGAAATCACGGAGGTGGAAGTCACCATCACAGTGAGATATCACCCCACACCTTGAATGGCTAAGATTTAAAAATCTGACACTCTTGGGGCACCAGGGTGGCTCAGTCAGTTGAGTGTCTGACTTCAGTTCAGGTCATTATCTCACCGTTCGTGAGTTTGAGCCCCGCATCGGGCTCTCTGCTGTCAGAGCTGAGCCTGCTTCGGATCCTCTGCCCTCCTCTCTCTCTGCCCCTCCCCTGCTTGTGCTCTCTCTCTTAAAGATAAATAAAACATTAAAAAATTTTTAAAAATGTGGGGCCCCTGGGTGGCTCAGTCGGTTGAGCGTCCGACTTCGGCTCGGGTCATGGTCTTGCGGTCCGTGAGTTCGAGCCCCGCGTCGGGCTCTGTGCTGACAGCTCGGAGCCTGGAGCCTGTTTCAGATTCTGTGTCTCCCTCTCTCTCTGACCTTCCCCTGTTCATGCTCTCTCTCTCCCTGTCTCAATAATAAATAAACGCTAAAAAATAAATAAATAAATAAATGAAATAAAAATCTGACACTCCCAAGTCTTGGTGAGGATGTATGGCAACAGAATTCTGTACTCTGCCGGTGGGAGTGTGAATTTGCACAACCATTTTGGAAAACTGGCATTATCTTCAAAGGCTGATCACATGTACACTTAACATAGCCATTGTTAAGTATTTAGTAATAGAAATGAGAGTGCAGATGCACCAAAATGTATGTACAACAATGTTCATAGATTCAGAGACAGAAAGTAGAATGTGGTTACCAGGGGCTGGGGAGGTGAGAGTGGGGAACTATCTTTTAACAGGTACAGATTTTCAGTTTGGGAAGATAAAAACATTCCGGGAATGAATACCATGATGGTTGCACAACAACGTGCATGTACTTAATGACCTAAACTGTGCACTGAAACCTGGCAGAAATGGTCACTATGATGTCCATTTTGCCACAGTAAAAGAAAAGAATATTCAGAGCGACTTTTTTTTCATATTCATCCACCTAGAAATGACCTAAATATCCATTCAGGATAGAACGGATCAGAAACCGAAGGGAATAGAATGGACAATAAATTGTGATAACTCTGTATAAGGGATTACCACTCTATAGCAACAATAAATAGCAATATAAGGGATTGCAATATAAGGGACTACCACTCTATAGCAATGAATAAATCATTACTACAAGCAACCACAGGAATAAATCTTACAGACAGAATGTTGAGTGAAGGAAGCCGGTTTCCATCTACATAGAGTTCAAAAACAAGCAAAATGAACCTATAGTGTTAGAGGTCAGAAAAATGGTCATCTTAGGGGAGCAGGTAGGGAGCAGTGAGGATATTTTGATGTGCTGGTAATGTTTGGTTATCTTCCTGTGAATGATGGTTACACTGGGGTGCTTATTTGAGAAAATTCATCAAGCTTATGATTTGTAAATTGTGAATATTTCTGTGTTCCTGTTGTATTTCAGTAAAAAGTTTAGGGGCGCCTGGTGGCTCAGTCGGCTTAGCTCCGACTTCAGCTCAGGTCATGATCTCACAGTCTGTGAGTTCAAGCCCCCCGTGTCGGGTTCCGTGCTGACAGCTCAGAGCCTGGAGCCTGCTTCGGATTCCGTGTCTCCCCCTCTCTCTGCCCCTCCCCTGCTCACACTCTGTCTCTGTCTCTGTCTCTCTCAAAAATAAATAAACATTAAAAAAAATTTTTTTTTAAGTTTAGTTAAAAAAGAAAAAAAACCTAACTTTGTTGTTGGGGAGACATGCATAAATGACTCTCATGCCACCAATAATCTATTCTGTGCCTGACACCTTCTGTATTAGTCAGGGCTGTCCAGGGAAACAGAAACAACAAGAGATATATATTTATTATAAGGAATAGGCTCACATGATTATGGACGCTGACAAGTCCCAAAATCTGCCATGGGTGAGCTAAATCCCCAGGAGAGCCAGTGGTGTAGTTTGAGTCTGAAGGCTGGCAGGCTCAGACCCAGGAAGAGCCATGTTTCACGTCAAGTCAGAAGACAGGGAAAGACTGAAGTCCAAGCTCAAAGGCAGTCAGGCAGAAGGAGTTGCCGCTAACTCAGCTTTTTTGTTCTATTCAGACCGTCAACTGATAAGATGCGGCCCTCCAACATTAAGGAGGGTCATCTGCTTTATTCTGTCTGCTGAGTCAAATTGATCTCATCTCATCCAGATACACATAGAATAATGTTTGACCAAATATCTGGGCACCTTGTGGCTCAGTCAAGTTGACCCATAACATTAACCATCACACCTTCCCTGCATCAGCTCAGTTAGTCCTCCCAGAAGCACTAGAGAAGAGCTTAGGCTTTAAGGCACCCTACACACTTCCTCAGTGTCTATTGGCCTCCAATTTCTGCCATATGCATTAGCTTGGGCTAACTTGTTGGAAGAGGAGAGAGCTCATGTAGAAGACTGCTGAGTCACCTAGCCACAGCCACCCAAGACCACCAGCCCCCAGTGCACCCACAGGCTGACCTCATAGCCACTGGAGAGCTTTACAAAGTTCAGCCAAGGCTGGCTTGAAGCAGTAGAACTGCCCAGCTCATCTATAGACTCATAAGCTAAAGAAACTGTTTTAAGTCTAAGGTTTGGGATGATGTGTTAGGCAAAAATACCTAATGGATACATCCCCGAGGCCCTGTGTGATCCCCAGTGGCATTGGCGCTCCAGCCTTGAGTTCCCAGTGAGGATGTTCCTCAATCTTATGTTACAGTGGCACGGAGATGCATCCCGTCTCTCCTCTTAGACCGTGAACCCCTTGAAGGGAAGGGCTCTGGCTTGGTTTCTTTGCCCGACTCTAGGACCCTTAGCAGTCAGGTGCGCGATCCTTGCTGGTGCGTGAACACATGGGTGGCACCAACCCACTCAACATGTGACACAGTCAGCCAAGGGAGTCCTATCAAGCTCACAGCATTTCACCACCCTGTGCATATGAATTCCATTCATTCATTCACAGGCAGAGATGGCTCAGCTCCAGTCCCCACAGTTGAGGAACTCACAGCCAAGTTGGAGAGAGAAACTCATGAAGAATGAACTGCAGCAAGGAACTGAGCACCCTGATGTCAAGTGCAGCAAGGAACGGCAGTTCAGGTGGGGCCAAGAGGGTGGGCCGTGGCATCAGAAAGGCTGTGAGTTCAAGTCTCAGCTGTTAACTTACTAGGACAAGTTACTGAGACTTTTCATCCCTCCTGGTGCCATAAGGATGAGATCATTTATGTCAACTGCTTTGCATAATTCTTAGTGAATAGCAAGCCATTGTATTAATCCTAAAGATCGTTATTATTACACTGGGAGAACCAAAGATGGAATCATCATCATCATCATCCAGGCCCCCAATTCAAAAATCCTAAATGCCCTGAAAAACAGCACCAACACACCAACGTTTTCTTTCAGAACTGACTAAAACCTCACCTGACCTGACACGAAGCTATTTTAGTCCTCATTTAGCGTGTGAATATTCATGCAGTCACTGCAGACACATTAATGAGTTTTGTTATGGGGACCTGCTCCATATTCTGTTTAAGCTCTTGTATACAATATGGTATATGAGCTTTATATATTTTGCAAGATCGAGAAAATTCCGAATTTCGAGGCCCACCCAGCCCTGATGCTTACTGTCCTAAGCATTTTATGTGAAGTGGGTGATTTAGTGGATATGTCGATTGGGGGGAGCAGGAGACAGGGAAAGGCCTGGGAAGTTTTGTGGGGAATCATCGCTTCAGCTGAGCCTGAAGCAGAGCGCAGATTAACCATGGCAACAAGGCAGAGAAGGTGCAGCGGGCAGCGGCAGCCTCTGTAAGATGTTGGAGGAATAGAAGTGAGGATGTTCTGTGGAACCATAGTTCTTTAGTGTAGCTGACAAGGGGAGGGCCGGGGAGAGCACCAGGATAGGAGGCCGGGAGGTGTGGTAGAGACCGGATCACTGAAGGTCTTACATGCACAGCTGAGGAGTTCACTATCTATCCTACAGGCAATGTGGAGTTGTGGGTTCTAGCAGAGGAGGGCCAGGTCAGACTTGTGTTTTAGGGAGTTCCAGGTAGGCGAGACCCTCCTTCGAGCGGCTTGCTGAAATCCAGACTCACTCTGCCTACAGCCTCCCCCAATCCACCCCGACCACACATGGAAATGAGGCTGCTTTGGCATGGTTTGCCTGGCACAACTCGACTTCTAGAAAACATATCTGTAAGAATCGATCATGTTGTGGCAGGAAACCAACAAAGAAGCAGGCAAGTGTGGCTTTGAGAAGTCGATAAGCAAGGTTCTGTGGGCAACCTCCAACCACGACTTCCACAGCTGCCCCCTCCCCTGCCCCCCCTCCCGGCTTCTATGCCATCGGGGCCGACCTGGCCTGCGGGCCAGGCCCAGCCGGAGAAGGGCTCACAGTTCCGCTGCTTACTGGTCTCTGCTCCATGACGCTGTCACACACACTCAACAGCACCCATTTGCAGCCCAAACAGACACTGTTCACTTCTCAAGTTGGTTTTAAATTTTGCTCTTTTTGTTCCTGTTTTTCATTTAGATTTTTGGCTGGTTCAAGTTCGACAGGCAATTTCAACACTGAGATCGAGGGGAGAGAATATAGCCTGTAAAAGAGCAGACGACGTGCGTGTCTCGTGATGTTACTGATTTTAGAGGGACCCTGAGAAGGTACATACGTGCATTGAGTCCGTTCGGCCAGGTCCCCAGATTCGTGGCATCCCACTGTCTTCATCTAGTATGACCCCTGCCCCTAGTTTTTTGGTCCACTACCTTTCTTTCATAACCTTGACCCTTCCCCCAAGGCATCCACCTTTGCGTATCGGGTGTGTGTTCTTTCAGTCCGTCTTCTGTATCTTTATTCACATGTACGTAAATATATAGCATTGCTTTGCGTGCACTTTTAAAATTCTACAGAGGTGATATCGGCGTACATCTAATCCTGTTTCTTACTTTCTTCTTTTGACATTATCTGTAAGTGGATGTAAGTCATTCCCTTTGACAGGTGTCATATTTCATCCTATGCATTTCCCACATTTAACTTACTCATCTCCTTGCTGACAGACATACAGGTTGCTTCCGGTCCTTTGCCATTTTATTTTTTTTTTTTTTTTTTTTTTTTTTTTAAATTTTTTTTTCAACGTTTTTTATTTATTTTTGGGACAGAGAGAGACAGAGCATGAACGGGGGAGGGGCAGAGAGAGAGGGAGACACAGAATCGGAAACAGCCTCCAGGCTCCGAGCCATCAGCCCAGAGCCTGACGCGGGGCTCGAACTCACGGACCGCGAGATCGTGACCTGGCTGAAGTCGGACGCTTAACCGACTGCGCCATCCAGGCGCCCCTCCTTTGCCATTTTAAACAACACTGTGATGAGCATCTTTATGCCCGGCTAGGACAGAAGCTACGCAATCCTGGAAGGAGTTCGACTTGTACCACCGGTTCATCGCATGAATGTAAGCATCAATTTCATCCTCTGTTAAAAAAAGGGGGAGTAGGTGAAATAATAGCAACCCTCCCTAATAAGGTGCTCCATCCCCAAGCTCTCAGAGCCTGGCACAAAGTAGGTACTCAATAAATGTATATTGACCGGAACGACTCTTGTAAGGATCAGCTGAGATACTGCATACGAAAGGCCCTTGGAAATGCTGAATATATATATACACAAATGGGAGCTCTTATTACTCTTATTAAATAACCATTACTCATGGTTATTTAAGTGAAATTAACCAGCAATGTATAATCCCAATAAAATGAAACTTATTTATTTTAAAAATTAAGGTTTTAGATTTATTTTACATTTTTTTTTAACGTTTATTTATTTTTGAGAGAGAGACAGACCGTGAGTGGGGTTGGGGCAGAGAGAGAGGGAGACACAGAATCCGAAGCAGGCTCCAGGCTCTGAGCTGTCAGCACAGAGCCCGACCCGCGGCTCGAACTCACGAACTGCGAGATCATGACCTGAGCCGAAGTCGGACGCTCAGCCGACTGAGCCACCCAGGCGCCACTTTAGATTTATTTATTTTAAGAGAGAAAGAGAGAGCGGGGGAGGGGCAGGGAGCGAGGGAGAGAGAGAATCCCAAGCAAGTTCCGCACTGCCAGGGTGGAGCCCAACGTGGGGCTCGAACTCACAAACAGTGAGATCATGACCTGAACTGAAACCAAGAGTCAGACGCTCAATCGACTGAGCCACCCACGTGTCCTAAAATGAAACATATTTAAATGACGACAGCACCAGGACTTACATTCTGCATGTGTCCCCAGTTTTTCTGCCTCTTCTTCCTATCCACCTTTCTTCACATCAGGAAACATTTTCTGAGGTTTAATCGAGTGGGCCTGGTTTGGGATTGGGAAATCTGAGACCGGCCTGCCAGACCATCCAAAGGCCTCCCCTGGGCCACCTTGGCCTATAAAACCCGGGTAATGCCATGCACCCACCTCACTAAGGTGTTGCAAAGATTAATTATGGCTTGTAAAGGGCTTTGAAGATGAAACGTGCTTGTTATGGAAATAAATGGCTTGAGACGCAAAGCTTTCTTCAAGTCTTCCTTCGTGCCCTCTCTCTTGCTGTTCTTGCCTTTAAAGAGCCCCGGATGAGTTCAGAGGTGAGGGTGACCTTCCCATGACTCCTGTGGCAAGCCAGGGTTGAACGCAGACTTCCCTGAACAACATATAGATGTGACCGCTCGCTGCCACTTTCAAATTGAAACTCCTACTCCATTTCCTAACCAGCCGAGTTAGGCTGGTTCGAATGCATTAAACAGATTCAGCAATCGGGTGGTGAAATGTATTTCCGATACCAAGCTTTCTGCTGCCAAATGTAATTATTCAAATTGGTAATTTAAAAAAAAATGGGGTTTCTTCCCCCACCATGTCCTCCTAGATTTAGAGGTATCAGAAGTGGAGAAAATGTGGGCCAAATGTCTTCCAGTGGGAAAGTGGAGAAAGCATGGGTGTTAATGTCTGACAGACCTGAGTTCAGATCCCGGCACAGCCTCTCACCTGCCATGAGCAAGTTATATAACCTCTTTGAACTTCAGTTTCCTAACCTGTCAAATGGGGATAAGAATCACCCGTATAAGAGTTATTGTCAGTGTTAATTGAGTGGATTCAGGAAATGTACATAAAGGGCACTCAATAAATGTTAGCCATTCATAATAACACAACCAAAACCTGGTGAGAAAGGTGTTGTCATTCCCATTTCACAAATAAGGAATCTGAGCTCGGAGGGGTGATGTGTCTTGTCATAACTTGCAGAGGGAAACTGGGGTGCCAGGATTCAAACCTTGATCTTCCTGACTCCAGAGCCCTGGGGTCACCCACACGTGACCTCATCCCTGCACGGAAGCTTGTTTTCCAGAACTGGAACGTGCAGTAACTGCCAATGCAAGCAGAGAGAGAAAGAGGGAGCCCAGCAGAGTGTTGGAGCCTGGAGGGTGGCTGTTCCCATGCCACTGAGTTGTTTAATCCCACGTCTCTGTATTACATTGGCATTCCATATGTTCACTCCTCATTTCTCGCTTCTCATGTTAACCCTTGCTTACCCAAGTAGGGAGTACTGGCTAGAAGCATGTTTTCTCAGGCACCCTGGTGGGGCCAAGAATGTCCTGGTAGCTTTGAGGGCTCCTGACCCCTGAGCGGCGCTTCTGCTGTGGAAAATCTAGAGGCTGCTCAGCCTTTCCTGGGTCTAGGCCCGTGGGCCTCATCTTAGCGCACGTGGAAGTCAGCGTGGCCAGATCCCTAATGGAAAACCAGGATCTTTGCTCGTATTAACTCGTGTGCATTCAACGCTCTTCATTCTTTTCTTCAACAGACGTTAATAGAACTTCTACTGCTTCTGAACGCTGCTTAATTACAATGGTCCTGTTTGATATTTCCCATCTGTCAGCCACTGCACTTTCAAGGCATCATCTCATTTAAACCTTACAAAAGATGGGGTGCCTGGGTGGCTCAGTCAGTTAAATGTCCGACCTCGGCTCAGGTCATGATCTCACAGTTCGTGGGTTCGAGCCCCACGTTGGGCTCTGTGCTGACAGCTCAGAGCCTGGAGCCTGCTTCAGATTCTGTGCCTCCCTCTCTCTTTGCCCCTCCCCCACTCATGCTCTGTCTCTCTCTCTCAAAAATAAGTAAAAACATTAAAAAAAACTTTAAAAAAACTTACAAAAGGGCTTTGGGTTAAATATTAATATCATCATCATTTTGCAGTTGAAGAAAAAGGACTCAGGGCAAAAATGAGTGCCAGAATAAGGAACAGAACCCGGGTTTTTTTTTGTCTCTACCATCTGTGCTCTTAGCCATGACAACATACTTCCTCCTTGAGGGCATGCATGGCATCTCATTCATTTCTTCTCTCCAGCCCCCCAGCACCGTATACAGTAGGTGCTCAATAAGTGTTTGCTGTTGAATAAATACATAAAGTGCTAGATAATCACTAAGATGTGTATAGTGCTCTACAGAGTTTACAGAATGCCTGTCTTTTGCATCAGACGGAGGAGGTAGGTTTCATGATCCCATTTCACAGATGAAGCTTGTGCGGTAACTGCACTAGGGCCACAGGAAGAATAAGAGGCTGGAGCTTGGGCGAGACCCCAAAATAAACTCACAGGGAAGACACAACATCCAACGGAGCTGCAGAGTGGAGAAGCATCCGTCTGGCTGAAAAAATACGGATGTTACAAAGCACTAGAATTTAAGCCGAAATCATATGCCCAGCACATGTTTTCTGAAAACATTCACATCACTTAACGTGGCCGGTGTGAGGTTTCAGATATTAAAAGTATGAAAGAGCAAAGCAAGATGTGAAAGGCAGAGATGGAAAGAGAACAAAGTAAACTTCAGCCTTGTCACCACCTTCCAGAAACTTCTCAAGGATCCAAGTTTCTGACCCAAATTCACCTTCAATGGTATAGCTTGTGGGTGGGAACCATGCTGTAAATAGACAGATTTGAAGATTTGAAGCTGGGTTCCAACTCAGACTCAGTTACTTTCCAGCTATGTGGCCTTGGTCAAGTGTCCTTGACCTCCATGTCTGAGTCTGTTCAGTGGAGATCAATCATGGCTTATTGGAATAATGACATGTTTTGTAAATTATTATGCATGTTATTTTTTTGCTTCCTTTTTAGAATTGTAGGAAGTAAAAATTATAATAGTTATTTAATATAACAGCAATACAGGTTGGAATAAGCTAGATTTTGCTATAATAATAAACAACCCCAAAAGCTCAGTGGCTTAACACAACAAATGTTTATTTCTTTTTTCTTAATGTTCATTTTATATTCTAAAGAGAAAGAGAGAGAGGAAGAGAGAGAATGAGGAGGGGAGGGGCAGAAAGAGAGGGAGATAGAGGATCTGAAGTGGGCTCGCGATGACAGCCGAGAGCCCAATGCAGGGCTCAAACTCATGAACAGGGAGATCACGACCTGAGTCAGAATCAAGAGTCACACACTTAACTAAGCCACCAAGGCACCCCAACAAATGTTTATTTCTCACTCATGTTCCGTGTTCATCATGGGTCAACATGAGAACATGCTGTTCATTGCGGTCACAGAGGGAGTCAGGATAAGCCACCATCTTGTTTGTGATTATTGTATCCAAGGGGAAAAAGGGATTTAGGGGGTCTCCGAGGGTTAATTAACTGCGTTAGCCTGGAAGTGACACATGTCACTTTTTGTTCACAATTCTGTGGGCCAGAACATGTCACATGGCCCAAGCAATCACCAGTGGGTCAAGGTGAGCCTATTGCGTGCCTGTTAGTGGAGAGAATCAGAAATATTTGTTGGGGCTCCTGGGTGACTCAGTCGGTTAAGCGTCCGACTTCGGCTCAGGTCATGATCTCGCAGTCTGTGAGTTCGAGCCCCGCCTCGGGCTCTGTGCTGACAGCTCAGAGCCTGGAGCCTGTTTCGGATTCTGTGTCTCCCTCTCTCTCTGCCCCTCTCCCTCTCACGCTCTGTCTCTCTCTCAAAAATAAATAAACATTTTAAAAATAAAAAAAAAAGAAATATTTGTCAAATGGTATCCACCATTCATTGAGTACTTATCACATGCCAGGCATTGTGCTGAGGGTTTTTCGGATGTATCTGTTCATGCCTTCAACAATCCTCCAAAGCAGGGACTTCTATCTTCAGTTAATCCTGGAGCAAACTGGCACTCAGAGATGTGAAGTAGCTTGCTCCAGGCTGCACGATGAGTAAATAGCAGAGTCAGACCTGACAGTCAGGTAAGAGCGCCTGCCCCTTCCCCGACAGCCAGGCAGGTGTCCAAACCAGGTGGTCAAGTATTTTCTTGTTCCGAGAGCTGAGATTAACAGAGCTCCTCCTCTGTATTAATCCCTTTACTACCCTCTCAGGTTATACCTGAGAGTTCATTTCCGTGTGAATGATAAAGGATCTGAGGCTCAGAAAGATTAAACAACTTGCCTTGGAGAGGTAGCTCTTGAACCCAAGCCTTTCTGGGTCTAAAACCTATGCTTGTTTTATACCCGCTCTTCTCTACTCCTCCTCATTATTTGTCATCATTTACTATAGTAACGATAGTACGGAGGAGTGGGAGGCAGAGAGGGTAAAAGCATGGATGTTAGAGCTAGATTGCAGCTGCATTTGAATTTGGGCTCTGCCATTTCCTGGCCGTGTGACCTTGGGTGAGGATATCACCTCTCTGGGTTTCCGAGTTCGCAACATGGGCTGATAACCGTACCTACCTCATAGGCTTGCTGTGAGGAATAAATGAGATTGCCGTTGTGGTGAAAATAATAACTAATATTTTTCAAGAACTTACTGGGTCCAGGTACTGTGCTCAGGGCTTTATCTGTGTTGCTTTATAACTTTTTATTTGGGAATAATTTTAGATTTATAAAAAAGTTGCAAGGATAGTACACTCCACTTTCCCCTAATGTTAACTAACGTCTTACGGAATCAAAGCACCTTTGTCAAAATAAGTTAATATTCGTATGACACTATTAAGTAAGTGATAGACTTTATTCAGATATTCTGAGCTTTCCTACTAATGTCCTTTTTCTGTCCTACAGTTCAATCCGGGACACGACATTGCACTTAGTCACGTCTCCTTAGTCTCTGCAAATCTTTAAGTGCATTCTTTTATTCTCATTTTCTGTTGAGGAAACCGAGGGTCAGGTAATTAAGTCCCTGGCCAAGGTCACAGAGCCAGTAGGGGGTGGAGTTAGAATTCCACCCCAGGTCTGTCTGACTCAAAGCCCCAGTCTTTACCATTCATAAAGAAATTATCGGAAAGAAGTCCAATGTTCCGAATCACATCAGCACACAGAGAATAAGAAGCTCAGAGGGAGAAAAAAAAAGACTAAAGCACAGAGAACTGGCTTTACAGCTTTAGAATACTAACTCAGCATGAGCTACTCGAAACACAGCCAAAGTCCGGGTAATCTGTTCAGTAAGGAAGAGACTCCGGCTGGTGAGTGTGCACCTTGGGAGTCATGCAAAGCCATCAAGCTAAGCTCTGGCTTAGCCACTGGCAGAGGGGGTCCCTCCAAGGGCCAGACTGCTCACACCCTGGCAGCAAAGCCTACTGCAAAGCACCCTGGTAGAGGCAGGAAGTCAGCAGGACGAGGGCCAGAGACAGGACCACAGAATTCCTTTAATAGGTGTTTCTTGGGGGCTCCTGCTGTCCAGTGCACACGATGGAGTGACTGCACCCAAACCACCTACCGCAAATTTGACCTGATGAATACCTACTATAAATCGTCCCTGCTTGCCTGGCATTTTATGTGTCTAAGCTCCAGGGAGGGGGAAACAAGAGGAGGGTCCTGACATTCTGTGTCTTCAAGGAAAGAGAAAGGATCGGATGGATCGGACAGTCAGTGCGCGGAAAACTGAGGGAGGGCGCCCTGATCCTTCCTGGACCCCTAAACCCTGGATGTTGAGCCCGGGTGTGGCTGCTCTGGCACAGAGTTGGGCAAAGAGCAGGTACCAGTGATTACCTGTTGAGCGTGTGAACAAGTGAATTAATTAATTTGCACGTACTCCAGTACCCGGCATCAAGCATGGCACCTGCTAGGAACTCAAGAAAAGACGAAATAAATCAATCAGACCACTTCAATCTGGGCCAACATTCACGACTCTGGCTGACACTTAGGAGCTCTTTAAATGTTTTTTGACCCAGTTGGTGGGCCATGGCTAGGGTCTCCGGGGAGAGATTTCTACCTTGTGGTTTGCAGTCTATTCGCACGGAGACACAGTATGCCATAGCTGCTGGGAGTCTGGGGCCTGGCTTCTCAGGTTTGAATCTTAGGTTTGTTACCTACTGATTGCCTGACCTTGGACAGATCACTTAAACTTGTCTATAAAATGGGGGATGAAGATGATGATATTATGTACTTTAAAGAGCTTGTATGAAGATTGAGTCAACACACACACACACACACACACACGAATAAATGTGTGTGTGTTTTGATCTGTTCAAGTAAAATTTAGCTCGATTTTATAACAGAGGCTGACCCATAGTAAGTACCTCCCAGGGTTAGTTATTATACGAAAACTTCCCAGCCTCCTCCCTGCCCCAGCCCCAATTCCGATTTAAATGCCTCTCTAAATCTGACTTATCTGTAACCTATTACAGAATCTGTTTAAGTTAGTTAATATTAAGTGAATTCTGCAGTCAATATTTATAATGTCAAATAAAACAGAAGTTAGAGTGCGTCACACAGAGTAGGGAAATGTCCTACTTGATGTTTCTGCTATAATACATACGCATGTGTGTGCTCAGGGTTGCAATGTTAACGAAATTTTTTCCAGTGGGTCACAGTAAAAAGCCAATGCCTCCAGAGGCAAATGGTGAATGGCTTTCAGCAGAGAGGGAGGAGGAGCAGAGGAGAGGGCTGGCTAGCCCCCCAAATGAGCTTTGCAGCCTACCTCTTCCTTCTGGCCTCTGTTGCCAAATGACCTCTGGGAAGACGCCTCTCCTATTTGGCCAGCCCCCTGTCACACTGGCCCACATAGCTCTATGGTTTCTACGGAGAACTTACTGAGCACTGCACCGGGCCTTGCACACACCTTAGCTCACAGAATTGGCCCCATCAGGCCACGGAAGTGGCTCTTAAAGTGTGGTCCCCCTGTGAGCTTGTTAGAAATGCAAATTCAAGCCGCAGCCCAGACCTACCCCATCAGAAACTCTAGGGCTCAGCAACCTGTGATTTACCTCCAAGTGATTCCAATGTAATCCGAAGTTGGCAAGCCACTCCCCTTTGAGGAAACTGTTTTCCTTTGGGACAACTGAGGCTTCGAAAGAGGAAGTGACATCCCCAAGACCACTTAGGGAGGAAACAATTGGGCCAGGATTCTAACGCTATGAGCACACAGCAGTGCAATTTCTTACGTGTCTATCCCTCCACTGGATAGTGAGTCCTTCCCGGAAGAGACCAAGACTGACTGATGTGTTCCTTTTTTCTCATCTTTATAAACGAGTGGGCCTGAAACACAAGTGCTGTGTGACCTCTGATGGCTGGGTGAAAAATCACACACATCCTTTAAAAAGTCAGTCCCGGTGAATGCTCGCATCACATTCAAATGGACATAACCACCTCAGATTGGAAGAGAAGATACACACGGGATTGAGGAGTTCTTGATTAGCAAAATTCCCCAGAGCCCCTCATGCAAATCATAGCCCAGAGCTGAGTCATACTCAACTTTGACTCCTCTCTTAAAAGGGTGTCAGTTCCAAGTGGAGCTGTGTGGGGGCGGGAGGGGATGGGAGCCAGAAAATGGTTAACAGTTTGATAAAGTTAAAAAAAAAAATCCTCTACTGGTTGTGAGACTTTGCAATAATGAGAAGTCAACACAATTAGACAAGGCACTAAATTTTTGTGCAGAATGCCAGCTGTCACTCTTCTTGACTAGCTCAGATCAAAGAAACGTATTTTATCTCCTAAGTTATTAGACATGATGGGGCCATTAAGTGGAGATATTGTCATAAGAAATGTAAGAACATAAGAAAAATGTTGCTTGCTTTGAAAATAAACGTCTCACCTTTGCTCCTTTTTCCCTGTGAAAAGCTGAGAGCCATCAAACTATTAGCTTGGGCCTTTCCAACATGCTTGCATCCTGCCATCTTTTCCAGCAGTGAGACCTGGGGTTTCAGTCCTTCCTCTCGGTCCCTAATGTCTGTGGTTCGGAACCATGACATTGAGAACCCAGCAGAAGTTCCTGTTAGCTGTAGCCCATCCCTGCTTTCACCAGTCATAGCACAACCTACCACTGATCCAAAGCTCTACGTGCTTTGAAAGGAGCTCATCCTTAGATGTCTTTCCAAGTGCCTCACCTTACTTAACCTTTCTTCATCTCTAACTTGGATCGGAAAGAGCTCCCTCTTCATTTCTTTAAGGAACACGGCCACTTGTCTGGCCCTGAGAACGGGCCCTGGGTTGGTGACGTTTACTTACATTCGCTGATTGCAGGGGAGCTGGGGAGCTCCGGGGAAAAGACTTCATATCACTCAGGGGCCAGGATGGGAAGAAGGGACGCGTTCAAAAGGGAATGCTTAAGAAGAGTTTGGTGCGAAGGGACTATTTCCAAGGACGGGCAGCATTGAGGATGGCGAAACACCACAGGGGCAACACCAGGGCGACATTACTCTCCTTGGTGTGAGGAGGCAAGGAGAAGGGGAAGTTACTGGAAATTGATGAGAGTAGTAGCTGAGGACAGATGTCACCGATAGAACCTGTGGCCCTGGAGACCAGAGGCAGCCTCTGCCAAACCACATACAGCCCCACCCCTCCCCCTCCCCCTCCTGCCCTCCAATCTGCTGCTGGTGTTTCCCATTGGCTGGACCTGACCGGAAGCCAGACTGTAAGGGAGCCTGGCGGACTCAGTCTGTATGCTCAGCCTCCAGGGCCTAGAGCCGAGTGGAGAGCGGATCTGGGGAGTACCCGGAGAATTCCCAGCACGCACTGAATCCCAAGCACCACGGAGGTTTGGACATATCCAGACAAGATAGGGTTGGGTGATGGAGACCCTGCAAAAGCCACACTGCAGGGTAAGGATGAGGGCTTGAGAGACTTTAACATCAAGTGGTTTGGCATAATGAGTGAGACTTTACAAGGAAGGTGAACATAGGCACTAATGAAACTCGTCCTGCGGTTACCCCAGGGAGCAAAGGGCTTTGTTCCCGAATGGAAAGAACTTCAACACCTCTCTGACTTCTGTGACTCTCAGGGCTCAAACAGCCTTGCTCTGGGGACCCGCTCTCACCAACTGAGCACACGGGAGGCATGTTCTCCTCACCTGACAAGGGTCATGAGGGGGGCTTCCAGCTTTCCAGCTTCCTGGTCCCTAGATGGTGGCTCAAACACAGGCCCAGAGGCACCTGAAGTGCCCCTCTGTGCAGGTGTGGGTCGCAGCAGGGATGGGTGTGGGTCCCACCCTGCCGGGTGATATAGCGACCAACGTCCAGGTCTGTGATGCAGACACACGTAGGTGCGCTGAGAATCCCAGAACCGCTTTGCAACCGCGAAAGCCCAGACTTCTTAACGAGAGAGAGAAGACTTTGGCGTACTAATTAATGCATTGTCCTCAAGGCCATCGAAGCCAAAGATCTTTTCCCACCCTTGTGGCTGATCTTCAAGGTAGGAATTCTGGCCCTAGTTTTATTAAACATTTTTTTAAAATTTATTTATTTATTTTGGTGGGGGAAGGGGCAGAGAGAGAGACAGAGACAGAATCCCAAGCAGGCTCCACGCTGTCAGAGCAGAGCCCAACGTGGGGCTCGAACTCACCACCCGTGAGATCACGATGTGAGCTGAAGTCAAGAGATGCTTAACCAACTGAGCCACCCAGACGCCCCATTAGAAATGAGGATTCGATCCAGAGAAGACAGCCCCGGCAGACCGTGGGCACCCCTCCCAGGCTCTTCCTCTTCCCTCTGCTTCCATCACACCAGCCTCCTTGCTCAGCTAGAACTTGCCAGGCTCATCCTTGTTCTAGCACATTCGTGCCTACCCTTCCCTCTGCCTGGAAATTTCTTCCCCCCAGATAGCCACATCCCCTACTCCTTCACCTCATTTAGATCTTTGTTAAGTGACACCTCTTCAGAAAGCCTGAGTGTTGACCTAAAACACCCCCCTCCCCATCCAGTTTTTTCTAGCTCCTTACCTTGCTTTGCATTGCCATCACCTTGTTTTTGTTTTGTTTTGTTTGCTTGTTTGTTGACACCCTGTCCTAGGCTCCATGGAAGCAGGGCTTTGTCTCATTCTTAGAACAAGCGCCTAAATGCCTAAGCCCCTAAAGATCACATAAGGATTTTATTATTTTATTTTATTTTATTTATTTTATTTTTTTAATTTGAGAGAGAACAAAAGCAAGCAGGGGAGAGGGGCCGAGGGAGGGAGAGAGAATCCTAAGCAGGCTCCCCACTCAGCACGGAGCCTGATGGGGCCTCAATCCCACCACTCTGGGATCATGACCTGAGCTGAAATCAAGAGTCAGATGCCAACTGACTGAGCCACCCAGATGTCCCTAGGATTTTTTTCCTTCAAAGTTTTTTCTTAAGTTTATTTATTTTAAGAGAGAGAGAGAGCAAGAGTGGGGAAGGGACAGAGAGAGAGGGAGAGAGAGAGAATTCCAAGTAGGGTCTGCACTGACAGTGCAGTTTGATGTGGGGCTCAAACTCATAAACCATGAGACCATGCCCTGAGCTGAAATCAAGAGTCAGACACCTCACTGACTGAGCCAACCCGGTGGCCCGGATTTTATTTTTTGAGATGAAATTCACATAACATAAAATTAACCATTTTTAAATGGACCATCCAGTGGCATTCAGTACATTCACAATGTTGTGCAATCTTCACCTTTATCTAGTCTCAAAACATTTTTATCACCCCAGAAGTGTCCCTTGCGCCCACTAAGTAGTCGCTCCCCATTCCCTCCTGCCTTCAGCCCCTGATAACCACCAGTCGGCTTTCTGTCTCTATGGATTTGCCTATTCTGGGCACTTCATAAAAGATGTGGCCTTTGGGACCAGCTTCTTTCACTTCGTATCATGTTTTCAAGGTTCTTCCCTATTGTAGCACTATCAGTCCTTCATTCCTTTTCATGGCTGAATAATATTCTATTGTATGGATATACCACAATTTGTGTATCCATTGGCCAGTGGATGGATATTTTTGTTGTTTCTACCTTTTGCTATTGTGAATAATACTGATAAGAACATGCATAAGTGTTTGCTTGAATACCTGTTTTCAATTAGTTTGGTTATCTACCTAGTAGAATTGCGAGGTCGATGGTAATTCCATGTCTACATGTGGGGGCTTTTCACAAATATTTATGGAATGAATTAGCAAATGAAAGAAAGGAAGAAAGAAAGAAAGAAAGAAAGAACTAGAAATCCAGGTTTTTGCAATTCCCGAGTGCCCTCTAATCTGCCACATTACCTTCCAGAGGAGGGGACTGATGACTGTGGGTACCCTGAGGCCTAATCAACTTTAGGACAGTATCATGCATTAGCTGACATATAATAGGTGCTCAACTAAAAAAATGAGACAAATAAATGCTGCCGTGACCATTTTTATGCATTTATTTTGTCTACAGCATTGATTGTTAATGTCAGACAGATTCTGAGAGGGAAATTACTATATCAAAGAGAATTAACTTTTAAAAGTCTTTTGATGTGTACACGAAACTGCTTTCTGAAAAGGCTGAAAAATTTTCATTACCAGTCTCAAGAATGTTTAGGCTCATTTAGATGGTTGTACCTGGTGGGTGCTTCCTGTTGGAGGAGAGTTTTCTGGAACTGTCTCTACGATCCTCTTCAGCTAGGTAAACAGAGGCTAGGCTGATTGCTATTGTTGCTTTGCTTTTCCGTATAATTTCTCCACCTGTATGATGCGCTCCAGCCAACGTGTGCTTCTTGAAGTCGATAGCCTTCTTTCTCTTGAACACTGGCCCCCACTTGAGCCCCGGATGCACCCAGCCAGTTGGAATTTCTGGACTTAGAGACCTCAGGAATGCGGCCTGCTGGAAATGAGGCCAAATTAGTTCTTCCAAAGAAAATGCCCATTTGGAAAATGACTTCCCGTGTCTGTGCAGCCACAGGCTTGCCATTCTGGAGAGACGTGTCAGGATACGTTGTGCTTGGCGGCAAATGAAAGCTGAGGGGTTTATTGCCACTATTAGTGATTATTTGTATGGGGCCGTAGGTGTATACAGCTCCTTACAATGCCCAGAGGAAACTGGGACAGAGGGCAAAGCTTCCGCCCTCAAGGGACATCCTGCCTTGGCTGGTGGTGAGAATGGGTGCCCATAGGAACTGAATGGACTGGCACAAACCAGGACTGTCTGAATGACTGGGAAGAACAAACTGGGAGAAGGAGCAAAGAAGGATTCCTCAAGCGCCTCTGTGTGCCCGGTATTTAAGAGACATGTCTTGCTTAATCTGCTAAATAATCCTAGGATTTAGGAATTTTTATTTCCATGTTCAAGTGAAGGGATTGAAGTTTCGCCTCTTTCTCTTATATTTTCTGGATGCTCCTTCTCCCACATTGTCTTAGCATTTCCCAACTGTGTGAAGGGTGATGATACCACCGTGGATATACTACCAGGGTGAGAATTGCAGGAGGCAGCAGAACGGGTAAAAGTGGGGCTAGAAAGAAAGGACTGAGATGTTTTTTATGGATTCTGTGCTCTTTGCACTAGAATCTGCCTGACTTGGGAGTTTGTGTGAGCATCCGGGGTTCAGAATCCAGCAGACCTGGGTTCAAGATCTGCTCTAACCCAGGAGCCTGGGATGCATCGCTTCTCTTTCTGAGCTTCCATTTTCTCCTCTGTACATGGAGGTAAGGACCTCTGCCCACCCGGTGGTTCATGTGAGGATTAAACAAAGCAGTGTATGAATATTGGTGCACAGAGGTCAACAGTTGTTGACCTACCACCAGAAAGAGTTGAGGAGGAACAAGCTGTGGGGAGGTACGATGGGTGCTGTCACTCACATGTTGCTTAATAGCTTGATGCCTCAGTTTCCTCATCTGTAAAAGAGGAATGATCCGGCGTCTTCCTCATCAGGTGAATGGGAGGATTAAAGGAATTAATACAGGTAACACACTTAGAACAGTGCCTGCTACAGGGTAAGCTCTCAATACATCTCCACTGTTAATATTCTCTAATTCCAAGGGGCGCCTGGGTGGCTCAGTCGGTTAAGCGTGCGACTTCAGCTCAGGTCATGATCTTGCAGTTTGTGAGTTCGAGCCCTGCGTCGAGCTCTGTGCTGAGAGCTCGGAGCCTGGAGCCTGCTTCGGATTCTGTGTCTCCTCCTCTCTCTGCCCCTCCCCCGCTTGTGCTCTGTCTCTATCAAAAATAGATAAATGTAAAAAAAAAATTTTTTTTTAAATATTATTCCTCTTGACTTTAGGTTGGATCAGGAGGCTATACAAAATGAATCAGTCATTTGCTGGGGTGGTGGGGAGAGTAGAAGTCACAATGAGGATCACTTGATCCCCTAGCAGGGAGGGGAAGGACCCAGTGTTGTCTGTTCTACCTCTGGGTGCGGGGGTCTGGTCTGATACCTGGCATCACCCAATCCTGAGAGAAGAGCTGTGTCAAGAACCTAGTCTGCCAAGGTCAAGTGGGACATGAGTGAATGGTGACTTATCATAATGGAAGAATGGAAGAACTCGGAATTTGGGATTTCCCTAGCTGTGAAGATGGTGCCTAACCTCACTGAATGTTGTGAGTTTGAACTCTGATTATATATATATATATATATATATATATATATATATATATGTGTGTGTGTGTGTGTCCAACAGAGACACACACACACACGTATGTATATATACAGGTACGTGTTAAATAGCATTATTTTTTAAATGTTTATTTATTTTGAGAGAGAGAGAGAGAGAGAGCACTATCAGGGGAGGGGCAGAGGGAGAGAGAATCCAAAGCAGGCTCTACACTCAGCGTGGAGCCTGATGTGGGGCTCTAACCCACAAACCGTGAGATCATGACCTGAGCTGAAATCAAGAGTCAGATGCTTAACTGACTGAGCCACCCAGGCACCCCTAAACAGTATTATTTATTGATTTCTTACTAATGTTCACAAGAGAGGAGAAGAGGGGTGGGCACATATTGAGCCTTTGCACATGCTGTTCCTTGCATGGAATCCCCAACCCCCATGCCAGCCCTGCTATTTTCTTTGTCAATTAACAAATATGCATGTATGTGTACTATAGGCCGGACACCGATGTTGAGTGGGTCCTTGCTTCCTAGAGCTTAGCTCAAATAGTAAGGCAGGTACCATTGACTTCCCAGGTGCCATAGAAGCTTTCCCTCAGACAGAAGAGAAAACCAAAGACTTTCTTTGATGTCTTGATGAAACCTGAAACCAACCACTTAGGTCCATTGCCCCTTGCTGCTCTTTGGCTGGGTAACTTCTTCTATTAATTGGGATGTCAGCTTAAAGCTCACTTTTTCTAAAAGATGCCATTGATGGCCCATGCCAGAGGTCAGGTCCCCTGTTTCCTTAACATCGTGGACTTCTCCCTCATCCTACTCATCATGATTTGCCATTATTCGTCACATAATTTAACATCACTACTCCCCCCCCCCCCCCCCCGAGACTGCCAAGTCTGGGAGGGGCAGGGGTGGCGTCTCTTCTCAGGTCCATATCCCTTGGCAACAATTGCATAGCAATCAGTGAGGTCTCTATAGAACCTTATCGAGTGAGGAAATGAACAGAAGAGAAAGCATTTTGAGGGCAATAATATGAAATAAATGAACACACACATTAAAAACCCTTGTCTTTCCTCCTGCTTGTGCAGCAGAGATGAGAAAGCAGTGCTTTGGCAAACCAGCCTGAACTCAGCCTTTTGGGGCCAAACCAAGTAGAGGGATAATTATTTTTTATTTTTCTCATCCGCTTCTTGTTGCCGTAGGTGCTGAAGGCCGACGAACTGTGGGTTTTGCTGAGTCCCCAAGGAAAGCCCCTCAGGGTCTCTCTGCTGGAGGCCTGCCTCCCCCCCTGCCAGATCTGTACCTCTGCCTGGGGTTTCATCCACTCTTTCATGTCTGGCCCCTCCCCTTTACTTGAAAATCCGTCTCCTTGCTTTCTGGAAAGTGCCTCATTTCTTCATTTCTCCCAGGAGGCCCAGGGCTGTCTCCACTCAGGGGCTGGAGACCTTGGGCTGGACTTGCCAGTGGGCCCCAGCCAGGCCCCTCCCCCCTCCCTCCAGACCCCAGCGTGGCCTTGATTTCTTTCCTCAGAAGCTGTGCAGGCTGGGCTGGGTGGGATCCGGCGACAGTTCCCACCAAACTCCCAAGCTGACTGCAGACATTTGTGCTGTCAACAGAATTGCAAAAAATGCAATTCGTGTTGTTAATGAGCAGCTTGTTTGGGTAAACAAACCAGGTGAGGTGAAAAAAGCGATGCTCTCCAGTAGGAAACACAAGTGAACATTAGCCAGATGGAGAGCCGTGCTTCCCCACGCTTCCTTTTCGGCAAGGCTCTGGGTGGCTGGAAAGGACGTTGCCTGCGCTGCATGGTAGCTGGGACTGTGCACACCTCCCACCTGGCCTGGATTTCCTCCTGAGGGAGAAGAGCCACCTTGTACCCAGCACAATCCTAAGCCTGGCACTGTGCCTCATGTCCCGCCAGGCCTTTATCTGCTTTATTACTAGTTCTCAAGCACCGCGTAAGATGGCTGTTATGAAACCAATTTCACAGCTGGGGAAACCGAGGCTCCGACATGAGAAAGAGGCTTGCCCAAAGTCAAAGTGGTGGGTTTGAACCCCGTTCCACCTGACTCTTCAGGTCTCTGATCCCCCCACTCTCCCACATAATTCTCCCTGCCCTCATTCCTGCCTACGCAGTTCTTTAGTCTAATGGAGGTGTCTGCGGCTGCCACTAACGACCTCCTCTCTCAGACTGTGAGGCTAAAGAAAGTTTTAACTTCCCACAGTGGGGGCCCCCCATCTGCCTAGTGAGGGTGGCATGGCTTTCTGAAATTCGTGCGGGTGGATCTTGGACCAGCTTCCCCATGACAACAAAGAGTGTGTGCATGTGTGTGTGCATGCATGAATATGTACATTTATCCATCCATTCCAAGAGGAAATGCTTGCCCCTGGAAAGTCAATAACTTAGGGGCCTTCACAGTCCTGTGTCTATAAACTGACTGCATATTCTGTTTTGTTAGCCTCAGATCATTCCAGAAAACACAAGCGCACACACACACACACACACACACACACACACGGATATGGCTATACTTCATAAACGTGAATGATTTGGGTGATTGCAGTGGCTAAATCTTCTCCCTGTATAGACAGGGCCGGGACGAGGGAGATTCAGAGTATAGACTCAAGTCCACATATGTTTCTGAATTTCTCTCCACATTGCTCAAGAGAAAAACCCCATATTACATTCATATGTTATAATGCCATGAGTTATTTTCTCCTTAGCATTCAAGGGTAAAGAGTCCATTAAGCTGTCATCGGCCACATTACCAGCAGGAGAAGCCAGGGCAGACAGTTCGGCTTTAGCTGCCCGGAGCACATGTGCTCCGCCCCAGGACGAACACTCTGTGGTGTCCGTGTATGCGTTGCCCTAGAAGCAGAAATCAATTACTCCCACTGCTATTAGAGAGATGATCTGGTTGGGAAGGCTTGCTGTGAATGCAGCCACCGTTCATTATCGTGCTCTTTATATGTATTATATCTTTTTTACTCTAGGAAAACCGAGGCTTGGGGAGAGAAATAAACTGTCACAGAACCAGAGCGTGCTATATGCTGGGGTCTGATCCAGCCCCCTCCTGTGCAGTTAACCACGAGGCTATCCTGCCTCTCCTGCGAGTGTTGGTGATCTACTCCACGCACGCGGCCTGTATCACAGAAGCTCCCAGCTTTTGACGGACCACATATTACATGTCAGGCTCCATGGATTATCATTACTCAATCTTCACCAGAACTCTAAGGCAAGTGCTTCTATGAGCTCAGTGTAACAGCCAGGGAGACTGGCTCTTGAGAAATGAGTAGGGACTTGCCCAAATGTGGTGGGAATGTGTGAATGATGGGGGGTTGTTTTCCACTCTGCTCTGCTGCCATCCAGCTAGAGACACAAGCCTGGAAGCGGGGGGTGGGGGGGGGAGGGGTTCAACAGGCAGCTCCCTTTTCTGAATTCAGATGAGTTTTCACTCAAGGAAAGGAACAGCTCAGCTCCTTCCTTCATGTTGGTGGGAGCCTTTTCTTTGAATGAACTGATTATGTTCAAAAAAGCAAAAAATAATGTACGCATATTAGCTGATGAGGATGCTGTTCTAGATATTTTTAGCCGAGCTGAGAGAGAGGGTGAGAGAATGGAGCTTGGTAGAAGTTGTTTTGGAAGAAGAGGCAGCTTGGGAATCAGACAGCCCTTTAACATTACTATCAGTTCTCACTGCTTTTGGCTGGGTGACGGTGGGCAAATCACCTTCCCTTTTGGAAAATGTGTATCACCGTACCAACCTTTCTGGGGTGTTGTAAAAACTGAGGATAATGTGAATAAAGCATGTGGTCACTGGTTACCCATTGTACCTGTGATAATTATTCATTTATCAAATACTCATTGTCACTGGGTTCTCGGTATTTATGGATATAATCATCTCATCTTCATCACCATACCATGAAGCAAGTACTGACAGTATTTTCATTTTCCAGATGAGGAAACTAAATTAAGGTTGAGTAATTTGCTCTTGCAGGGTCACGATGCAACCCCAGGCAACCTGTGCCCTAACCACCATTCAATGCTGCCTGCATCACTCCTAAAGAGATTGGACTTTCACTACTGGAAGCAGAGCTCACAGGACGGTCATTGTTTTTAGGGGGAAGAATCTCCTTTGAGAACCTCACAAAGCTCCCTACAAACTAGGAACAACACTGTCCTAGTCTAGACCCACTGAACTGGGTCAGAAGATCTCTCTAATACCATGGCCACTCTGACCAGTGGAAGCTCTGCTCAGGCCAAGAGGTCATAGAACAGGGGTCTTAATCTCCACTCGGATGCTAGGCAGGCCACCACTGTCACTCATTTTGTGTGCCCAGATGTGGGAAATGGGAGGAATGCTAGGACTGAAACTTGAGAATTCAGCTGATTTTTTGCTCACAACCAAAATACTAAAATGGTTAGGTGAGATATTAGTTTAGGAGGAAGGGTAGTTGAAATCAAGAGGGAAAAATAACATATAATACCTATAGTAATGATATATATATATATATATATATATATATATATATATATACATATGGGGTGGAAAAGTATAAAATAAAGGAAAACTGGAAAGAGAGTCCAAGAGTACAATGGGGCAGAGTCCTGCAAACTCTCTGGTTTACTTCCAAAAGGGTAGAGGCCCGTGGTTACCATCTTCAACGTGGAAGGGAGGAACAGACAGGGCTGTGCCTCTGGAGTTCAGGCCTGAGTCTTGCCTAGAAGACTGGGTTAAACAGATGGAAATGGGAGCAGCCCTAGGACAAAGGGTCAGGGCTGGGAAGACAATGGGTGTGGAATCCCAGAGTTGCAGAGAGGAGGATGTGGAATAACACATTGCAAGAGACTGAGCCAGAGAGCTCAGAGATCTGAGGACCGGGACAGGGGTAAGGGTCTTGGAAGCAAGTTCCAGAACACAGAGGTCCTTTTGCAGGGTGTCCAGCATGAGACACCAGGAGCAAGCAAGGTGACTGTAGGGATCACACCAGGCCAGACCCTGTACTGTGTCTAATCTACTGACCATCTCATTTGTAGCTGTATTCTTAGCACAGGCCTGGGGATCAACCACACAGTAATCTCACAGGGAATGTTTGCTGAAGGCTACACCACAGGGGTGGGGAGAGGGATGGGCCTCAGCTGGGAGCAAGAAATAGTCCTCAGCACCGGACCTGGCACGAAGGAGGAATTTGGTGCATGAGTGAATTGTTTGTTGATGACACCTCCCTTGGGTCTCCGAGTACTAACGAGGCTCAGCCCAATGCACTGACTGTCTTAGGAAGCCAGCAGGTGGAATGCAGGATCTAGAGCTGGAGGCTGGTGAATCTTGGGAGAGGAGCAGGTGCCTTGCTGAGCTCTGTAGGTACTAATGGGAATTCAATTCTTATTGGCATCTGGGTAAGGCTTAAATCAGTGATTCCCTACCTGGTTGTGGATCTGCATTACTTGTGGAACTTGTTAAAACACAGAGGCTCTGATCTTGCTTCCGAATCAGAGTTTCCTGGACCAGAACTCCGGACTCCACATTACAAACAAGCTCCACCAGTGGTGCTGATGCATAGAGCTCATTATGGGAAGCAAAGCCTTAAATCATCAATTCTCATTGGCCTTTCTTAAAATTTGTCTTTTAGTGTTTGTTGTTAAGAAGACACTATATAACAGCACACATTCAGCCATTACTAAACTCAAGGCTGATCTATGTGGTTCGTATATATACACACATTTAATTCTCACAACGACCCCATGAGGAAGGTACTATTATCCCCACTTTACAGATGAGGAAACTGAGTCTGGGAGAAGTTAGTAATTTGCCCGAGTTCACACACATAGCCAGGCAGTCTGGCTCCAGAGTCCATGCTTCTTAGCTTCAACCAGAAAAGACTTAAGTACATAATTTCAAATTCATGTAGAGCCAGGAAAGGACTGCAAAGGGATTGTATGTGCTATTTATTCTTTTTAAAATTTTTTTAATAATTTAAAATGATTAATATCACTAAGAAAAGTAATATTTGATGAATTAATGAATAAATCAACGAAGGAAAACCAGAGGGAGATAAAACGCTGTATCCTAGGGAACTAACAAATAAACCCACAAGTGGGAGCTGGGGAAGTTGAGTTGAGTCCTGGCTCCTCTTTTCTAGCTGTTTGATTTCAGGGAAGTCGCTTAAGCCAGCTGTGTATCAGCAAGCAAGGATAACAGTTCTTCCCAATCATTGAGCAGTTAGAAAAATAGAAACCATTAAGTATTTACAAGGTGGAATTATTAAACACTAGAAAAAGAATGAACCTTGTACTCAGAGAGCAGGTGAGCTTTCTCGCTGGGGTTACTAATCACATGAGAGGGAGGGTTCAATCCCTGTTTGGCCTCAAAAGAAGGTAAAGACCTTTACACTACATACAAACATTAGCTCTAAATGCATTAAAGACCTGGATGTAAGAGCTGAAAGTATAAAACTCATAGAAAAGAAGCACAGGAGAAAACTTTATGACATTGGCTTTGGCAATAATTTCTTGGACATGACACCAGAGATACATGTAACAAAAGGAAAAATAGATAAATTGGATTACATCAAAATTTAAAACTTTTCTGCATCAAAGGACTCTATCACCAGAGTGAAAAGGCAACCCACAGAATGGGAGAATATATTTGCAAATCATATATCTGTCAAGAGGTTAAAAATCCACAATATATGGGGCGCCTGGGTGGCTCAGTCGGTTAAGCGTCCGACTTCGACTCAGGTCACGATCTCGCGGTCCGTGAGTTCGAGCCCTGCGTCGGGCTCTGGGCTGATGGCTCGGAGCCTGGAGCCTGCTTCGGATTCTGTGTCTCCCTCTCTCTCTGCCCCTCCCCCCGTTCATGCTCTGTCTCTCTCTTTCTCAAAAATAAATAAACGTTAAAAAAAATTTAAAAAAAAATCCACAATATATAAATAACTCCTGTAACTCAATGACAACAACAAAAAACAACCTATGCAAACAGCCAGCAAGTATGTAAAAAGATGTTTATCATTGCTATCTTTAAGAAAATGCAAATCAAAGCCACAGTGAGATACCACCTCCCACCCATTAGGATGGCTACTATGAAAAAACAGAAAACAGCAAATGGTGGTGAGGATGTATAGAAATTGGAACTCGTGTGCCCTGCTGGTGGGAATGTAAAATGGTGCAGGCCCTGTGGAAAACAGTATGGGGGTTCCTCAAAAAGTTGAAAATAGAATTACCATATGATCTGGCAACTCCACGTCTGCATATGTACCCAAAAGAACCGAAAGCAGGGATTCACGATATTTAGATACCTATGTTTATAGCAGCATTAAAAAACAGTGGCCGAAAAGGTGGAAGCAAACCCAAGTGTCCATTGACGGATGAATAGATAAACAAAATGTGGTATACACGTGAAATGGAAAGGAAGAGAATTCTGACTTATGCTTCAACGTGGATGAATGCTTGAGGACATTATGCTAAATGACATAAACCAGCCACAGGAGGATAAATACTGTATGATTCCACTTACGTGAGGTTCCTAAAGTAGTCAAATTCATAGAGACAGAAAGTAGAATGGTGGTTGCCAGGGGCTGGAGGAGGGGGGAATGGGGAGTTATTGCTTAATGGGTACAGAGTTTCAGTTTGGGGAGATTTTAAAAAAAGTTCTGGAGATGGATGGTGGTGATGGTAGGAAAACATTCTGAATATCTTTAATGCCACTAAATTGTATACTTAAACATGGTGAAAGTGGTAAATTTCATGTTATGTATATTTTTATTTTTTTTTAATTTTTTAACGTTTATTTATTTTTGAGACAGAGAGAGACAGAGCATGAACAGGGGAGGGGCAGAGAGAGAGGGAGATACAGAATCTGAAACAGGCTCCAGGCTCTGAGCAGTCAGCACAGAGCCCGAGGTGGGGCTCGAACTCACGGACCGTGAGATCATGACCTGAGCCGAAGTTGGACGCTTAACCGACTGAGCCACCCATGCGCCCCAACATGTTATGTATATTTTATCACAATTTTAAAAAGAAAAGATAAGGGGTGCCTGGGTGGCTCAGTTGAGCATCCGACACTTGATTTCAGCTCAGGTCATGATCTCATGGTTTGTGGGTTTGAGCCTCGCATTGAGCTCTGTGCTGACAGCATGGAGCCTGCTTGGGATTCTCTCTCTACCTCTCTCTCTGCTCCTCCCCCCCCGCCAAAGTAAATAAATAAACTTAAAAAAATAGAAAGTAAAGAAATATATTAATTTAATACACTAAGTTCAAATTTAAGAAAGAAAGCATTTCCCAAATCTTATTCTGTGGCTTATTATTTCTAGGAGATGAGCCTCAAAATGAAGGTTTTGAGGTCATTTATTTATTCATTCAGTAAATATTTGTTGGTCACTGCATGCATGCCAGGCTCTGTACTATATATTGAGGTCTAGGTATGAATGAGCCTGATGTGGTTTCTGTCTTTATCAATCTGGCATTTACGACAATAATATTTGCATTTATCGAATACCAAATATATACACAGCAGGAATCCTACATTATTTATTTCATTTCATCTTCATGAGGTGGGTATTATAATCCCCTTATTAAAAACGAGAAAATTAAGCCTCAAAGAGTTTAAGTAACTTTCTCTAAATTCACTCAACTAGCAAGCTGGGTCTCCTTGATTCCGGTGTCCATTCTCTTAACTACTGGGAGTGCCTGTGCTCCCCTCTTAGGAGATCCCCAATACACTTTGCCACATGAATGTCCATGAGATGTTCAGGGAAAAAAAACTAACTTGATATGGTTCTGTATATCCCAAACTTACTTCATTATATAATGTCTTCTTTTTTGGGTGAAGGGAGCAGTACCCCCTATTAATGAGCTGTGCATTCTCTCCAAAGAATATAACCACAACACCCAAGAGAATTATCGACATATGTCTGTACAAAAGCTTGTATGTGAATGTTCATAGCAGCACTATTTATAATAGCCAAAAAGTGGAAACAACCTAAATGTCCATCAATAACAAAATGTGGTCTAGTCACTCAATAGAATATTATACGACAATAAAAAAGAATGATGTATTGAGAGGTGGTACAAGATGCATAAACTTTGAAAACATTATGGTAAGTAAAAGAAGCCAGACAGAATGGCCACATTATTATATGATTCCTCTTGTATGAAATATCCAATAGACAAATCCATAAAGACAGAAAGTAGATTCAAGGCCAAGGGCTGGGGGGAGGGCAGGAAAAGTGAGTGTGTGCTGATGGGGACAGACTTTTCTGGGGCGTGGTGAAGTGTTACAAAGTTAAGGTGGTGATAGCTGTCCAACTTTGTGACTATACTAACAACCATTGACATACACATTAAAATGGTGAATTAAAAAAAATTTTAATGTTTATTTTTGAGAGAGAGAGAGAGAGAGCACAAGCAGGGGAGGGGCAAAGACAGGAGACACAGAATCCGAAGCAGGTTCCAGGCGCTGGGCTGTCAGCACAGAGCCCGATGCGGGGCTCAAACCCACGAACCATGAGATCATGACCTGAGCTAAAGTTGGATGCTTAACTGACTGAGCCACCCACGTGACCCTAAAATGGTGAATTTTATAGCATGGGAATTCTATCTCCATTTTTAAAAAAATATATAATCACAACTAAGTGTGCTAGGAACAACATGTCACTGACCCATTGGTCCCGGTGTTTCATACTGTATTGTTGATGAGGTATTAGAAATCTTTGGGGTTGCAGGTCCTTCCCTAAGTAGATACAGATCTCAAAATCCTAAGCAGCAAAACCCAAACAGGTACAGAGAGTGGGGGCAAGCTTGGAAACAGGAGCATCAAAGTGTCTGTGCGGGTGGTATCACACACACCGTTGGACTATTTATCTGCCAGGTACGCTTAGCCTATTTTGACAACAGTCCAGAAGGCAAAGTTCCCAAGCCCTTCCTCATCACCGGAAGGTTTCAATTCCAACAATTGATTATGCCATGTACTTGGCAGAGAGGCCTCCTTTTATTTGAATAACATCAGATTTACCTAGGTTTATAAAACAATAAGCCAATGAATTATAGACTTTTAGAACTGGTAAGGACTTTGAAGAGCGGTCGTCTGGCCTATTTCTCCTACTTTGGATATAGGGAAACTAAGGCCCAGAGAAACACCGTGACTTGCCCAAGGTCATATAGCCACACCCAGCTTGGCTGAGACTGCTGGTTGTCTTGCACTGTCTGTTCTCCCTTTCTTCCCTGGAAATGACCCCCTTCAGCAATGCACATGATTGTCTGAAAAAAAAGGGCTATATTTCTTAACGAGATGTGGTTGTATAGCTAAGTTCCGGCCAATAGAACGTGCATGGAAGTGGTGGGAGGAACTACAGGGAAGTGTACTTAAAGATGGGTTGGGATGGGCATGACCTCCTTTCTTCCTGCTGGCTGGGTTGTGGATTAGATGGCCAGAGTTCAAGCAGCTTTCCTGGACCACGAGGTAGAAGATTGGGAGAACAGGGGAGCAATATGATAGATTTCCGGGTCACCCAAAGAGTCTGACACAGATAGAGGACAGGTACACAGGCTAATGCAGAGAAAACACTACCACAGCACCAAATCAGCTGCCCTGTCCTGTTTCTGTGCCTTCAAATCCTAGAGTATGCTTTGTAGAACTGCCATGTCAGCTCTGGAATGTGCAGCTCCAGACCTTAGGTGAAAGAGAAATTTCTTTTTTTTTTTTTTTTCTGTCACTGTTATTTGAGTCTTCCATCATTTACAGTTGAACTAAATTGTGCTTCAGAATATAAACAATTGCATTCTGGGTTGGAAACTCAGGTCTCCCGAATCCAAGTACAGGACTATTTATTAGGAAGATTATTACTGTTAATCATGAAAGCAAAACTGGGCCGAGTTGTGCATATAATAGTTGCTGATAACTTTTGTGTGCTTTTCATAAGCTATTCCCTGTTTAAATACTTCATAGATGTCATGTATTCATTTAAATCTCAGGTCAACTCAGCAAGATCTATGACCATCATTTCCATTTTACAGGCCGAGAAACTGAGGCACAGAGAGAGTGAATACCTTCTCAAGGGCACACATTTAGTGAGAGATAGAGCTGCAATCTGAACCCAGGTAGCCTGGCTCCAGATCTTGGGCTCTTTTTTTTTTTTTTATTTTTTTTATTTTTATTTATTTATTTTTTCAACGTTTTTTTTATTTTATTTTTGGGACAGAGAGAGACAGAGCATGAACGGGGGAGGGGCAGAGAGAGAGGGAGACACAGAATCGGAAACAGGCTCCAGGCTCCGAGCCATCAGCCCAGAGCCTGACGCGGGGCTCGAACTCACGGACCGCGAGATCGTGACCTGGCTGAAGTCGGATGCTTAACCGACTGCGCCACCCAGGCGCCCCAGATCTTGGGCTCTTAACTCTTACATTATACTCTCTCTTATGATGCGAGCTCCTCCTCATCCTCTATAGCCATTTGACCGAGGAGGAAACTGAAGCAGGCAATTTTTTGATCATTTGCTTTAAATTGCTCTGCTAGACAGTGGTGCAGTTAGCATTAGAAGCCAAACTCCTAACTCCCAGTTCAATGCTCTCTCCCCAGACCACCCTGTAGCCTCAGAGGCCACCTGGACAGATACATAACCCCCCAAGCCCACTTCCAGTCTTCCCCTCCAACACACATACACACACACACACCACCCAGCAGGCACTCAGACATTTTTGTGGCCAGGATGGCTACAACCTCCTTTGAAAGGCAGCCAGCTTTGCCCTCCACCAAATAACTTTGTTTTATTTATAGTCTCCTGCTCAGAGCTTTTGAACTGGCTGCTCATTCCAGGGAAGATCTTGATAACAACTGTTCTTTGGAGAGGGTCCATAAGAAACAAGGTGAATAAACACCACAGAGGCCCTGCCCGTCTAGCAGAGTTTTGCTCCCGGGGGTGTTTATAAGTTGGTGTTGGTGTCTGGGTGCAGAAGACTTTGAATTCAAAATGGCGGTTTGGATTTTCAATTTCTTTCTTTTTTCTTTTTTGCTTTAATTCAAAAAAGTTTATTCTTTTAACAATCTCAAGGCATAGGTCAAAGAGAGAAATTACCTTTATACTGAATACAACTCCAAAAGAAGTTCTTCTTGCTTTCTTTGCTCCCTGCCTGGCTGGGACCTAGGGCCAGTTACTGTAGTGATTGAGGGGTGGGGGGACACTTCACAAATTTACAAGAGCTAAAACGGCAGAAAGAATGAATGGCATCTTAGGGCAGAAGAGTGTAAAAGAAAAAGAAGTGGAGGAAGAAGGAGAAGAAAGAAAAGACTAATTTCAAAAGTGAACCTGGTATGTTTTCTGACTTGTGGCCAAGGTGCCATCCTAAAGCATAACTGTGTCACATGTGTTTGGAATTATTCAGCTTGGATGCTAATCTCCGGTCCACCAGTTGCTAGTTATGTAACCTTTCCTCTTTGAGAGATGGAGGTGGGGTGTGTGTGTGTGTGTGTGTGTGTGTGTGTGTGTGTGTGTGTGTGTGTGTGCTGTAAACTCACTAGATTATTGTGAGATGCTAACCATGTAGGGGAAATATAGTGCCCGGTTCAGTGAGAACACTCACTCACCCACTCAGCCAACAGTAGCTATTGGTAGCTGTCTTTATTACTCCCTTTGTGATTCCTCCAGGCTTAGAGGGAATGATACTGAGGTGTTCATGAAAGTAGCCCCAAGGGGGAAAGGAGGCAGGCAGCATGTTGGTGCTTGACTCAAATACGTTCATTTGCGTTGTTACTGTTTGTCAGGGGCCGTTACAGTGACATGACCTTCCTGCATGGGAACCTCCCAAATGGCTTATAAAGGGAGGCAGAGGTCCTCAAGGGTAGGGAGGAGCAGAGCCACCAAACGGGTAGTACAAAGCCCCCAGGTGGCGTTCCTGCGGGTATATGAGGTCTCCTTACGGATCTAAGGGGAGAGGAAGGGGCTTCCATCAAGCACCATGCTGGGGAAGTGGATAGTGTGCTAGAGGAGAGGGTCTGCGGTTCCCTTAAGGAACTTACTGGAAGGTATGGCATTTAAAAAAGGGAAAACTTGTGCTTTCACAGAAGCCTGATTGGGAGACATGATCTCAACGCTAAAGCTACTGAGCGGGAGGACTCCAAGGGGAGGAATGGGTGAAGGCTTCTTCAGGTGAGCTCGGGAGTCTCTAAGGGACGAGGGTCTCTCTTCAGGGGACTGTAAGGTTTCTACCGGAGCGCAGTCGGAGTGGGGGAGGCCCTCGGGAACACCGCGCCCCCAGCTCCGCGAGGCCGGCGGACAAACGCGCCCTTCCCGCCCCCCACCGCCCTCAGGCGGCCCCGCCTCCCGGCAGCCGGACTACACTTCCCGGCAGCCCCCGCGGGTGGCGGCGGCGGCGGCGGCGCGGACAGGAGGAGGCGGCTGTGTGAGAGGCGGAGGGGGCGGTGCGCGCCGGGTACGCGCGCCGGCGACCATGGCGTTCGCCGGGCTGGAGCGAGTACATTAACCCCGGGAGGCGGCGGCGGCGACGAGGGAGCGAGCTGCGAGCGGGCGGGCCCAGCCTGAGGGAAGGGAGGAAGGGGCGGGGAGAGCGCCGGAGGGAGGCCGGTCGGCCGCGGGCGGGCGGGCAGCGCAGCGCCGAGCGGGGCCCGCGGGCCCATGAGGAGGCCCGGGGACCATGGGCTCCAGGATCAAGTGAGTGCGGCCGGGCGGAGCCGGGCCGGGCGCGGGGCGGCGAGGCCGGGCGAGGGCTGCAGGCCGCGGGCGGCGCGGGGGACTTGTTGCCGGGGCCTGAGGGGCGCCCCGCGTCCGGCGTCACGCGGGGAGGGGGACGGTTGCCATGACGATCCAGGGAGGCGCGAGGGCGGGGTACGCGGGGGGGTGGTGGTGGTGGTGGAAGGGCTCTGGTGGTCAGGTGTCCCCTGTTCACCTGAGGGCGGGAGCCGCAGAGATTACGAGGTGGCCCCTTTCCTGGGGTAACAGAATCTCTGAAAATGCTCATACAACTGTTGGGGGGGGGGGAGGGCGAGAAACCTCCGGAAGCAACTCCCCAAATGGGCGTGTTTGGGGCTCCCCTGAGAGTTGGGCAGGTCCTGAGAGGTCTGCTTAGGGCCTGCGGTCCCCACAAAAAGTCGCCTGCGGTTCTCGGAGGGGCCACTCGTGGATTTAAGGTCTGGATGGCCTGAGGGAGGAGGGCCGTTTTCTCTTTCCTCCTTTAAAAGCCCTGTTATCTGTGAAAGTCTCCACACAGCAAGGGCCAAAGGCTATGAAGATGCCTCTGTGTCGTAATTGAGCACCTGATCCTGATGGTGGTTGGAAAGGCTTTGTAATCCAATCTGGCAAATTCCTTCACTCATTCATTCACCTGGAATCCTCAGTGGGGGATTCGTTTTCCGGGGATGTTGTTGATACATGGAACTTCAGAACCCGTGGAAACATTGTTGCCTTTGCTTCTAGACCTAGAAGTTGACTTTGGAAAGTGCAAACTTTTATGCAGTCCAATTTGGGTGTGTTGCTTTGGACTCTATCTCCCCTCCCAGCCGGGTCCTTTTTCGGCCTCTCCCTTCCTCAGCTCCAGAGCATGAGATGCCTTATCTCTAATCACTAACAAATGTTCAGTTTTCTCTATGAGTAATAGAATTGTTTAAGGGCACTTAAAGTGGGCAGCATAGGCTTTTCCCTAAACGGCTTTCATAGGACACTTGAAACCTGCTTACGAGAAAGTCTGCGGAATGTGTTTATTTCAGCGCTTTGAGAATGTTGCTTGGGAAGTTGGAAAGGGGAAGGGCCTTGAGGATGAACTCTCCTACTTATTCAAATGCTGCCTCTCAGGTGCAGTCCGTGTCCTTGCAGCGTGACCCTTGCCCATCCTTGTAGTCCCCTGATTGACTTAGGCTTCCCATTCACTAAATGTCTCCTGTGCTGCCGCAGCCCTGAGACATGCGCTAAGTGAAGCTGCGAAAGTTTGCTTATGATAATGAAAACGGAAGAGGTGCGGGAGCCCACTGTTCCTTCTTGACTTTGTGGAAAGGAGGGGAGAAAGTTACAAGTGTGCTCCAAACAAGAGTGTAAGGGGTTTGGGAGGTAAAAAGACGTGGTGTGTGAAGCCTCGGGATTAAGGAGGTACTCCAAGTTCAGCGCCTGCTTCCAAGTAAGAGTTGTAAACTTGGATTTCGATAGCACTTAGAAACACTTCCCAAAAAGCCACCTTACGGTCGCAGAGTATGCTTGTGACGATGCTTACCCTTGTTACAGAGACGTTCAGAAACTTGGCCGACCTGAGGCGGTCAGTGTCAGAACTAGCGTGAAAGTCCAACAAGTGGAAGGTCAGATGACGGGGCATCAGGTCTCTCTCTTGATCTTGAAGGTTGCAGGTTAACGTGCATCTCAGGCGCGTTTTGTGGAACCCATAAGTGTTCTGAGCACTTGGGCAAGGGAACTTAGTAAGGTGTGAAATTAGCATAAAGAATAACCTTCTTGGTCTTGAAACTAGACTGCTCTGGGATAAAAAACTTAGGCTTGGGGAAATACGTTTGCTTTCCCTGTGGTGAGACTGGAAGAGGAGCTGTGAAAAGTAGTTGTAATTTACGGTGACTTCTGACTAAGCAGCGTCTGTGTGCAGCTGGGAATGGGGATGGACAGGTGGCTTGGGACCATCTACTTCGATGCTGCCCTAGTCTTTGGAGGAAACAGAGTTTTGGCCACTACTGCCTGTTGCACCCTGACAGGAAAGAACAGACTTCGCTCAAGGTGTTGAGCTGCCTGAGTTGAAATCTAAGTGTACAGGCTCTGTTGTGTAGGGACAGTTGGGGGGGGGGGGCGGACTTGTAGGGGGAGTGTGGAACAGAAAGCACTGTGGGGCCCCTCTGGGCAGGAGAGCATTGTGGCTGCCAGGCTTCCCACTTTTTGCTGCCGTGTGGCCCAGTCAGGCTGACGATGTGGAATCAGATCTGGGTTCAAACTCCACCTTTTGTCTACTGACTGTGAAACTTGGCACAAACTACTTCTTTCACCCTCAGTTTCCCTGAGGGTAAAATGGGGGAGACTATAATGCTGCAGAGTCATAATGAACAAATAAATGCAGTGTCCACGTGATTGCTGGGCCCGGATTAAAAATTCAGTAACTGTTAGGTTTCTTTTATACCTTCTCTATCAAAAAAACCTGAGAAAACCAGTCTGTTTTATGCCAGGAATGTCAGGGAATGGCACGCTATGAGAAATGGAAGAAAGTTTTGATGATCAAGGAATTAGACTGTTAATGTGAAGAGCAGGACTTAACACTCTCATTATTAAAAAATAAAAGTTGATGAAAAACAATATGTGTAATTGTGCAGCTGGTGTCTCTTGTATCATCAGTAAAGCAGGTGAGTTGCCAGGCACAGGTGCTGAGATTTAGTGCTTGATCAGACTTTGCGGCTAAGGCTGGTTGAGCACAATCTCTGTGTCAGGCGTGGTGGTATTGCCTTGTGTGAACCATTTTATCAGATCCCACAACTGTCCAATGATGTAGGTACTACTAACCACATTTTTCAAATGAGAGAATGGGAATTTATTGCCTAAGGTTAGATGCCATCCCCAGGAAGCCTGCCCTGATGCTGGTTCTGCACCCTGAGTCTCCTCCCCAGCCTAGGCCAGCCGCCCTCATCTCTGCATCCCCCTCCCCAGCCTAGGCTGGGTGCCCCTCAGCTGTGTGTCCTCTCTTCAGCCTAGGACAGGTGCCCTTTATCTGTGCACCCCTTGCCCAGCCGAGGCCACGTGCCCCTTGTGTTTATCGCCGTCACAGCACTAAAGTTAGTTCCTTGACCGTCTTCCACATTAAGCCAGACATACTTGAGAGCAGGGACTCTCTTTGTCTTTGAGTTCTCTGTGTCAGACCCAGTACCTGCCATATAAGGTTGTTTAGGAAGAATTTATGGAATGATTTAAGAAGTCTGCTAGGATCTGAATTAAGATCCTAACTAAGGCTCTGGGTTGAGTACACGTAGAGTTAAAAGAATAGTTTGCTACCTAAACTCTTGAGGACAAGAGTTTTTATGTTTTTAAGTCAAGTTGCCCTGGTCTATGCAGAGAATTACTTATTTTTTTCTGAAGAGTGTTTTTTAGTTCATGTTCACTTAAGTAAAGGAGTATCGTCTGGCTTCAGACCAAACATTTACTTGACCAGGGAAGGAAAATGTCACCAGTATGCAGGTAGCACCCTGGAAAGCAGACCTTTATCTAGAGGGATGAAAGGAGCAGGGGTAACTGGCAGTCTTCGACAGGTATGTTTAAATCTTATTTAGTGTTTGAGTGATCCCGGTGGACTAGAATGTGGTTAATGTGAAGCAATTTAACTGATAATGCAGACATATAGCAGGAAACTGTGTGGCAGTTTAATATTGCTTGTGGTGACATCTTAGAAATTGTTTCCAGGCACCGAGGGCAGGAAGTGGATTGTAAGTAATCGAAGGAAGTATTCTAAGTGGGTTTGAGGAAACCTGACATTTATGGATGCAGAGAAGAGCATACTCTAAGATTGGAAGGCATAGGGACAGCGCAGAGCAGCTCATTTGGCCTTGTGGTGGTATTTATTTTGCATTAGCCTGTGTACCTGTCTTCTGTCCCTGTCAGACTGTGACCTCTTTGAGGTTGGTGACCCAGAAGCGTATCCGTTTATTCATTCACTCACTGTGGAACTAAGTGTGAAGCACATATTGAACATTCACCCACAAAATGTTGGTGATTATTATGTTAGTATTGTCGTAATTAGTAGTACTCTATCATGTGCCTGGTAGTGGGCTGAGTGCCCGGGACACAAAAATAAAAGTTTTTCTTAAAAAAATAAACTAAATACAAAATAAAGATTTTCCTTCACGTTAAGGTTTTCCAAAATAGTAGTGAGACAGAAATGCAAAATAAAACAAACTCCCTCTGGGGCCCCTCCGCACCAAAAAACCCGAGTATGATACAGTACGAGCAGTGCTATGGTAGGGATGCGGCTCGTGCTGAGTAGGTGAGGGGATGGAGAGGCTGTCTGCCGAGGTGGCTTCAAGGAAGGAAGGCCAGCTGGCTTCATAGAGCTGTTTTAGCTGAGACAGGAGAGGTGATAAGGGTGTGAAAAGGGCAAGTGGTGGCAGTAGTCCCCACCGAGGGCGCAGTATGTGTGAAGATGTGGCATACTAAGAAAATAAAAACGTTAATTACCATTTTTAGGCACATGCCAGGAATTGTGTTAGACACTGAGAATTACGGTGCTGAATAATGCATATTCATTCCTACTCTCATGGAGCTTATAGTCTGGTGGACCCAACAGATGAAAAATCACAGATCAATTCCCATAAAGCTATGTGGATGTGCTAGAAAGGAAACAAGATGCTGAGTGACAATGCAGGGTGGCTGTCCTGTTTTAAAGCAGTGAGGGAAGGTTTACTGTAGAGCTGACATTTGAGCTGAGACTTCAAGGATGAGAAATCATTAGTCCTGTAAAGAGACTGGGCAAGACTTTCCATTCCGGACAGAGTTGAGCATATACAAAGGCCTTGAGGCAAGATGATCCTAGACCCGTTTCAGGATCTGCTAGAAGTCCACAGGTTTGGGTAGTGACTGATGGGACAGAGCCTTGTTGTAAGGTCTGAGATCAAGACTGGGGCCTGAGTAGGGCCTTGTAGGCCATGGCAGTCAGAAAACAACTTGAGATGTAATTCACACAACTATAACATTTGTTTTTTTTTTTAACGTGTAATTAAATGATTTTTAGCTTGCTCACAAAAGTGTGGTCAATAACTACTATCCAACTTAACATTTTCATCCACCCCAGAAGGAAACCTCATGCCCATTAGCATTTGTTTCTCATTCCCCCCAAACCCTCTCAGCTCTGAGCAATCACTAATCTATTTATAGTTGCTGTAGATTTTTTTATTTTATTTTATTTTATTTTTTTTCAACGTTTTTTATTTATTTTTGGGACAGAGAGAGACATAGCATGAACGGGGGAGGGGCAGAGAGAGAGGGAGACACAGAATCGGAAACAGGCTCCAGGCTCCGAGCCATCAGCCCAGAGCCTGACGCGGGGCTCGAACTCACTGACCGCGAGATCGTGACCTGGCTGAAGTCGGACGCTCAACCGACTGCGCCACCCAGGCGCCCCAATAGTTGCTGTAGATTTATACTGGGCATTTCATATGGAATCATATGTGGAATCATACAATAATTGCTGAATAATATTTCATTGTATTGAGAAACCACATTTTCATCCTCTCATCAGTTGTTAGGTATTTGGGTTGTTTCCACTTTTCCACTGTTATGAATAATGTTGCTGTGAACATTTTGTGTGGGCATATGTTTTCCTTTCTCTTGGGTATATACCTAGGAGTGGAATTGCTGGATCATATGGTAACTCTGTTTAAGAAACCGTTAAACTGTTTTCCGAAGCAATTGTACCACTTTGTGTAAAGTGGTTATCTCCTTGTGGTTTTGATTTGGCCCAGATGAGTTGCGTGGAAAACAAAAGATCAGCGTAGAAAGAGATAGGTTTCTCAGCAGAGGTTGGAACTTGAACTGAAAGAAAGGTGATGTTTGTCTCTTTTCCTCCCAGACTCTTGGGGTTCAAAGTCCTTTGGCTTCAGCCCTTGTTTGTTTGGGAGACGCGGGAAGTACGAATCCCCCTACTTCTCCGCCATGTTGGCCTTCTTGTAGAAAGGTGATATTTGGAGAAGGGAGGAGGCATTCCTAGAGGAAGAACAGCGGAAGTTTTATGACTTGGGAGTGGGAGAACCCCTTCTTATTGTTTTCTGGTACAGAGAAGCAGCTTTGGTTTCTTAGGATAGCTCGGCTCCAGTCTTGTTTTCGGACTGCTCCTCAAAGGATCCCATTACCAAAATACACTACAGACTTCCTTCTTTGTGAGGCCTGTGTGTAGCATGGCCGACATGTCTCCCTAGTGTGGGATGAGAGCAGAAGTTGATATGTGCCTTCCTCCAGGGCTTCTCCCACTATTGTCTCTTCTATTTCCTCTCGCCACCACAGGGCTCCCCTGCCAGTCCCCGTGGAAGATGGTACGAAGGGTGGTGGAATGAGAGTCTTGTTGCAGACCGTGCTCCCCATTGTCAGTGCCCAGAATCAGTCACTTGAATTGTCATGACTTTTCTGAACAGTGTATTGGGTGCCACTCTGTCGTTCTCGTCTTAGCCCGTTGCAGTCAACTTCAAGGGTTTTGTACAGCAGCTAGGAAGGTTGAAACAGGGAATGTAAAACCTGGAATGTTGCTTTAGGAAAATATGTTTCAGACTGTTACATCTGTGTGTAAGCTCCTAGCTGGAATTCTAGTTGTGGGTTGCAAAGATTCAGCCTTTTTCCTGGCCCTAGAGGGAACTAATCTCTGGATTTACAACATCCTTTTGCTTAAAAGGATTTTGTTGGGAAATGGAAAGATAAACAAGGAAGAAAAATAAACCAAAGAAAACAAAAACAAAGTTGGTCTCCTTGACTTTTATTGGAATCCATACCCATTCTTTCCAAGTACTTAGGACTTGAAAAGGAGCCAAATAAAGGAAGTAACAAAAGGTATGTTCAAAACATTTGACTTCCTATAGAAAAGATAGGTTACCTTCCCAAAATTCATTTGTCAATTGGTTACAGTATTTAGAATGTATTTTTTTTCTTAGAGACATGTTACTATATATGAATCAGTGGTTGTCAAAGACTTTGTAGGCAGAAGGAACTGTGTAAAAGACAGGTAGAGCTGAAATATAGGACATGTGAATAAAGGTTAGGGGTGAAATTGAAAAAGTCAGCTTATGCCGCCGGGACATGATGCCATTGAAAGATTGAGTTGGGAATGTGATACGATCAGATTTGGGTTTTTAGGAAGATGACTGTGGCAGCAGTAGTTTAGAACAGTGATATCTCAGGCTTGTACAAGATGATGCACTGGGGTGTGAAAGAATATGTTAGAACTTATCTTTGTTTTTATTCTTATGTTTCTTAAAGTAGGCCTCACACCCAGTGTGGAGCCCAACGTGGGGCTTAAACTCATGACTGTGAGATCAAGACCTGAGTTGAGATCAAGAGTTGGGGGCTTAACTAACTGAGCCACCCAGGTACCCCTTCTATATGTGTGTGTTTTTTATCAATCTTCAAAATTTTCTTTTGTGTTTTCAAGTGTATATATTAGTATAGTAAGACATTCTTATAATTTATAAATCATTGTATCAAATGTATGCTTAAATTTTTTGATAGGGAAGGAGTGCATGGAAAAAAAAATTGGAGACCACTGGTTCATGGAACTGTGTTACAGATGCTGTAGAAGATCAAGGCCTGATGTGAAGTTTTAGTTGTCAAAAGAAAAAGGACAGATTTGAGAGAGATTTTGGGTAGAATTGACAGGACTTGGTGACAAATTACATGTAAGGGGCGAGAGAAGAATCAAAGACGATTTGCCGAGGTTAGCAAAGTTACATTAGAAATGAGTGTTTGGAAGGTGAGGGCCAGTTATGTAACGTGTTTGCTTTTCTGAGGAAAAGTGGAAAGTTATAATTGGGAGAAGGCGTTTTAGTCTGCAGCGAGAAGGGAAGAAATCTTTTAAGGGCCTCGTAGTGAGTGTGTGTGCTTCATTTGATGAGTAAGACTTTAAGTGGCCTGAGCCAAGTTGCTGAAGGGAAATCTGTCCATGTTAGATGTTAGAGAAGAAATAAACTTTTGAACTCACTTGAGCCACAGGAAAGGTTTCAGGGATGTTTCATTGATCTCGCTTAGGCCGTATGAATAAATAGGAGGAAGGAAACTAATGTAGAGAAAGATGCTGTTTGACTCCGAGCAAACAGTTCTTGTACTCCAGGGTGTGAGAGGAGCTGGGGAATGTGGGCCTTGGAGACCCGTGCAGTCCCGATCTGAGTCCTGAAGCTAACAGATTCACCTGTAAGGTTGTTGTGAGGGCTAGAAGCGACCTTGCATCTCGCCTTCAGTGGAGAAAGGATTGTTGAGTAAATGGCAGCTGTCACTACTATTGCTTGGAGAGGACGAGCACGCCTGTCTGAACCACCTGGAGTCAAAGCAAGTGTTCTTTTTTATAGGCTTTTTTTTTTTTTTTTTTAAAGCCAGAGAGAAAGTATTTGCTTGCTCTCCGTGAGTATGATAGGATGGTGTGTTTTACATTTTACTGAATTTATTTGAAGGTTTGTGATCCTATGCAAGGCACTGTTCCTCTTGCTGGTTGGGAGAAAAGAAGCTCAAAGTCCACTGAGAGAGATAAGAGAAGCATGCGAATAATTGGAACAATAGTGATTAACATCATGTCTCTTCTCTCACAAACTATTTGAAGATTTTATTCACCTTTACATAAGATTTATACCTTCTTATATTTATCTTTGTGTAGCTGGTGCTGTTGTTCACGTCTAGCCTTTTTTTTTTTTTTTAATTTACATCCGAGTTAGTTAGCATATAGTGCAATAATGATTTCAGGAGTAGAATCCAGTAACTTATCCCCTTCGTGTGACACCCAGTGCTTATCCCAACAAGTGTCCTCCTTATTGCCTCTTACCTATTTAGCCCATCCCCCCAACCACAACCCCTCCAGCAACCCTGTTTGTTCTCTATATTTGAGTCTCTTATGTTTTGTCCCCGACCCTGTTTTTCTATTTTTTTGCTTCCCTTAGCTTCGTCTGTTTTGTATCTTAAATTCCACATATGAGTGAAATCATATTTGTTTTTTTCTGACTAATTTCAATTAGATAATACACTAGTTCCATCCAGATTGTTGCAAATGGCAAGATTTCATTCTTTTTGATTGCCAAGTAATACCCCACTGTGTGTATATGCCACATCTTTTTTTTTTTTTTAATATGATGTATTGTCAAATTGTCTATCATAACAGTGTGTAAAGTGTGCTTTTGGTTTTTGGGGTAGATTCCCATGGTTCATCGTTTACATACAACACCCAGTGCTCATCCCAAACTGCCCTCTTCAATGCGCATCACCCATTTTCCCCTCTCCCCCACTCCCCATTCACCCTCAGTTTGTTCTCTGTATGAGTCTCTTATGGTTTGCCTCCCTCCCTCTCCGTTTGTAAGTTTTCTCCCCCTTCTCTTCCCCCGTGGTCTTTTGTTAAGTTTCTCAAGATACACATACGAGTGAAAACATATCTGTCCTCTGACTTATTTCACTCAGCATAATACCTTCCACTTCCATTCACATTGCTGCAAATGGCATGATTTCATCCTTTCTCATTGCCAAGTAGTATTCCATTGTATATATAAACCACATCTTTATCCATTCATCAGTTGGTGGGCATTTAGGCTCTTTCCATAATTTGGCTATTGTTGAAAGTGCTGCTATAAACATTGGGGTACATGTGCCCCTATGCATCAGCACTCCTGGATTCCTGGGATAAATTCCTAGTAGTGCTATTGCTGGGTCGTAGGTACCATATATTCTTTATCCATTCATCTATCGATGGACATTTGGGCTCTTTCCATACTTTGGCTATTGTTGATAGCACTGCTGTAAACATTGGGGTGCATGTGCCCTTTTGAAACAACACAGCTGTATCCTTTGGACAAATACCTTGTAGTGCAATTGCTGGGTTGTAGGGTAGTTCTATTTTTAGTTTTTTGAGGAACCTTCACACTGTTTTCCAGAGTGGCTGCACCAGGTTACCTTCCCACCAGCAGTGCAAAAGAGATCCTCTTTCTCCACATCGCCCACATCTGTTGTTGCCTGAGTTGTTAATGTTTGCCATTTTGACAGGTGTGAGGTGGTATCTCATTGTGGTTTTGATTTGTATTTCCCGGCTGATGAGTGATGTTGAGCATTTTTTCATGTGTCAATTGGCCATCTGGATGTCTTCCTTAGAGAAGCGTCTATTCATGTCTTTCGCCCATTTCTTCACTGGGTTATTTGTTTTTTGGGTGTTGATTTGGTAAGTTCTTTATAGATTGACTACTAACCCTTTATCCAATATGTTATTTGCAAATATCTTCTCCCATTCCATAGGTTGCCTTTTAGTTTTGCTGATTGTTTTCTTCACCGTGCGGAAGCTTTTTATCTTGATGAGATCCCAGTAGTTATTTTTGCTTTTGTTTCCCTTGCCTTCAGAGACCTGTTAAGAAGTTGCTGCAGCCAGGGTCAAAGAGGTTGTTGCCTGCTTTCTCCTCTAGGATTTTGAAGCTTCCTGTCTTACGTTTAGGTCTTTCATCCATTTTGAGTTTATTTTTGTGTATGGTGTAAGAAAGTGGTCCAGGTTCATTCTCCTGCATGTTGCTGTTCAGTTGTCCCAACACCATTTGCTGAAGAGACTGTATTTGCTCCATCAGATATTTTTTCCTGCTTTGTCAAAGATTAGTTGGCTATACATTTGTGTCCATTTCTGGGTTCTCTATTCTGTTCCGTTGATCTGAGTGTTTTTGTGCAAGTACCATACTGTCTTGATGATTACAGCTTTGTAATACATCTTGAAGTCTGGAATTGTGATGCCTCCAGCTTTGATTTTCTTTTTCAGGATTGCTTTGGCTATTTGGGGTCTTTTCTGGCTCCATATAAATTTTAGGATTGTTCTAGCTTTGTGAAGAATGCTGATGTTATTTTGATAGGGATTGCATTGAATATATAGATTGCTTTGGGTAGTATCAATATTTTAATATTCTTCCAATCCAAGAGCATGGAATATTTTTCCGTGTGTGTGTGTGGTCTTCAATTTCTTTCATAAGCTTTGTATAGTTTTCATTGTATAGATTTTTCACCTCTTTGGTTAGGTTTATTCCTAGGTATTTTATGGTTGTTCACTTCTACTCTTTAACTGCTGATTTCTTTTTCCTGGGTGCTTAAAATGATTGTTTGTAAAACTTTTTTTAGGGAAATTTTAAACATATACAAAAGTAGAGAGAATAGTATAATGAGCCCTCAAATGACCATCACTGTTTCAACACTTACTAATTTATGGCGTATCTAGTTCCATTTATAGGTAACTACCCATAACTCCTTCTGCCCTCCAGTTCTGAATTATTTTGAAGCGAATCCCAACTGTCATATCTCATTCTTAAATATTTCCATATGTGTCTCTAAAAGAGAGACATTATTTTTAAAAAGGTGACATCACACCTAAAAAAAAATTCCTTTGTGTCATCAAATATCTATAGTCACTAAAAAGTTTTCTAGTTACATCTCTTTTTAAGGGTTGATTTATTTAAATCAAGTAAGATCATACTTTTCAATTGGTTGATGTGTATCTTTTTTTTTTTTTTTTGCAATTTATTTATTGAAGTGTGTTATTTATGCTATGTAGTTTACACTGCATCCTGTTTAATATGTTCTGTCCCCTCTATTTCCTACAAATTGGTAGTTAGATTTAGTTACTTGATCAGATTCAAGTTCATTTTCTTGGCAAGCATACTTAAAATGTGATAGGTACTTCCATCAGGAGGCACATTATGTCTGATTATCTCTCTTTTTGGTCCATTAATTTATTAGGGGCTATTAAATGGTGATATTTTGCTTCTATCATTGCTTCATATTAGCTAGAATACTTCTATATAGAAAAACTTTACCATATCCACTATTTGGTTACCCTGAGGTATAGTTTATCTAGGAAAAGCAGGATAAATATTTGTTTCCTTTAATCATTTTTCAAACTGAGTTAATTGGCTAGTGTTTTCCAGAGGGGACTGTTTTTTGTTTTTGTTTTTTTCCCAAGTGTCACTTTAAACACATGAATTTAAACCTATTTATTATATTTGAATCTACTGTAGTTCTCAATGATGTTTAATTTGTCCTTTGTCTAGTGACTGCTTCAAGTTAACTTCCAGAATCCTTTTGACAGGATCCCAGTAGTTTTTTTTTTTAAATGTTTATTTTTGAGAGAGGCAGTGTGAGCAGGGGAGGGGCAGAAAGAGAGGGAGACACAGAATCTGAAGCAGGCTCCAGGCTTGGCACCATTAGCACAGAGCCCAACTCAGGGCTTGAACCCATAAACTGTGAGATCATGACCTGAGCTAAAGTCGGAAGTTCAACCGATGAGCTACCCAGGCAACCCTCCCAGTAGTTTTTAATATCTCCCTTGCTTTTTGGTATGACAAGATGTTCTAGGCTTATCTTGTATTTTTCCTGCTCCAGACCTGTATTCCTGTTTCTTTAAGGAGTCTTGTTTCCTTTTAGTGGGAAATGGTATTAGAGATTTCACTTTGGGTTTTAGGACTCTTGTTTTGTTTTTGTTTTTGTTTTTGTTTTGAATGACTACTGTTGTCAGTCATTATTCTAGGCTTTTCCAGGGATCAGCACTAGGAAGTTGTGTGTGTGTGTTAAAGGTAAACTTCATATTGATATTTCCAGTTCAAGTCTATAGCATTGTTATTTAACTTTATCACTTTTGTATCTGAATCTCCTGTCATTCATACCAAAAAGTGCTGATTTCCAGTGACACCAACATAAGTATCTTTGCTTTATCACACAAGACCCACATAACTCAGCAGCAACACCGACATTACTATAAACAATATGATTACTGAAAACTGGTTGGTTTTGTTTTTAATTTGGCAATTCTTTCAAGCTTTGCTTTGGGTTCTGTGCTGACAGCTCAGAGCCTGGAGCCTGTGGATTCCAGGTCTCCCTTTCTCTCTGCCCTTCCCCCTACATGCTATCTGTCTCTGTCTCTCTCTCAAAAATAAACATAGTATAAACAAGGTTTTAATGTAGCCTTTAAAACAAAAAACAAAAAAAAAATGTTTAACTTCTATCCCTCCCTCATCACTGTGTTCCCTCCTTCGTAGGTAGTTTTTAAAAAGATGTTAATTTGTCATTAAGAAAAAGTAAATACATGTGTGTATTCACACCTTCTTCCACCAGTCCCTCAGGTAATGATAGCATTCTGAATGTGCTTTTCTCTCTTTTTCTCATTTTATACCTTGTAAAGAAGTTCCTTCTAGCAGTGTCTAGGGGTCATCCTCATTTCCTTTTTTTTTTTTTTTTTCCTTTTTATTTTAGAGAGGGAGTGTGAATGGGAGAGGGGGGCAGAAGGACAGAGGGACAGAGAGTGAGAATCTTAAGCGGGCAATATTTGTTAACTCCCTGAAGTGAAAGACGATGAGCACCTTTATAGTAATTATCTTTTCCTCTTCTAGTGTTTTATATATTTATATTATTTCGAATTCTTAGAATGGTTTTATTTTGACATAATTACTTAATCCTTTTTATTCCATTAACTTTCAATAATGTCTCTTAATTCCTTACTCTCTAAGGGAACGATACCTTTTTTCTAGTTTCTTCTAAGCTATACTTTTATGTGGTTATTTTAGTTCTGATCCATGGCCAGAACCAAGTCTTTTATTTTTTTTTCTTTATTTTTTAAAATCTTTATTTATTTTTGAGACAGAGAAACAGAGCATGAGTGGGGGAGGAGCAGAGAGAAAGGGAGACACAGAATCTGAAGCAGGCATCAGACTCTGAGCCATCAGCACAGAGCCTGACATGGGGCTCGAACCCACGAACCGTGAGATCATGACCTGAGCCGAAGTCAGAGCTTAACCAACTGAGCTACCCAGGTACCCCTCCAAGTCTTTTATTATATATGCTTAGGTTAAGCTTAAAAATTAAATGTTATTGGGGTACCAGGATGGCCCAGTCAGTTAAGTGCCAAAGTCTTGATTTTGTCTCAGGTCACCATCTCACGGTTCATAGGTTCGATCCTTGCCCTGGGCTCCGTGCTGATGGTGTGGAGCCTGCTTGGGATTCTGTCTCCCTTTCTCTCTGCCCCTCCCCTGCTTGCTCTCCGTCTCTCTCTCTCTCTCTCTCAAAATAAACATTATTTTAAAGCATTTAAAAAAATTAAATGTTATCATGAGTATTTAAATACTGTTCAACATAGGCCGGGTAGGGTGCTGGAATGACCTTTTCTTTCTTCTGGGTGCATTACCATCCCGTTTGAGGGAGAATGTGCTTAACATCAGGGTCACAGAAACTTTTTTCCATATAATCCATCTAGAATAAAAAATTATGCTCTATATGCTAATACATACATTAGTGTTGCATTTATTTGCACAAAAAACACAGGGGGACACCTCCCTGTATAGAGAGCAGCACAAGGTGTCATGTGAGTGCTGCCATCCTCATGCTGGCAGACAGAAGCCTCTACTTTGCAGTCCTTGTGGGGGCTGGGGCGCTTTTGGGAGCAGGAGCCTTGGCTTTGATTTTGACCTTGTTGGTAGTCTCAGTCCAGCAGAGAGACGCTGGCACCCTGGCAGTGTTGTAATAAGCTTGTTTCTTAAGCTTGGGGCCCATGCCTTTCAGAACATTGAACTTGACAAAGGCCTTGATGGTCTTAGTTGTTTTTTTTTTTTTTTTTTAAATTTTGTTTTAATGTTTATTTATTTTTGACAGAGAGAGTGTCTCTCTGCGGGGGAGGGGCAGAGAGAGGGAGACAGAATCCACAGCAGGCTCCAGGCTCTGAGCTGTTAGCACACAGCCCGAAGTAGGGCTTGAACCCATGAGCAGTGAGATCATGACCTGAGCTGAAGTCGGAGGCTCAACTGACTGAGCCACCCAGGCGCCCTGATGGTCTTAGTTTTATTTTATTGTTCTGCATCTTCATTAGATCCTTCGTGTGTTTTCTTGACAAAGTTTGAGGTTCTCAGGAACTTGACTAAGTGTATCTTTATGATTAGGGCTTCCTGATGCCGTTTCTGACCCATTTTGCAACTGATTATGTGTGGTGTGGTTCTTGGACTTGGCTGTGTCTGCATTGCTGCCCGCAGTCCAGAAAGTGCTTGAGACTGGAAAATAACGAGCTATATCTGGATTTTGATGTTTTAAAATCATAAGTCTCTTCTTCCCCTTCTCCCTGAGTTTCTAGTCTTTTTTCTCTTCTTGCATTATTTGCTTTCTCACATCGTTAATTTTTTCAAACTTGAGATCATACTTGCAGTTTTATTAAGGCTTTTTTTTTTTCCTTCTTGGTTTCTTCCCATCTTCCTGTTGTGATCTGTGCAAAGCTAGCTATTTTGTTGTAATCCTGGAATGTCCCTATTTCATTATTTCCTGGCCCCTGTGTTCTTTTAATTTATTTGCTGGGGTACATATTCAAGTTTTTTGTTTTGTTTTTTTAAATTTTGGAGAGAGCAGGGGACAGGTAGAGGGAAAGAATCTTTTTTAATGTTTATTAAAAAAATTTTTTTTTATGTTTATTTCTGAGAGAGAGGGAGGGAGGGAGGGAGGGGGACAGGGCATGAGTCAGGGAGGGTTAGAGAGAGGGAGACACAGAATCTGAAACAGGCTTCAGTCTCTGAGCTATCAGCACAGAACCTGACATGGAGCTCAAACTTGTGAACTGTGAGATCATGACCTGAGCTAAAGTCAAACACTTAACTGACTGAACCACCCAGGCACCCCTTAAATGTTTATTTTTGAGAGAGAAGGAGACAGCATGAGTGGGGACGGGGCAGAGAGAGAAGACACAGAATGTGAAGCAGACTCCAGGCTCTGAGCTGTCAGCACAGAGCCTGACATGGGGCTCAAACTTGTGAACTGTGAGATCATGACCTGAGCCGAAGTGGGCCGCTTAACCGACTGAGCCACCCAGGCACCCCTTAAATGTTTATTTTTGAGAGAAATAGAGATGGAGGCAGAGACAAACAGCATGAGTGGGGAAGGGGCAGAGAGAGAGGGAGACACAGAATCCAAAGCAGGCTCCAGACTCTGAGCTGTCAGCACAGAGCTCGATGTGGGGTTTGAACTTGCGAACTGCGAGATCATGACCTGAGCCGAAGCTGGACACTTAACCAACTGAGCCACCCAGGCACTCCAAAAGAGAGAATCTTAAGCAGATTCCGCGCTCCGCTTGGAGCCTGATGCGAGGCTACATTCCACAACCTGGGATCATGACCTGAGCTGAAATCAAGAGTCTGATGCTCAACCAACTGAGCCACCCAGGAGCCCCTCAAGTTCTTGTAAGAGACAACCACACCAGTGGACTTGCAGGAAGGATGCATTTGAGTTTTTGCATGTCTGAAAATGTCTACTCTCTTACACCTGATCAGTAGTTTGTATGGTTGCTGGAGTTCTGGGCTGAAAAAATTGCCCACAGAACTTGAAGAAAGTTTCCTGCTTTCACCTGACTTCCTTTGACACTGCTTTGGAAGGGGAAGGGAGTACTTGCCCTCCTGTTGACTGTTAGGGTATATGTGTAGGTTCCCTGTTGAGGCTTTAACACTCGGGGTAGGGAATTCCCTTTACCTAGGGAGTAGGTGGGAGTTCTCATTCCCCAAGAGGCTTCTGCTGACACCTCTCTGGCTGGGTAGAGTGGTGCCTTTTTGCTGCTCTCCCCATGGCCTCAGTGACTGCCACGGGTGAGCGGACGTCCAGGTTTTCCAGTTTCCACCGAAACCACATCGAGGGCCTCCTCATTACTGCTGGGGATGATGAAAGTCCCAGCCCCCTACTTGACTTTCTTGGCAGTGGTGGGTGGATGGGATTCTTGATGACAGCCCGGCCAAGGTAGAAATTTGGTTTCTTCCCTGTTTGTCCTTTGCTGACCTGAGTGAAGATGAGGCTGAACAGGTTTTTCTGGGGTGCTTGGCTGGTGTTTGGTGGTGGGTTTTTGTCTTTGTTTTTCTTTTACTAAAAGGTTTCTGACTTGTTAGTCTGGCCCTTTGGCAGACTTCTGTTTGAGTTTTTTTGGTCTGCGTCAATTGGGATTTATGGGTTGCCAGCTTTAGTCATGAATGGAGGTTGAATTTTATCAAATGCTTTTTCTACATCTATTGAGATGATCATAGGATTTCTTTCCCATGTGTTAATGTAAGTGATGTTTATTTTCAAATGTTAAACTAACTCTGCATCCCTGGGACAAACCCATTTGGTCACGATGTATTATTCTTTTTATATATACTGCTGGATTCAATTTACTGATATTTATTTTATGGTCACATCTATATTCATAAGAGATTTTGGCTGTAATTTTCCTTTATTGTAATGGTCTTGTTAGTTTTTGGTATCAAGGTCATTCTGGCATCACAAAAAGGATAGGAAATATTTTAAAAAACTGTTACAGAAGTGGTGTGGTTTTAGTATAATAAGTTATTGGTGATTGTAGATTTTTGGATGAGCATTGAATTTAGGAAAATTAAACATTACTCATAAGCATTTCCTTAACCCCAGTGCTTATTTGTGTTTCTCTATAATATGAGGGGATAAGTAATCCCTTCTCCCACCCTCCTTATATACACATATTTATTTTACTTTTTTTGGCTGGATAATTCCATGTCAGGTGAAGGCCGTCATTATGTTTCATCTGTTCGTATTTTGGTGCATGTCTCTTAAGAACACCTGTATTTTTCTATATAATGAGTGTACTTTTGTCACCATCAAGAAATTTCATACACCACATTATCCAATAAACAATCCAAGTTTACATCTTCCCATTTGTGCCAGTGATGTCTTTTGCAGCTGTTTATTTTTGAACCTGGGTCCAGTTAGGGATCATATGTTGCATTTAGTTGTCATGTCTCTTATTCCCTTTTACTTAGAACAGTTCTGGGGTGCCTGGGTGGCTCAGTCGGTTGAGCGTCCGACTTTGGCTCAGGTCATGATCTCACCATCTGTGAGTTCGAGCCCCGTGTTGGGCTCTGTGCTGACCGCTCAGAGCCTGGAGCCTGTTTCAGATTCTGTGTCTCCCTCTCTCTCTGCCCCTCCCCCGTTCATGCTCTGTCTCTCTCTGTCTCAAAAATGAATAAAACGTTAAAAAAAATTAAAAAAAGAACAGTTCTTCTGCCCTCCACCTTTTGCCTCTAAAACTGACTTAAAAAATTTTTTTTCTGGGGCGCCTGGGTGGCGCAGTCGGTTAAGCGTCCGACTTCAGCCAGGTCACGATCTCGCGGTCCGTGAGTTCGAGCCCCGCGTCAGGCTCTGGGCTGATGGCTCGGAGCCTGGAGCCTGTTTCCGATTCTGTGTCTCCCTCTCTCTCTGCCCCTGCCCCGTTCATGCTTTGTCTCTCTCTGTCCCAAAAATAAATAAAAAACGTTGAAAAAAAAAATTAAAAAAAAAAAAAAATTTTTTTTTCTAAGTTTATTTATTTTGAGAGAGTGTGTGAGCAGGGGAGGGACAGAAAGAGAGGGAGAGAGAGAATCCCAAGCAGGCTCTGTGCTGCCAGCGTGGAGCCAGATACGGGCTTGATCTCACAAAACCATGAGATCATAACCTGAGCTGAAATCAAGAGTCGGACACTTAGCCCCCCTAGGCATCCAGGCGCCCCTGAAGTTGACTTTTTAAAGCATCCAGACCAGTTGTTTTATAGAATGTCTCTGATTTAGAATTTGTGTCATTGTTTCCTCATGCTTAAGTTCATGTTTAAACATTTTGGCAACAAAACAATAGGTAATGTGTCTAATGCCATGCATTTTTTTTTTTTTTTTTTGAAAGTAGGCTTCACGTCCAACATGGGGCTCAAACTCACAACCCTGAGATCAAGACCTGAGCTGAGATCAAGAGTCGGGTGCTTAACCGACTGAGCTACTCACGTGCCCGTAATGCATTTTTATTCTCTTTGGAGTTACTCTGTTACTCTTTTTTCTTCCATCCCCCCACCCCCTTTTTTTAAAGGCTTTTATTTGTCATCTTTTTTATCCTCTTGTAGCTTTCTGTTCCTGTTTTGTAAAACTCATGTTTTTTTTTTTTCCTGTTCTATTTAAGGATACCAGTTTCCTGAAACATATTTCTTAATCATTTTCAGAGATATATTCTTCTTCCAAGAGATGATGTTCCTTTTCCTCCATTTTTAAAAGGTCTTTTATTTTCCACATGGCCTTGAGCTAGGTGAGCCCTATCTAGATCTGCTGTTTGCCATAAGCGGGGTGAATGGGTTACCATGGGCACTGTTTTTTGTGCCCTGGGTGACTATCCCATCCCCTTCTCAGATCTTGCAGCTGAAAAACTGGTTCATGTTCGCTGTTCCTGTTGAATTCCTAGTAACTAGCAGGCATTTATGCCACTGAGGTAGAATTTTATTCCCTCACTGCCTGATACTCTCCTATTTTAAACTAATGATATACAGAAAAACTACAGTTCCCAAAGTGTACTCCTTTAGAGTTGTTCTTGTCTCTGTTCTCACCGTACTTTTTGTGTGCAATTATTATAACCAGTATAACTCATTTTAAAAGTAATTCAAGAGATAAGTGGCTCTACCTACCTATTAAAATGTGTGTGTGTGTGTGTGTGTGTGTGTGTGTACAATCCATGACTATAACCAGGATTGAAGGGCACAGTGAATAAAGGTAACCCATTATAATAGAAGAGCCGTAATGAGGACTGATATTTGGGTATTTCCTTTTGGTTTACATCCCATTGTCTTCAAGAGTCCAGCTATCAGTGACAGTTGTCAAGAAGTAATATCAGAAGAGGGGAAGGTCTTCACAGCTGGATGGATGATGACTCAAAGGTTTGTCACTTGGGTGACCAAGAAAAAGGTGACAGAACTTGCTTTAAGAAGAGGGAAATTGAGATTTTCTGGGTTTTGATTTTTTATGGTTTGATTTGGGTTCTATGGAATGTGAGGTTACTGTCCATGTGGAGCTCTCCAGTGACAGTCGTAATCTTGGACCTGAAGGTCACTGGAAAGGTGGGAGCTAAAGATAGAGTTTGCGAGTTGGCTACAGAGTGGTAAGCAGGAAGAACTAAAGACATTTCATGAATCTTTAGCAGGCAGATAGAGGGCTGGAGGAAGGGAGGGGTCAGTAAGACCTCTTACCTCCTAAATCCAAACATCAAGTCGTGTGTGTGTGTGTGTGTGTGTGTGTGTGTGTGTGTGTATTTGCCTCCTTCTCTATTGCTGTCCTCTTGGTCCTGGCCACCATCTCTCACCATAGTGGCTGTAATCCCTCCCGACTGGGTTGTTTACCACTCTTGCCTCTCTCCAGTCCTATCTCTGCAGTATCCACAGTGAGCCTTCCAGAGGGCAAATCTGATCCTGTCAACTCACTGATTAAAATCTTTTAGTTGTTCCCCACGCTTCCAGATTAAAGTCCACACACCTGACATGGCTTATGAGGCCCTTTGAGATCTTGACTCTGTTATTATACAAATAGCGACTAACATTCATTGAAGTCTTTTGAATGTTAGTATTTATTCTAAGTACTTGATATGTGTTATCTCCCTGAATCTTCACACTTAATCTTTCAATTTACTCTTAACAACCTGATGGAGAAGGTACTGCTATGATCCACATTTTGCAGATGAGACAGACACAGAGAGATTTCCAGTTGCCTAAGGTGACAGAGCTGACCAGGGGCATCTACTGTATATTATGTAGTCCTTACCATAAATCTAGGAGGTAAGTATTGCTACCCTCTTTTACAAATGAAGTAATTCCAATCAGAGGTGATGTTTGCCCAGATGACACAGATTATGGGTGGTGGAATTGGGGTTGAATCCCAGATCTGTGTGACCCTGAGCGTGTTTTCTCCTCCATTCTGTCTGACCCTGGTCTCATCTCCAGTACCCCTTATGTCCTACTTCTAAGCACACATGCAGGTACCCTTGGGTCACTTCCGATCATTCTTCAGGTTTTAGCTCAGACATAGCTCTGGAGAAACCTCTGAGCATCCCCTTTACCTTTCCTGCTGCACTTGCAGGAGCTTTGCCCATCAGCCCTAGTTGTTACTGTTGTTGATTTTCCCCAGAGTGCACAAACTTCATGAAGTCAGGTGCTGTGAGAGCCTTGCTCACTATTAGACTTTGAAGGACTTGCACAGTACATGGCACATAATGAGTACTCAGTTAATACAGATTGAAAAATTAATGTTTAATACAGTGTAGAAGTTTGGTGTTGACCAGGTTTCATCTTCAAAGAGTATATAATCAGTAGTCTTTTCGTATCTTTAACTCCCAACTATTTATGATTTTTCCAAATAACTAATGATCCTCAAATCATGTGGTTTTTGGCAGATTCCCTTTGGGATTGTAAATATTTACTTTTTGGAGACTAATATTGTTATGCTTTATTCCTGGAGCAGAGAAAGTCCAGAAAGTGCTGATTTAACTGGAGGATGCAGCCTGGATGTGCCTCACTTGTGGTGACTACAGTATAAATTCATTTATTCTTATACTGATCATTGAAAGTTGTTTCTACTCTACTTGTAAGATGGTTATTCTCTTTGGTGCCAGAGGATGGGCATTCACAGCCTGGAATTAAAGAGGAAGAAATTTGTAGAGTGTTCTGATGGCCTACTTCTTAATCTTTTCTCAGGCAAATTGGTCTCACCTTTCCCATCTTGGGCTGACTTCCTCATTGGAAAAGTTTCACACTGCGTAGGAAAGAACAATCTAGCAGGAATATGAGTTGCACATTATTAGCTCAGTGGTGCTCAAACGTGTTCAGGTGATCGAGTGCCTGAAAGTCATGGTATTGTGTGGAATACTCTGAAATATTTATACATTAAATGTCAAACTACATTTCCCCTCCCTAAATCTGATACTATTTTATATTCTATTTTAGAAGAGACAGGGAATAGCAGGTGAGAAAGGTTTAAGAAAAACTTATGGTAGGAAAACTTAAAATTAGATTACATTATTTTTCTCATGCAAATTGAGAAGAGGCCATTTTTGGCCTCTTAGTCTAGTTCCCAAACCTCCAGTGTTTTAAGTAGCATAGCTGAAGAACTATTAAATTCATTGAATATGGGGGAGAGAAGAGAGAACTAAAATAGAAGGTGACCATGTCAAGGTTTTCAATTTGGGAGCATCAAAACACCAGTGACAGAAACTGGTGAGTCAGGAGGGAGAACTGGCAGTGAGGTCAAGAAGACTGACTTCGGTTGACGGTAAACTTAATGACAGGTCAATGAGAAAAATGCAACAGGCAGTTAGAAGGTAGCTTTAGCACCTATCACATAGTATGGCCTTCAGAAAAATACTGGATGGCACTGTTACCAGGAAGAGACTGTAGAGCTTTGGAAAGTATTGGCACGGATGAGAAACATGAAGCTATGAACGTTGTTTTCAGACTGAATATAGCAAAGCACAGTTCAGGGTTTGAACCTAAGAGGAAAGAGGACTGGCCAAGATAAGCAGCGTAGCATGCTGTTGGGATCGCAGTGGAAATGGGAATCCAGAGAAGATGATTTGGTTTAACAGTGGGTTGTGGATGTCCTTTGAGAAAATGGTCTCAGGGTGGTGTTCCACTAATTCACTCCCACAAGGCAGAAATCTAGGAGTTGTCCTTGATTATCTCCCATATCATTTGTCCCTTCAGTACAGTGAAGGAGTGCTGTCAAATTCACCCTCCTAAGCAGGACACAAAAGTGAAACTATACAAGAGTAATGGATACATTAGACTTTATCAAAATTAAAATCTTTTGCTCATCGAAAGACACTCTTCAGGGAAATGAAAAGACAAGCCATCAAGTTCTGAAAACTCAATTTGTAAACTCTTGCTACTCAATAAGAAAATCCAGTAAAGAAAAACGGGCAAAAGATTTGAACACTTTATCAAAGATGATCTACAGATGGCAAATAAGCTTATGAAAAGATGCTTAGCATCATCAGTCGTTAGGAACATGCAAATTAAAACTACCTTTGGAAGGCTCTGTACAACCAGAAGAGTGGCTAAAATTAAAAAGACTTACACTATGAAGGGTTAGTAAGGATGTGGAGCAGTTGGCATCCTCATGCATTGCTGACAGACTCAGATGAGCCTTGGTCGTCAAAACCCACTTCATGGGGTCATTTTCCTGAGCTCCTCTCCTTCTCTTATCTCCCTGTTTCCCTGGGCCTCTCCGTTTGTTCTGCAGGTCAGAAAACTGGGGCTTTGTTTATCCTGTTCTGGGCACTTCCCACGACTACATCTGTAGTCCAGACGTAGCAGTGGGAGGACACAGAGGAAAAGAAAGTAATTGGGATTTGCCCCATTCTCTTAAGGTTGCACTACTGATTGGAGAGGAAGGTTCTTCACACACTGCTTTAGGTACCTGTTGATCCCCCTGCTTCTTTTCCACTCCTTGAGCCTGAACTAGAGTGCTTTTCCTGGAACTCTGTCTATGCTGTTGTCAACTCTAGTTTTTATGCTGCCTACATCCATGCTGAGTGATGCCAGAGGAAAGAAAGCGGTAAATGTATGGTTTATCACTGGGTTGGTGAAACTGAATTCTAGTTTTCTACCCCAATCCATATACTGTTATTTCCCCTCTTGATTCCTCAGACAGGTGCTCCATGAATTTTGCCCTGGTTGTAGAGAGGTGTAGCTATGAGAGACCAGGTAGAGTATGCCTACTATATTTTTACTTGGAACCAGAACTTCTGCATTTCTTTTTATCTGGCTCTGCATTGATTGGACTTCTTGAATGTGTATCTGTTGTCAGTTTTGGAACATTGTCAGCTTTTTTTCAGACCAAGAGCTAAGTGAAGATGGGAACCCAAAAAAGGTAAATAGAGCATTAAAACCAGTTTGGGTTGTACCCCATTTTCTTTACCTCTTCTGGAGTATTAGTCTCATAATTTCTGTGTCTACCTTTGTCTTTTGCTTTAATAATTTCTGTCTCTGAACACTGTTCTAAATAATTTCTGTAAATTCTTGAACTCATTTTGGTTGTATCTTTAATTCATGTCGGTTGTGACCGTTCTGCTCTTAACCAACCATAGAGTTATTCTTATTTTGAGAAATGCTTTGTTCTCTTCAGTTTTGCTTGGTCATGTCATAGTTTATTACTCTTTACTAATTTTCAATCCTTTTTTTTCCCTTTAAGCTTATTGAACATTTATTCCATATCCTGTCTTTTGTAATTGTAATATCTGAAATCTTCAAAAGTCGGATTCTGCCATCTTTTATTTCTGAGGTTCTTGTTTATGGGCTTTGTTTCCCTGAGGATTCTAATTTTTGCCCACAAACGCGTATTTCTTAGAGCTGTGTATGTGTGTGTATTTGTGTGTGTGTGTGTGTGTGTGTGTGTGTGTGTGTGTTTAGGCCAAGGTTGAAGTGAATTTTTCCAGAGAAGATTTACATACTTTTTGTTAGTGTTCTGCAGCCACTTTCAGTTTGTGACCACTTCAACTTGAATTCCTGGGCTGAGGTTTTTGACCATTCAGTAGCAGCCCCTTGTGAGGGCCAGCTTGTGGTTGAACTTGCAGGAAGATTGCCAAGTTTTGAGAGTAGTGGTTTTCATTATAGTTCTTGATGTGTATGTGTGTGGATGGGTTTCTATCTTGACCACCTTTTGTAGTCCAAGTTTAAATGATGAGGTGGGGAGCATATGTTATTCTTTCTGCCTCAGGCTGGATGTTACTTTTGTCTTGTATTCCTTGAGCCCCTTTTAAATGGGAGAATGAATTTTGCATTGAACTATGCAAATGCCTTCAAGGGGAAAGCTAGTTTTTGTGTTTTGCTTACCCTGTTGGGTTTCTCTTGGCACTTAGTTCTTCTTCATCTGAATCTTCCTGATTTTCTTCCAGGCTCATTAATGTATTTATTGGAGAAGATAAAAACATCCATTATTTGTAATTATTTTCAGTAGAGGATCAGAAAGTTACTTAGCTTGTCATATTGCCAGAAATAGAATTCACAGCTGCAATTTTTCCAAGTTTCAGCCTGATTTAGTTACTATCCTTCAAACTTTACAGGAACACTTATGCCTCAGCACTTTGATCAGGCTGTTTCCCCTGCTTAAAATCTCCTGTTCTCCCCACCTAGCCAAATCCTGTTCACTGTCCAGTGTTCACTTCAAGTTCTTCCTCTTCAGTAGAAGCATCACAGAATGCCCTACCTCAGTACTTCCCAACTGTTTGGAATGCTTGTACCAATAAAATCTCAAAAACAAGTTTTGTGGAACCACATGGAAATGATTATCTTCCATCATTATTTTTGAAAAGAAATGACATTTTTACAGCAAAGAGCAGGAAGAACATGTCAGATTAAGGACGGTTTTAAAAATTGAATTAAACACTTTTATATGGAGACCACACTGCAAAGTCCCTGCTCTCCCCCTCATTTTGCTTCTGACTGTAAATAGCCTCATTGCAGACTGTCCGCAGATAATTGGACCCATCGCCTTCAGCCAGGATGAGGTCTTCAACTTGCAAGCCCACAGCATTTTATTACCAATTATGGGGCATACATATAGTCATGTATTTTCTCATGGCAGTTCATGTTTGTTTACATTTTATTAAAAAAATTTTTTTTAATGTTTAATGTTTTTGAGAGAGAGTTGGAGCATAAGCAGGGGAGGGGCAGAGAGAGAGGGAGACACAGAATCTGAAGTGGGTTCCACGCCCTGAGCTGCCAGCACAGAGCCCAACACGGGGCTTGAATTCACGAACTGCGAGATCATGACCTGAGCCGAAGTCGGACGCCTGAGCCACCAGGCACCCCATACCTTTACATTTTATTATATTTTATCTCCTTGACTGGGTTGTAAGCTCCTTAAGAGCCATTATATGTATGTATTTAGTTTATTCATAAATATGTGTTGAATGAGTTAAATTTAGATGCCTCTGATGATAGTTGAAACCTAGAAATATTTATAGAGCACACATTTGAGTATATTACAGCTTTGAATGTTGTTTATTTCTTGAGGAAAAAGAAGTTCTAATATGAATCATGAGTCTCTTACTCATCTCCCTTCTCCTCAGGGAAATTCATTCAATTAACAAACTTACTGAGTGCTTGTTAAAAGCCAGGCCTTTTGTTAGAGGCTGAGAATACAAAGATGAAGTGAAACAAGGTTCCAGTCTAGTGGGTAATATGTACATAAAAGTAGAAAGCATGGAATACCACCTGGGAAGCCTTTTAATAGAGCTTTGAAACCGGTCTTGTGACAATGTGGAGAGAGCAACTGAGTTTTGTAAGGGAGTCAGAGAGGCCTCCAGAGAGGAGGAGAAGGCATTTGTTCATTTATTCATTGATTCAGCAAATAATCTCAAGTCCCTATTATTTGCCAAGCACTGTTCTAGATGCATCTTGAATGAACAGGATGTTTGGAGGTAGAGCGCATTTTAGGAAGGAAAATTGTGATCAAGAACATACCCTTTGAAGGAACAACAGACCTGGGTCTGAGTTCATACACTGCTACTTACTAGATATTTGTCCTTGGGGCAAGTTATTAAATTTCTACAAGGCATTTATTTATGTATGTACGTGTGTATGAGAAAGAGCTTGAGCAGGGGAGAGGGAGAGGGAGAATCCCAGGCCCATGCCCAGTGCAGAGCCCAACTCAGGGCTTGATCTCATGGCTGTGAGATCATCATCTGAGCTGAAATCTCAAGTCAGATGCTTAACTGACTGAGCCACACAGGCGCCCCATCTACAAGACTGGTTTGTAAAATCCACAGACACTCCCTACATCACAGGATCGTCATGTGGATAAAATGAGGTGTGGTATATAAAATACTTAGCACAGTTCCCTGCCCTTCTGGAACAGCTCAATAAAAAGTAAGTGTACATACAAGGCATGGGCGATTGAGGCCTGATGAGAAGCTGAATGTGACTGTAACATGGGAGGTGTGTGTGTGTGTGTGTGTGTGTGTGTGTGTGTGTGTGTGTGTGTTAGTAGTGGCAGAAGCTGAAGGGTCTGGCTGGGGCTCAATTGGAAACAACCTTGCTTGTCATGTTAATTAGTATCTTTATTATTAAAAAAAAATTTTTTTTAAATGTTTATTTTTGAGAGAGAGATAGATACAGAGTTCAAGCTGGGGAGGGGCAGAGCGAGAGGGAGGCCCAGAATCCCAAGCAGGCTCCAGGCTCTGAGCTGTCAGCACAGAGTCCGACTGAGGCTGGAAGTCAGGAACCGTGAGATCATGACCTGAGCTGAAGTCGACTGCTTAACTGACAGCCACTCAGGCACCCTTCTTTTTTTTTTTTTTTTTTTTTTTTTTAAGTTTATTTTGAGAGCGAAAGAGAACAGGCATACAAGTGGGGGAGGAGCCAAGAAAGAGGGAAAGAGAGAATGCCAAACAGGTTGCACACTGTCAGCACATAGCCTGATGTGGGGCTCCATCCCACGAACTGTGAGATCATGACCTGAGCTGAAATGAAGAGTTGGATATTTAACCGACTGAGCCAGCCAGGTGCCCCAGTATCTTTATTTTGAACGCATTTGGGAGTCTTGGAGATTTATGTTTTTGTCTTTATTGACTAAACCGTGTTGTGACACGTAGAGCTTCACACAGTAGTTAGGAGCATGGACTCTGAAGCCAAAATGCCTGGGTTCTGGGTCCCACCTTCCTCATTTCCTAATTGTGTGACTTCAGACAGGTACTTGAACCTATCTGTACCTTAGTTTCTTCACTGGTAAACTGGATTGTAAATTAACCTATCTTACATGTTTGTTTTGTTTGCATATATGCTCTTGAGCTACTTTTTTTTTTTAAAGGTGTCAGAGGAAATATTTAAAATTTAGAATTTTAAAAAGCAGTAAAAGTAGATCTATATGATGGGTCTCTTCCCTTCCCCCTAAGGCCTCTGAGACATGTCTGCCCTACACTGAAAACCACTGCCCTAGAAAAGTGACCATCTTTCACTTGTTCGTTGAATTGATATTCAGGGCAAATAACTTATGAAAGTTGGGAAGTTAGCATTTGTATTAATCTAAATATTTTGATAAAAAATCATGAGCCTTCATATTAATTAAAACATAACTTTGTATTTTACAAAAAAAAGATTTTGCAAAATCTTTTTTTTTTTAAATTTATTTATTTTGAGAGAGGGGGAGAGAGCATGAGCAGGGGAGGGACAGAAAGGGAGAGAGAGAATCCCAAGTAGGCTGCACACTGCTGGCAAAGAGCCCCATGCAGGGCTCAAACCCATGAACCTGAGATCATGATATGAACCAAAGTTGGATGCTTAACCGACTGAGCCACCCAGGTGCCCCTGCAAATCTTTTTGACTTAGAATGCTAGAGCTACAAGATGTCAGAACTAGAAAAGATCTTAGTGATCTGTTTATAGATAGGGAAATTGGATTCTACAGAGGGAGGTCTTCAAAGCTGTGCTATAGCCAGTCCCCATGTGCTCGTGTTTTAGACCCTTTGGCCCAGTGTTGTCTCATTTCTTGCCCAGAGTGGCATAGCCAGTTCATTGCCAGAAGCAGGGCAAGCAGACAGTTTTCACCATTCTAGGAGTCCTGCTGCTTCTACCTCTTGCTGTTTTGCAGTATGTATTCTTGGCTTTAATGTTGACGTTGCTGTGAAAGTTTACTCGGTGAGTCCATGGGTTGTTCTTTGTTCTCCTGATTGATCTTAGAGCTCTCGGAAAGTACCTAAGGATTGGGACTTGGGCTGATTAGGTATTCCAAGATGCCTTTCCTATATTGTTAAGTTTTAATAGCTGTGATTAATAACCGTCTATCCATAAATCTAGGATGTAGGTAAACTATGAAAAATAAAGATGTTCTAAATTAAAAGTGGGTATTATTATTTACCTGGGTGAGTAAGCAGACCCACCATAGCTGAAAATCATAAGGAAAATTACAGTTGTTTTCCTCTCTGTTAATAGTCTTTATATTAAGGAAATGGCAGACCCTTGAATGGGTGTCCATGACTGGTCACACAGAGCCTGCATGCTCCTGAACATTCACTCGGGAACTAAGGTTCTGCAATTAGGCTCTCAAAACATTCTGACAGTGTTTAGGCTTTTCTAGTCTCTCAGGGACCATACAGACTCTTGTGTTGGATTTTCTGTCTTTCTTAGTCTTTCATTTTTAAGCACTGTTATTTAAGTGGGTCCTAAACCTGGCTGGCTATGCACCAGAATCACCTGGGGAACTTAAAAATTTTTGGGGAGGGGGGAGGGCCACTGTAGATCCTCTGAACCAGAACCTCTGGAACACCTGGCAATCTATATTTTCAAAAAGTTTCCTCAGGTGATTTTCTTCAAACAGTTCACTGACCGAAGTTCTAGAACAGTTGTATAACTGACATCAGCTCTGAGGTTTCATTCTGGATTCTTAGGAGAGAGAATCTGACTCAACTTATTCTCAATCCTTGTCCATGTATTTTTTCTAATTGAATAGTCCTATATTTTGCTTCTTAGTGATGGATGAATTTATAGCAGTTTTCAAGCTATATTCCCATAGAACTTTGGTTTTCCATGAGTTGCTGTTAAAATTGAATGATGCTGGATATTTTTCCCCAGGTCTGTCTCTTTCTGCCCCATTCCCCCCCCCCCCCCATAAATGGACAGAATATTTCCATTTAAAGTAAAAATTTCTGTTGTTGGACAGAAACTCTTAATTTTTATATAATCAAACCTCTTCATTTTTCACATATGGTTCTTTTTAAAAAAGTTTATTTTCATTATTAGTAATCTATACATATCACGTGGAGCTTGAACTCACGACCCCAATATCAAGAGTCATGTGCTCTTCTGACTGAGCCAGCCAGGTGCCCCACTGGTTTGTGCTTTCGAAAGTCTCCTATCCTTCGCTATCCAGATCTATGGTGTGGGCTTTGAACACTATCAGAGAAGGAGTTCAAAGAGAAGGAGATTAGATGGAAATGGAAGAGTTGTAGATGGAAGAGAGAGAATGAAATTATCTTAATTTCAGTTCCAAATTCCTTTCTGCATAGATGGTCCTGTTGTCTGCGTGACAACATGACCTTTTCAGTCCATATGCCTTTAATTTTTCTTGCCTTATTTCCCTGGCTGGACTGTCTAGGACAATGGTGAAGTGGTGTTGGTGGACATCCTTGGCTTGTTTCCAATCCTGGAAGGAAGGTATTCAGTATTTTACCATTAAGTATAAGGTTAACTGTAGGTTTTTCATAGAGGTTCTTTATTAGGTTGAGGAAGATCTCTATCCCTAGTTTTCTGAATTTTTTTTTAATCATGAATGTGTATTAAATTTTATGAAATGCTTTTTGTGGATTGATTGATAGAATTGTGATTTTTCTTCTTTAGGCTATTAAGATGGGATAGACTGTACTGAATGATTTATCGATATTGAGCCAGCCTTACATCGTTGGAATAAACTCCACTTGGTCATGGTGTATCTTGTTGAATTCTATTTGCTATTTGCTACTATTTTGGTAAGGAGTTTTTTTGTCTGTATTTGGGAAGGATATTGACCTATTGTGTGTATGTGTGGAAGTTATATTTTTGGTAGTGTCTTTGTCTGGTTTTGGTATTAGAATAATACTGGCCTCATAAAATGAGTTGAAATGACTCCTCTTCTGTCTTCTGGAAGATACTGTAAAGAATTGTTTGTTTGTTTTTACACTGAAGTATCTCTATGTACAGTGAGTTATTAAGGTAGGTATCTTGGGTGTCTGCAGTTAAGGTATCTGGGGTATCTGTAGTAAGGGAGGCATCTTGGAAGACCCGTTCAAGGAAGTTCATTTAACCCAACTTAACGAACCTTATATCCTTCGTGTACTGACGGAAACACTGGCAGCACCCAACGAGGCCCTATTTCCGGATCAGACTGTGCCAATTTGAGTAGATGCGGCAAGGATGAGAACCCTCGCCAGATCTCCTCGGATGGCGCCAGGAGAGCTGCTGGTGACGTCTTGCTCTCTTGGGTGCAACGAGGCGAAAGGTAGAATTGGTATTCTTTAAATGTTGGGTAGATTTCTCCAGTGAAACCATCTGCATCTATTGAGATGATCATTTGACTTTTTTTATATAGTTCTTGTAGTACCATTTCTGATGCTCTTTATTTCTTGGTATAGATCCACATTTCCATCTGGCATCATTTGTTTCTGCTTGAAGGACTTCTAACATTTCTTGTAGTGTGGGTCTGCTGCTGCTGAATTCTTTCAGCATTTGTGATGTCTGAAAAATCTTTATTTTGCCTTCACTTTTGAAATATTCTCTGGGAATAGAATTTGAGGTTGTCAGTTTCTTTCTTTCTGTACTTAAAAGATGTTGTTCTACTGTTCACTCATTTGCCTTGCTTCTGACAAGAAATCTGTCATTCTGATCTTTGTTCTTGTGACTGTAACATGTGTTTTTTGTTCTACTTTTAAGATTTTCTCTTTATTACTGATTTTGAACAATTTGATTATGATGTGCCTTAGATTTCTTCCTGTTTCTTGTGCTTGAGGTTTGTTGAGCTTTTCGGATTTGTGCTTTTATAGTTTTCATCAAATTTAGAAAGTTTTTGGTCATTATTTACTTAAAATAGGTTTTCTGCCTCTTCTCCACCTTTGGGGATTCCAATTACTGATATATTAGGCTGTGTGATGTTGTTCCATAGGTCAGTGATGCTTTGGGTTTGTTAAGTTTGTTCCCCATTCCCCTTGTGTGTTTCATCTTGGGTATATTCTAAAGATTTTCAAGTTCACTAATCTTTTCCTCTGCAGTGTTTACTCTGCAGTTAATCTCATTCAGTGGATTTTTCATTGTAGTTTTTATCTCTAGAAATTCAGTTGGGTCTTTTTTGAATCTCCTGTGTCTCTTAATTTTGTGAACACTTGGAATACAGTTAGAACAGTGGTTTGAATGTCCTGTCTTCTGATTCTAACATCTGTGTCAGTTCTAGGATGTCTTCAATTGATTTTTCTCCTTGTTATGGGTCATATTTTCCTGATTCTATGCATGTCTGGTAATTTTTTATTGACTGCCAGCCATTGTGTATTTAATTTTGTCGGGTGTGGGGTATTTTTGTATTTTTCTGAATAATCTTGGACTTAAGGCAGTGATTGGAGGCAATTGAAGGGTCTTCTCATTTGTTTTGCATCTCTCAAGGGATTGCTGTGCTTTGCTGCCTGATATCTTGAAAAACATTGTTTCATACGTTACATTAGTTGAGTTTGAAAGAGTTTGATCCTTCTGGGTCTTGCCTTTAAGATTTGCTAGGTGGGACTGAAGCAATAATCAACCTACGGCCAATTGTTCCCCATTCCTAAGGTAATACCCTTTTCTATCCAATGCACTATGAATCGTGAGTTTTTCCTCCTTGGCTTGGTTTTTTAACTTTTTTATTTGGTTTTAAACAACCAAAATCTTAACAGAAAGTTGATAATACAATATGAAGAACTTAAAAAAAAAAAAAAACAACCCCAAATCAAAACAATTTTAAGTGAGGTGATCTGATGCCCCCTGAAAAATTCAGTGGGCTTTTCCTACAAACAAGGACATTCTCCTATGGAAACCACAATCTAAACCTCAAAATCAGGAAATTAACATCAATGCATTACTACTCTAATCCTTAGACCCCATCCACATTTCAGTAATTCCAATAACATTTTTTTTTATTATAGCAAAAAAAAAAAAAAAAAAAAAAATCCAGGTCAGAATCACACATTGCATTTAGTTGTCGTGTCTCTTTGGTTTCCATCAGTCTGGAAGAACTCTTAGTCTTTTCTTGATTTTCATGACTTTGATACTTTTAAAGATTACAGGCCAAATATTTTTTAGAAGATCTCTCAATTTGAATTTGATTGTCTGAGGTTTCTTAAGATTAGATGCTGGTCAAGCATCTTTGGCAGGAATAGCATGGAAACGATGCTAGTTTTCCCATTGCTTTCTAACAGGTTGTCTCATTACTTAAGTTGATCACTTTAACGAGTTAATTAAGGTAGGTTTTGCTGAACTTCTACACTGAAAAGGTACTGTTTTCCCTCTTGCAATTAGTATTTTGTGGGAAGGTACTTTGAAACTATGTAAGTGTTTTGTTTCTCATTCAGTTTTCAACCTATTCACTTACTTATGTCAATGTGGACTCATTTTCCTATTTTATTTGATGGGTTAGTAATCTGTTAATGTCATTATTGAACTTGATGCTCAAATGACCCCAGATCTGGCCAGCGGGAACCTTTTCAAGCTTGTCTTTTTGACAGTTCCTATCATTCTTTGAGCACTTCTTTGCTTTCTGACACAATAAGATGTTCCAAACTTATCTTGTACTTTCTCTGCCCCAGCCCTGGAATCGGCTATTTCCCCAAGGAGTTCTGGTTCCTTTTAGAGAATTATTGTATTTAGAACTTAATGTCTGGGTACTAGGTATATTCATTGCTATTGGGTGTTGCTGCTTCCAGACTGAGCCAGGAAATATGTGTATGTTCAAAAGTCACATTACAGGGGCTCTTGGGTGGCTCAGTTGGTTAAACATCCTACTTCAGCTCAGGTGATGATCTCACTGTTCGTGAGTTGAGCCCCGCATTGGGCTCTGTGCGGAGAGCCTGGAGCCTGCTTCGGATTCTGTGTCTCTTTCTCTCTCTCTGCCTCTCCCCTGCTCTCGTTCTGTCTCTCTCAAAAATAAACATTAAAAGAAACTTCCCTTATAAACAAAAAGATTACATTTACATTTTATTTCCTTATGGATATATTTATTGAAAACTTTGTGTTCACAGTAATACTTCCAATTCAAACCTAACTCTACAGAATTCTGGTTTCTTGTTAACTTCGCTTGTAAGAAAGCAGGCCCTCCTTACTGGTCTTGGGCTCCAATTAGGCACATTGCCCCTTCACCCCTACCCCATGTGGATGCTCTCCTCTTTCACCTTGCTTTCCTGGGATCACAGCACCTACTCTGGTGGTTTGAAATGCCACTGCCGTCCCTGCTGCCCTGTGGGTACCTTGCTTGGACTCTGATGCTCCATCATGCTGAGCAAGCCTGACCCAGCCCCACATGGCCAACCTCTTTATACCTACCCAGGCTTCCACACCCCACTCTAGGGTGCCCTTGTGCTTGGACATGCTCCTCACCCTCTTGGGTTCTGACACCCATGTACCTCTGTGCAGCACACTCCTCACTCCGCTTATGTTTCAATATCCTTGGCCCGGCTGCCCCTGTGTGTGAACACACTTCTCCCTCCGCTCAAGTTCTGGCTCCCCCTGAGTGAATGTCTTCCTTATCCACTTGGGTTTTGCATTGTATTGCGAGGTCATCCCTTAGGATGGATGTCCTCCTACCGTGCTCATGTTCTGACGTGCCTTGTCAGGGTCTTTGAGGGACATTTTCCTCGCCGAGTTCAGGTTCTGACACCCCACACTGGGCCATTGTCCACATGGACATCTACCTTGCTTTGCCTATGTAATAACGTTAGCACTAAACTGTTCAGAAAGAGCAGAGGAAACGTTAGGGAAAGGGAGGCTTTTAAGTATTTTTTAAGAACAAAAGTTTATCAGTTGTGAAATAGATATGATCTTTGCACATGTTATGAATATGGTTGAAGACTCTATTTCACACTGCAGCTCAGCACGGCAGAGAATTTCTTAAAACTGTATGGAGTATTGTACATGGCTGAGGGGTGTGCAGGCACTGTTTTTCTTGAAATCCAGTTAAATTTCTTCCATTTGCTTTGCTCATAGTGGCATGAGAATCTTTCCATAGGCATATATGGAAAAGTGAAACTTTGAAAGTCCTCGCACAGCAGGATCTGTGTATCTTTATTAATCTGATCCTGAGAGCATTATTAGAAATGAAAAGTTAAGTGTAAAATCTTGAAACGACTTGTTTGTATAATTACACAACTAAGTTAATCATTTTCTAACAAGTCTCAACAATGACTGCATTCTTCTATGGAGGTGTTAACTTGTTATGGGTTAGAAAGCACCCTTTGATACAGCATTTTCGGCCTGGAAAACGGCTTTAATTTCAGAGTTCACTGAAACAAATGGAGACTTGTTGGAAATATTAACACTACTCTTTTGCTTGTTTGTCTGGCTTAAAGGAATCAATGTTCAGTAGGTGATGTTTGCTAGCATGTTCTGAAGCGTATACAGTTTCTCTTGACTATGTTGTCAACTTGAAGATAGTTCAACTGGTATGCATTTTGAAATATACCTTAGCTGCCTCAGCATATAAGTCTGTAACTAAAGAAACAGTGTGGTAAAGTCAGATCATTAGACTAGGTTGCTATTTTGCTTGATAGATAGTAGCTCTCTAGTGTGTGAAGATTTGATGCTGTGAAATGGGCGAGGGGTCCTAACACTGTGTTGCAGTTTGTAGCTCAAAGTAACACTTAAAGGGATGAGGGCCTAGCATTATAGCATGGTTACCATATGCGGGGAAGATTCATTTTGTGAGGAGTTAGTGTTATATTTTTCTCCTAATCTCATAATACGTTGTAATTGAAGAAAAGTAGATCCTAATTGAAAGCTGATGATCCAGCAGAGTGATCAATAGCATGATGCTCTAAAACAACAACAACAAAAAAACCCATTAAGCTTTCCTGCTGCCTGAATATTGTCAAAGCCTTTGTCTGTTTCATGACTTCAAGCTGAGTGTACTTAATCATTTTGAGAACATGGCCCTGAGCACTGAGCATGGCCCTTCCAGTGAATCACTGAGAATTGTGTTCAGAAGAGTGGTATTGAATAGAAATGCTCTCTTGGCTTACTTTCAGGCTTCATTCTCCCAGAAGCAAGAACTGAACAGACCTCCCTTCTTTCAAACACATTTTAGCTGTTGGTGTGTCATTTTTCTGTATTTAAGAGCCAAGGCTGTTGTCAGCAGGTGTGACTTATTGACTTATTGATTCCAAAGAAAAATATCTCTAAAGACTAACAGTCGTGTGTAAGCAGTGTGTTCAGTAAGTTACCTCTTGTCAGAGAGAGAAACAATTATTGGGAGTTGGAAACCACATGTCAGGTGTTGGAGGAAGACTCATTTGTCAAACACTTACTATGCCAGGTGTCAGACTGGGGTTATGAGAAGACAGTCGGTGCCCTCATGGAGCTGCCAGTCTAGTGGGGAAGATGGATATTTAATTAGAGGTACATGGGTGGTTCTCCACTGGTTGCCCATTAGAATACGTTGGGGGAGCTTTAGACAACTACTGATGCCTGGAGATTCTGATTTAATTGTTCTGGGGTGTGGCCTGGGCATTAGGACTTCTAAAAGCTCCTCGTGTGGGGCTCCTGGAAGCATCCAACTCTTGATCTTGGCTCAGGTCATGATCCAATGGTTTTTGAGTTTGAGTCCCATGTTGGGCTCTGTGTTGATGGCGTGGAGCCTGCTTGGGATTCTGCCCCTTACCTGCTTGTGTGCATGCGCACACGCGCGCGCTCTCTCAAAATAATCTTTGAAAAAAAGCCCCTCGGGCAATTGTGATTGCATCAGAGTGGAATGTGGTAAGAACAGCAAGAGTGGGGGAAGCACAGGGAGCCCTGGGAAGGTAGAGGAGGGGCTCTACCCAGACTGGGTTATGGGTATGGGGCATTGAGGAAGGCTTCCCAGAAAAGAGGAGGTGCTGAGCCGAGGCTTGATGAGTGCATTTGTCAAGGGCAAAAGACCGGAAAGACTATTCTTCCCAGAAGAGCACCTGAATAATGTCGAATGGTAAAGTGGTTCGATCATCCTTTGGCTGCTCCGTGTTGATTCAGCTGCTCCCTTGCTTTGACTGTGGTTAGTTTATCCTCTGAGTGTCGGTACCTCCTCTTTAAATGGGACAACAACACGTACAGGGTGGTTGAAGGTTAACTGAGATAATGCATGCAAAGTGCTTAGCATCACGCCTGGCACATAGAAACAGTCACTAGTGGAAGTGTGCAGTAACGATGTTATTAGAGAACCAGAGCATGGTTTGTTCAGACGGCTGCAAGTAGTTCTGTCCAGCTGGATGTTCGGGTACAAGACTGCAGGAGATCAGGGTGGGTGGCAAAAATACTGGTTGGCAGGTGGGCAGGGTTCCAGATCATTGAGGTATACGAATGTAAGGCAATTAGTAGTGGGATATCATGGCAGAACCAGGACATTTCCATGGTAATATGTTAAGCTAGATCATGAAGTGTTCTGGGAAAACTTGGGTCCATATTGGAAAATTGGCTCCGAATATGGTATTCTCAGCATCATTACGTGTACTGAATTAGCAGTGAGTGTTAATAGGACAGAAATAGGATTTTCGGTTCCTTTAGCCAAGTAGTTAAAAATATTGAGCATCTTGAAGAGTAATGGAGGAAATAAGCAGTCTCAAGGTAGTCCCAGAGACTCTCTGGAAAGTGTTATAGGCTTAGTTGTTTATAGGCTTAATGAAAATATTAAGAGTCTCTTGGCCATTTGCATTTAGAAGAGACACTTTTAAATTTGTTTTTTGTTTTTTTTGTTTTTTTGATTTGCAGAGAAATAGAAAATGCTTCCATCTGCATTGGCTTCACTGGCCCTTAAAATAACTTATGTATATTTGTTGGTATGTTATATAACTTGTCACAACATTAGTCACCACTTCTTCCATAAGGCAACATGTAAGTGATCATGGATAAGCATGACTATAACTTATAATTATAGTCCAATTTGTTCTTAGTGTTTTTAGTCAGCTTTTTGCCTTTTTTTTTTTTTTTTTAAAGAAACTGTCATAATCTTTGGCTCCATGTAATAAGAACTCTGGCAGCTATTTGAACTGAGTGAAAAACTTAGGTAGTTTTATTATTACTCATTAGAATGAGGCAGTAACCATGGGTAGCAAGAGAAGAAGAGTAAGCTTCAGTGCTTCTACAAATGCTGCTTTTCTTTGAAATTATTTTATTGCAAAAGCGCTGTGGAAATGATGGATTCTTGAGGTAGACCTTAGGATTATTTTATGTTGTATGTACTAAATTATTTGGAAGAAGAGTTCCATTTAACTAGATCAATGGTTCATTCTTAGAGTGAGATCACTAGTCCAGCAGCGTCGCTGGTACCTGTTAGTAAACAAATACAAATACTTGGGTACTTGTTAGAAATGCTTATGCTTGGGTCCTACCCTGCCCCCCCCCCCCCCCCCCCAGCCCCCAAACTCTGGAGGGGGCTGGAAATCTCTCTTTTCACATTTTGACAATCATGGAAGTGTATAATCACTTCTGTCATTTATTGAAATCTTTCAGACCCCAGGAAGGCTAGTCAGTACTTCCTTTATTCCTTCTACTTAATGTTTGATTCTGATTATGTGCCAGGAACTGTTTATGTACCTGGGAAACACTAGTGGGTATGATCAATGAAATCCTTGCTCTCCTGCAGTTTACATTCAAAGGAGGGAAACTGACAATGATCCAGATTGTGACAGGTATGCTGTGGAAAATTAAAATTAGATGGTAGAGAATGTGTTGGGGAAGGCCTTTCTGAGGAGGTCAAGTAGAAGCTGAGTTTTGAATGGCAGGAAGGGTCACCCATATGAAGATCGATGCGAAGACTGTAGATAGGAATGAGTTCAGTGTGTTTGAGGAGCTGGAAGAAGGCCAGTGTGGCTGGAGTGCAGTGAGCACAGGGGAAATGTATGAAATGAAGTTGGAGAGATAGAGGCCAGATCATGTAGACCCTTGTAAGGACTTTTTTTCCCCTCCTCAGTTTTTAAAAATTTTTTCTATTAGAGTGAGTGTGCATGTGCACACATGTGCACGTAAGTGGGGAAGGAGGAGGGGGAGAGAATCTTAAGCAGACTCCATGTGCAGTGCAACACATAGCTTGATCCCAGGACCCTTGGGATCATGACCTGAGCTGGAATCAGGAATTGGACACTCAAAAGACTGAGTCACCAGGTGCCCCAGTTTTGTTCGATTTTTTTTTTTTTAATTTAAACTTGTTTTATTTTTTATTTTTTTAAATTTACATCCGAATTAGTTAGCATATAGTGCAACATATGCTAGATGATTTCAGGGGTAGATTCCTTAGTACCCCTTACCCATTTAGCCCATCCCCCCTCCCATAACCCTCAGTTCTCCATATTTATGAGTCTCTTCTGTTTTGTCCCCCTCCCTGTTTTTATATTATTTTTGTTTCCCTTTCCTTATGTTCATTTGTTTTGTCTCTTAAAATCCTCGTATGAGTGAAGTCATATGATTTTTGTCTTTCTCTAATTTCGCTTAGTATAATACCCTCCAGTTCCATCCACGTAGTTGCAAATGGCACGATTTCATTCTTTTTGATTGCTGAGTAATACTCCATTGTGTATATATATCACATCTTCTTTATCCATTCATCCATCGATGGACATTTGGGCTCTTTCCATACTTTGGCTATTGACGATAGTGCTGCTATAAACATGGGGGTGCATGTGTATCTTTGAAACAGCACACCTGTATCCCGTGGAGAAATGCCTAGTAGTGCAATTGCTGGGTTGTAGGTTTGTTTTGTTTTGTTTTTAATTAGGATAAAATACATATAAAATTGACCATCTTAACCATTTCTGTAGTGTACACTTCAGTAGTTTGAAATATGTGCATCTTGTGCAACCATCCCCATCATCCATCGCCAGAACTAAGACTTGACTTTGACTTTGTGTGATATGGAACACTTTGGGGAGGTTTTGAGCACAGGCCTAACATAAACTGACCTTTACAATAAATGGATTACTGGCCACTGAGGTGAAATCTGACTGAAGGAGGGCAAGAGAGGAAGCAAGATCAGGAGAGTATTATAGTCATCGAGGTGAGATGATGGTGACATGGCAAGGATAGTAGGGTTGGGATGCTGAGAAGCATTCAGATTCTGGATATATTTTGAAGATCAAACCAGCGGTATTGGCTGATTATGACATGTAAATGATTGTGGTATATTGAACAGAGGAGTCAAAGATGATAGCAAGTTTTTTTGGGTCTGAATAATTGGTGGATTTCAGGTGATGCGGATTTAAGGAAGAAAAGCACCATTTGTTAAATTAGAAATGCTTCTAATGTCTATCCAAGTGGGGATGTTGAGTAGGCAGTTGAATAAGGGAGTCTGGAGTCGGGGAAGGTTGGAGACATGATTTTGGGGCTTGTCAGTATTTGCATGGTAATTAAAGCCATGAGGCTGAATGAGATCATCTTAAGTAATGAGTGGAGACCAGGAGAGGTCCAGGACTAAATTCGAGGGTAGGAGAGCTTACCCTCTCTTGCATTACCCTAATGCAAGGGGATTAGTAACGGAGCAGCCAGTAAGGTAGGAAGAGAACCAATAGAGAGAGTGAGATCTTGGAAGGCAAGAGAAGAAAGTGTTTCAAGTAGGGAAAAATCGATCACCTGTGTCAAATGCTGCTGAGAGATTAAGACAAACCCTGAGAATTGGTCATTTTAGCACATTTTAGCAATGTGGAGGTCATTGGTAATTGTGACAAGTTGTTGCAGTGTTGTGGTGGGTTCGGAAGCCTGGTTGGAGTAGATTAGAGAAAGGGAGGAGAAGCAGCAGAGACAGTATAGACAACGTTAGGACAGTCTTCACTTAGTAGGTCTGTACAAAATGCTTCAAGCTAGTGGCACAGGTTAGTGTATCAGAGCTCCAGTGTTTAAAACTTTGGTATGTAACACCTTTCTATGCGCATTATTTGTTATTTTAATTTTCCAAATGAAATTTTGAGATGAAATAAAACCAGTTGCAAAATAGGCTTAAGAAAGCTTTGTTTAGGTCTCAGAAGGAATCTTTCTGATGTTCTTTAGATGACCTAAGAACATTCCTTTTCTTTTATCAAACACTCCACTTTGAGATCCTTTGAATCAGAGGCATGTTTCCATATGACATTTTCCACAATATTTGGTGGCTGTAGGATGCTGACCTGGTAGAGCTTTTTGTACCCTCCTGCAGGGAAAAAAGCACAAAAAATTTTAAGACTCTTTAAAAAAATTTTTTTTTTTAATGTTTGTTTATTTTTGAGAGAGAGAGAGAGAGAGCATGAGCAGGGGAGGGGCAGAGAGAGAGGGAGACACAGAATCTGAAGCAGGCTCCAGGCTCTGAGCTGTCAGCAGAGAGTCTGACACAGGGCTCGAACTCCTTGACCACAAGATCATGACCTGAACCAAAGTGGGAAGCTTAACTGACTGAACCACCCAGGCGCCCCTTCAGGCTCTTTTAAAACTTTAGTTTACTTTGTTTTATTCAGCTTTTCAAATAAAATAGTCTGCTTTACTATCTGCTTTTAAAATTATGTTTGACAATGTGTATTTAAATACCTTGAACATTAGAGCAGCCAACTCTTTTCACTGTAGGTACTTATTTAAAGCAAAATCTTAAAGTTTCTCTTTAGTGAAGGAGTGGTGATCTTCACAAGACAACTAAATAGACCCTTGATCGATAAAACAGAGTTCTCTTACTTCTAAGAAGAGGGAGTATTAACATATTTTATTGAATCTAAGATGCCATTATTTGTAAAATGCACTGTTATATGTATTACTAAGAAAGAAAAAAAAATGCTGCCATTTAGCATTGTAAGATGCAATAGATTGTAAGAGGTGTGCAAATGTGGGGGAAAAAAGTTCATCTTAGAATCAGTGGAGCACAGAATTTGTGCACCAGGAGGGTGAATTCTGACCACTGGCAGGTCACATAGAATCTTTTTGCCTCAGGTTCCTCACCTGTATGTTGAGAAGAATAATAACTGATCCACCTGCCCTCATAGGATTATAATGAGGTTGAAATGAGATGAATGAGAGTTATTTTGAAACGTGGAGTATACTGAGCAAATTCAAAGTATTTATTTGATTGAAATTAACCCTTAGAACTGACAAGGTGACTCAGTTTCTTCTCTGAGCCTTGTCAGGTTTAGAATACAATTCAGTTACAGACATTTAAAAGTATAACATTTTGGGGGCGCCTGGGTGGCTCAGTTGGTTAAGTGTCCGGCTTCGGCTCAGGTCATGATCTCACGGTTTGTGAGTTCGAGCCCCACGTCGGGCTCTGTGCCGACAGCTCGGAGCCTGGAGCCTGCTTGGGATTCTGTGTCTCCCTCTCTCTCTGCCCCTCCCCCACTCACGCTCTGTCTCTCAAAAGTAAATAAACATTAAAAATTAAAAGTATAACATTTTCTTCTGAACGATTTTCAGTCAATCTGGAATTTAGTCAATCTGAATTTCATTTAATCATTTTTTTAAATGTTTATTTTTGAGACAGAGAGCGAGTGAGAACAGGCTCCAGGCTCTGCTGTCAGCACAGAGCCTGATGTGGGACGCTAACTCAGACCTCACGGACCTGGAGATCATAACCTGAGCTTAAGTCGGATGTTCCACCTACTGAGCCACCCAGGCGCCCCTTAAATGTTTATTTTGACAGAGGGAGGGGGTGGGGGAGGGAGAGAGAAGAGTGCGAGTGGGGGAGGGGCAGGGAAAGAGAATCCCAAGCAGCTCGGAGGCTTTATCTCTCGAACTGTGAGAGAACATGACCTGAGCCAAAATCAAGAGTGGACACTTAACTGAGCAACCCAAGTGTCCCAATCTGGAAATACCTTTTTGCTATAGTTTCAGAATCAAAGAGAAAATTCAAAGACAATATAACCCAATGTTCTTGTCACTCAGAATTAACAACTGTTAATATCCTGTTAGTGCTGTGATCTTTTTCAAACTTAATATGAAATATTTATGACATAAAGAGGTAAAAGGATATAATAATGAACACTCATATGCTTGCCATTGCCGATACTGGTGAAGCCCCCTTTGTGGGAATGTTACGTTAAGAAAATTTTTTTTTTTCTAGTGTTTGTTTATTTTTGAGAGAGAGCATGAGCAGGGGAGGGGTAGAGAGAGGGGGAGATACAGAATCCGAAGCAGGCTCCAGGCTCCGAGCTGTCAGCACAGAGCCCGATGCGCGGGTATCAAGCCCATGAACTGCGAGATCATGACCTGAGCCGAAGTCGGACGCTTAACCGACTGAGCCACACAGGTGCCCCAGGAATGGTATCTTTTATTTAGATTAGCATCTTGTCTTCGTAATAGCCTAGTGGTGTAGGGTACTGTTTCTCTTGTTTCAGTCTTTAAGTGAAAATAAGCAAGCTGACTTCATCATATGTATTGTATCCTGGAATATGTGGGAAAGCTACTTTGTGCTAGTGTTGCCTGGGTTTGAGTTTCCTCAGAATTCTTCCTGTGGCTTTGGAGATACAGCTGTGTAAATTCAAAATATGACACCTATGGAATCATAATAATGGCTAGCCTGTTATTTGCCTGGCATTGAACCTAGACAGTTTTTGTGTGTTTTAAGTTTCACAATAATTCTTCTGGTTAGGTATTTTCATTTTATAAATGAGGAAGGGCATGGCTCAGAGAAGCTGAGGACCTTGGCCAAAGCTATTAAGTTGTGGAGCTAATGATTTTGATGAAGGTCTGTTTTATACCATAGCCCACATGTTCTATATCACGCTGCCTCAATCCTTGTCATTAATCACGATCTGTTTCTTTTGTAGGCAGAACCCAGAGACCACGTTTGAAGTGTATGTTGAAGTGGCCTATCCTAGGACAGGTGGCACTCTTTCAGGTATTTGCACGTTCCATTATGATATGTTTATTGTGTGAGATAGCTGTGCATGTGGGGTATGCAGATATTTCAAACAGTGGTTTATCTTTATGTTTAATTGTTTTTCCTTTTATATGTGCTCGCATCATCCCAAGGAATGGAGAATAAGCACAGTGAACAATTTAGAGTCACTGCTATAAGAGGCTTGAAACATGGCTCTTTTCATTGTAACCATTGGGTTTCGGTTTGTATCTTTCACAGATGCCTGGAAGTCAGCTGTTTAATATGAACTATTGTCACCTTGCTAATGAGGAAGGCTAAGAATTAGGTTACAAAATAATATAAAGGGCAATCGCAGCCACTAAACTGGAAGGAGATGTTTTTTTTTTTTTTTAATTTTTTTTTAACGTTTATTTATTTTTGAGACAGAGAGAGACAGAGCATGAACGGGGGAGGAGCAGAGAGAGAGGGAGACACAGAATCTGAAACAGGCTCCAGGCTCTGAGCTGTCAGCACAGAGCCTGATGCGGGGCTCGAACTCACGGACCGCGAGATCGTGACCTGAGCCGAAGTCGGCTGCTTAACCGACTGAGCCACCCAGGCGCCCCTGGAAGGAGATGTTTGAAATGGATTTAATGTAGTATAAGTTTTATGTCTGCCGGTAAAAGACGGTTGGAAATTAGTTGAAGGAAGTACATCCTCTGGCTTTAGTTTTTGGAATAATTTGGACATGTATTCCTGGACAAACAGGGTCTTGATAAAGTAAGAGTATCTTGCAAAGGCTGAGTATATTATTTCTCAACCTAAAATCTTTCTTGGTTAATGAGAAAAAAATAACCCTCTAACCTAGTGCTCTTTTTCTTGGTGAGTAAGAGAGTGATGCATTTGCCAGAGGTATGTCGGGGAGCAACTCTTGGTCCACACACACAGACAATTGTGTTATATTACTTGGTGTTTTAAGGGGAGTGAATTTACTTGGATTAGAAACTTGGAATAATCATGATTCCAGTGATAGTTATGCTCTCAATTGGCTATGCAAGATTTTCAATTTCATTATGTTAGACTGTAACACTCCTAACATAGCTACCTTTCGTTCAGTCTCTGTTGTTCTGTTGTCCTATGTGCTTGACGTACATAGTCCATCCTTACAACAGCCCTCTAAAGGTAGCTGGGTGGCATCTTCATTATACCTACGAGAAAATGGAATCTCTGGTCAAATAACTTCCCAAGATCACATAGCTACTGTGTAGGATAACCAAGATTTTTGGTTCAAGTCTTCTTTACTCTGCTAAGTTGAGGGCAGTGACCATGTTGGGCACGTCTCTTCATGTCACCTGCAGGGCTTTGCAGAAGGTCACTAATATTAAAATGCATGAATTTCTCTTAATATCAAAAGTGCGATAACTGTGTGCTTCACTTTCTGGATTATGGAATGAAGGCTGTGAAACATGTTACAAATTTGTGGTCATTCCAGAAGCAGAATGTTAATATCCATATCAAGTTATGCCTCTTATTCTGCATCTGCTATTAGGTATGCCCTGGCAGCAGCTTCTCGGTAGGCTGACTTTACAGAGTGACCATTTGATGATGGCTATGATTTGACAGATTTAAGGACAAACCTTTTCTTATTTCTGCAGTTGCTAATATCTCCTCTTGCAATGTTCTAGGATTTCTTCCCCCCCCCCCCCCCCCTGAAGTTAAGATGAAATTTTTTTCGAATATGAACAAAATGCGAAACGTACCAATATGATGGAAAAATAGGCAAAATGCAAAGTCTTTATCATAATTCTCTTACCCAGTCACCTAGTTCCTCTTCCCATAGACAACGTCTTTCTTGTTTAACCCTTTATTGTATTTTGAGAACTTATTATGAAAATATTAAAAAAAAATGAAAGTTATAAGAATGGTCAAGTGCGTATGCCCTTTCCTTGGATTCATCAGTTGTTACCATTTTGTCATATTTGCTTTAACACGCTGTATGTGTATACATATTATTTTTGCTGAGCCATCTGAGAATAAGTTGTAGACATAGTGACCCTCTACCCCTAACTACTTCACCATATATCTCCTAAGAATTTTCTTACATAACTCTAGTACAATTACTGAAATCAGAGAATTTAATGTTGATATAATGTCAGTTGTCCATATTTAAATGTAATCAGTTGTCCCAGTAGTATCCTTTATAATAGCATTTTCCTTTCTGATCCAGAATCCGATTCAGGATCATGCAGTCCATTCAGTTTCACATGTATTTAGTTTCTTTCAGTAAAGAATAGTTTTGCAGTCTTTCTTTACCTTTTACGACAGACACATTTTGAAGAAGTTAGGTCTGTTGTTTTGCAGGAAGTCCCTAGATTTGGATCTGATCATCTCATGATTAGATTCAGGTTATGGATTTTGGCAGGGGTCTCTTTGTGATATTGTGTATCAGATCAGCATGTACATGATGTCTATCCCATTATTTGTGGCAAGAAGTACATGAAACTTATATGTACATTTTAACAAACAATTAGCAAGTCAGTGCCCATGTTACTGCTGTCCAGGCTAAGAAATAAAATGTTGCATGGGTCTAAGGAAATATTGTTCCTGGCAAGAGGAATTCTTCCCTGGCCCTGTGCTTCAGTGGGCCTTGCTTTGGCCATCTACTGTGGGGCAGAGAGTCTGTGGAGCCCATGGGACATGCCCACTTAGAGCCTGAACCCTTCCATGGTAGACCACAGTTAAGTACCTAGGATCTCAGAATTTCTTGCCCACATGGCTCTGAGCTTGTTTCCAGAGCCTGTGTGAGTCCCTTTCCTAGGGTCCGTCCTTCTGAGGGTGGACTAGGCTGCTGGTGTAGACAAGAGATGGCCTAAGTGTGGCTGTTTGTGGAGAGTAGGGTATGGGGTGGAGCTTGGACTTGTGAGTGGAGGTGCGAGGTCCTTGGCAGTGTGGGATGGAGAAGGGGGTGATGAGCAGTGGGCCAGTGGCTGTTTCTCTCTGTACCACCATGTTTCTGCATGGAATGCTAAGGAATCCAAAAATTCTCTGTATGAGTCTGTCTTTCCAGGCAATTATAAAGGTATGTTTGTCATGATAGGAGGATAGATCAGATTTTATGTAATAGTTTGTAAGCTTGCTTCATATCTTTTAAATATTTACCCATGGGGTATGTGGGCCTCTATTCGTACTCTTGCTGAGGCCCTGTAAATGTTGGAGGTGGGTTTGGTTGGCACCCCAGAGGTACCTCCTTTGCTTTCTCCAGAGGTAACAACTATCCTGACTTCTAGGATAATCATTTCTTTGTTTTTCTTTCTAGTTTTACAACATAAGGATACCTCCTTGAAAAATAGAACTTAGTGCCTGTTTCTGAATTTTATAGAAATAGGATGATTTTTTTTGTGGAGTTTTGCTTTTTTGCTCAGACTATGTTTGTAGGGTCCTTCATGTTGTGTGTAGCACAACATTCATTTTCGTTACTGTCAATGCACGTTAGGATTATATCCATTTTATCCATTCCACTGTTGAAAACACTTGCTGTTATTTGCCGAAGCAATACTTCTGTGATCTTTCCTTATACATGAATCTTGGCACACTTAAACGTATGTTTCCTTAGGATGGATACCATACTTAATTACTGGATCATACTAAACTGTTTTTCAGAATTGACTGTGCTAGTCTATACGTCCTCCAGCAGTGTTTGAGACTCCTTATGGGCCTACAACTTTGTCAGTCCTTCGTACGATTAGATGTGTTGATTTTTGCCAAGGTGATGGTTCTTTAGCAGTATCTCCTTGTTGTTTTTACTTGCAGTTTCCTGATGACTAATGAAACCAAGCACCTTTTGTTTATGGGCCTCCTGAATAGCTTCTTTTTTTAAAGTGCCTGTTCAAGTCTCTTGCTAATTTTTCTTACTGAGTTTTCTGCCTTTTCCTCATTGATTTATAAGATTATCTTTGTCTTATGGATGCCATTATTATCCTAATTATGGATATTAGGAATATCCTCTTCCACTGTATGGTTTTTCACTCTCTTTATGTTACCTTTGATCAGAACGTCTAGATTTTAATGTAGTAGAGTTGATCAGTATTTTCCTACCCTCCAGATATGAAGGTGTTTTCCTCTAAGAAATTTATAGTTTTGCCTTTAAGTCTTTATTAAGGATTTTAGTTTTCTATTAGGTGACTAGCTGATTTAAAAATTGGGAAACTGGGGGTGTCTGGGTGGCTCAGTCAGTTAAGTGTCTGACTCTTGATTTCGGCTCAGGTCATGATCTCAAGGTTGTGAGATGGAGTCCCACGTAGGGCTCAGGCTCGCGCTGGACGTGGAGCCTGCTTAAGATTCTGTCTCCCTCTCTCTGACTCACCCCCACTCACGAGCGCACATGTGTGTGTGTGTGCTCACTGTTTTTCTCAAAAATAAATAACCATAAAAAAAAAAGATTCTCTCCTTTCCTCTCATTCTGCTCCCCCCTGCTTCAAAAAAAAAAAAAAAAAATTGGGAAACTAAATAGGGACACCTGGCTGGTTCAGTCAGTAGAGCATGCAGCTCTTGTTCTCAGAGTTGTGAGTTCAAGCCCCACACTGGGCATGGAGCCTACTTAAAATTTTTTTTTAAATGTTTTTGTTTATTTTTGAGACAGAGACAGTGCATGAGCAGGGGAGGGGCAGAGAGAGAGGGAGACACAGAATCTGAAGCAGGCCCCACGCTCTGAGCTGTCAGCACAGAGCCCGACGTGGAGCTCAAACCCACAGACTGTGAGATCATGACCTGAGCTGAAGTCGGATGCCCAACCGACTGAGCCACCCAGGCGCCCCGAGCCTACTTTAAAAAAAAATTGGGAAACTAAATAAGGATGAATTACTGGGATCTGCTACTCCTTTACTTAAAACATCTTAAGGAAATGATCAGGTACTTACTTCTAGGAGTGCCTGGTTGGGTAGAGTGTGCAACTCTTGATCTTGGGGTTGTAAGTTTGAGCCCCATGCTGGGTGTAGAGATTACTCAAAAATAAAATCATAGAAAAAAAAAATGATCAGGTACTTCAAAATCATACCTAAAAAAAAAAATTCCCCCACAAAAATGACAGATGTGAGAAAGGGCAGTAAGAAAACTTACTAAACTTTAAAAACAGTTCTTTTCCCCTCGATTACATGTCTACATTACAAAAGACATGTATCATAAGCTCTCTGTGTGCTGTGCTCTGAAGAGCATCCCATGACATCCATGGAAGGGACATGTGATCTGTCAGTTTCACTTAGTGCATGAAGACCCATGACACTGAATGGGACACCTTGGAAACATTGTGCCCGTAAGGTTTGGGAACACAAACCGAACTCACGGTGCCGCTCGCTTTCTTTGGGAATTTGTAAGACTTCTTACTTGCTATTACCAGGAACTAAGCTGTCACTTAGTATTTGATTTAAGGTACCCTTTGTCTATTTCTACAATCTTCTTGTTTTTAATAAAACTTACTATGTTTGCCTTTTTCTGATGTTATTGAGTGTATTATTGTCTGCCACTTTAAATGATTACAAGGAATCTCCCTTAAGATTAGTCTTTGTTCCTTGGATCTGCATCTCTGATCTCTGCCAAAGTATCTGAGCAAACTTAGGTATAAACCTTATGCTCTACAGTACTGGTGTCTGGGCATAATCTTCTCTTTGAAGTTTGTTTGCATCCCCCAGAGGGATTAATTCCCTGCTGTGAGAAGGTGGGTTAGAAAGCACTGAAACTACTTTACGGGCCTTTAATTGGAGGATTTAGTATACATTTTGTTCTATAAACTTCTGTGGGAGTTTCATTCTTACAATTTTTCTTATACTGTGGTATGTTATATCCTCATTGTAAATAAAAAAAACCTAAAAATTTTCTCAGGTTATTTGAGTACATATTGACTGATTATCCTAGCTTGTGTGGTTGTTTTTTTTTTTCTCTTTAAATTTTTAGTAGTTTTCTGATTGGGTTTTGAATATGCGTACAATTTAGACATTTTTGAAAAATTAGAGAAAAATCCTCACTCAGTGGGTAAACACTGTTAATGTTTTGGTATACTTATTTCCTTGTAGTCTTCTTTTGTGGGTGGGTGTGTATAAATAACACCTATAAACTTTTTCCCCGAACTCTTGCTGTATGTGTGTTTTCCTTGCCATCTCCCCCAAATCATTAAGCTTTTTCTGAAATTATTTGTATAGTTTTGTGAAAATCCTTTCAGTTGCTGTGAATTATTATATCATGTTAATGAGCAATAGTAACTTATAATTGGATCTTTAGACTGTTTCCAGAGTTCTCTTGTTGTAAATAATGCCGGCAGACATCTCTGTACAGTGCTTGCTACTTAGGTGTGTGATTTTAAAAAGAAGCTGGAACATTTCGAGTAGAGATTTGATCTACTTTGCTCTTCATTTTTATGCTTCTTTGGCCATGTCCCATTTTGTGTACTCCCAACTTATGCATTTGTTCAAGAGCCCACCTTTATCCAGGGATTCCGGAAAACGAACAGAGCCATCTCGAGCCGTGAAAGCTGCCGAAGCTGAGTTCAGCCTGTCTGACAGAAGGTCTCGGAAGAGGGTGCTCTTGCAAGAGGGATGAGCCGGCCGGTCCCATGATCAGATGGTTCTGGCCATGCCGAAACTCTGGAATGCATTCCAGACACAAGTGTCTCCTTACAGCTGGCATCCCTGGGCCACTGCGTGGGCAGCCGCTTGGCCCCGGAGACTGGCAGCAGCATCAGGTTCTCCAAGGCTGTTCGTGCCCCCACCGGCTTCCTGCGGTGTCGGCTCCCCGCCCAGTGTCCTAAGGCAGTAGCCCAGGGGCCGGTTGGTAAAGAGAAGTGGACGGCCCAGTTGAGACACTTGTGGGAACTCGGAAGGAGGTTAGCTGAGGTTTGCAGCTCTAATCCGTTAACGTTAAACCAACAAAAACCCTGGCTTTACAATGTCCCTTGAATATCTGTTCCCATTTCTGGATCAGCAGTATCCTGAAGAAAACTGAGTCTCATCCAAATGAAGGGATTGAATGAGCCTGATTTGTTATATTCTGAATTTGAGCTCTCACTTTGCAGGACTCCTAATTCTACGAACTTCGCCTAGATCTGTGACCCCAGTGGACACTCAACTTTGTTAGATATTTTTAAAAAATTGATTTAAAAAAATAACAATTTACGCTGTCTCTTTAGAAGTGGAGCGGAGGGAAAAAAAGAAAAGCCCTTTGAGAGTTGTTTTACTTCAGATTAAAATACTATTAGAGGTACTAGCTAAATTTATTATCTTCTTTTCAGTAATGTAATCATAGCAAGCTTTTGAAGAGTGGTGATAAAGTAAGCTGACTTTTACTGACTTTTCATAGTATTGACTTTTCATAGTATTTGACTTTTCATAGTCAAAAGTTGACTTTTCGTAGTATTACTTTGTTACACCTTAACCCTATAAGATGGCTCTTATTTTTGAAGAAACTGAGGCTCAGAAAGGTTAATTTGCTTGCTTGGATTGGACAACCACCAAGTTGTAAAATCAGGATTTTAACTTCATTCTTGTAGCATCGTCCCAAAAAGTACTGGCTAAGAATACCTGCATATGCAGTAATTAGAAACATCAGATATTGGGAGGGAAGAAAAATCAGGCTTGTACAGAAAATCAGGGGAAGGGCAGTTTTCATTCATGAGCTGTACAAGGATTTCTTTCTTTTTGTTGTTTTTTTAAACGAGTCAGCATGATTACTTTAGCTTTTCTTTCTTTTTCTTCTCTTGAATTTTTCGGTGAAAGTGAGTCCATTTTTATGGAGTATTAAGGTATGAACCATGATTGGCAGTGATGTAGGGACAGATTACCACTCACTCAAAAGATACGGATTCCCTAAAAGTCTTCGTAATTTTTCCTGACTCCTAAGTACTTGACATGCTTGTTGGAAAACCTCTTACTTGGGCTAGAGATGTGGAACCTCATCTCACTGTACTTTTTTTTTTTTTTAGTTTTTTAATGTTTTTTTTTTATATTTGAGAGGCAAAGAGAGGCAGAACACGAGCAGGGGAGGAGTAGAGAGAGAGGGAGATACAGAATCTGAAGCAGGCTCCAGGCTCTGAGCTGTCAGCAGGGAGCCTGACATGGGGCTCGAACTCACGGACTTCAAGATCATGACCTGAGGTGAAGTCGGATGCTTAACCAAATGAGTCACTCAGGCGCCCCTCATTGTACTTTTGAAGCTGATTTTCAAAAGGGATACCTTTGAGAATCGTAATGTGCCTATGTTTTAGTATTGTTGGAATATTTCTTTAAACTATAGTTGAGCCTAGTTGAGCTCATTGTGTTAAAGCTTTTGCCTACCACCTAATGAAGTAAAAAGTATTAGCTGAATTATACAGGTAAGAAAAGTAGCATTCCATGTGGGCAGAAATTCCTTTCTTGTATCTGTATATTCCAGCAGATAGAACAGTACCTGGCATATAGTAGGCCCTCAATAAGTATTGGGTAATTAAAGCATAGAAATAAGAAGTGACTTGTCCAAAGGACAGAGTTGGAATGGGTGTGTGTGTATTTTTAAGCTTATTTATTTATTATGAGAGAGCTCACGCGTGTGAAAGTGGGGGAGGGAGGGAGGGAGGGAGGGAGGGAGGGAGAGAGAGAGAGAGAGAGAGAGAGAGAGAGAGAGAGAGAGAGAGAGAGAATCTCAAGCAGGCTCTGCACCGTGAGCATGGAGTGGGGCTCAAACTCCCAAACCGTGAGATCGTGGCCTGAGCTGAAATCGAGTCAGAGGCTCAACTGAACTGAGCCACCCAGATGCCCCCCAAGAGTTGGGATTTGAAGTCTAGTCTGACTGTGTTCTTTACACAAGTTTATGAAAACTGTCATGCAAATTATATGTGTGAGTACAGCTTAAAGAATAAACAAAAATGTACATACCACCACTCAATTTAGGAAATAGAACATTTTGTATCTTTGAATCCCTTCTCAAGATGCCTTTCTCTACTGAGATTACATTTTGAGGTTTACCTTAATTATGTATGCTTGCTTGAAGCTTATGCTTTTTTTTTTTTTTTTTACACTATGCTGATGCTCTAAATTGGTGAGGTAGAATGACTTTGAATTGCTGTTCTTAAAAAGTCACAGAAATTGAGCCACATATTTTCTTAATATTTAGTTATTTGAAGCTGATTCCAGATTTCATCCTAAAGTGTGCAATTTAGGGGCCATCTGGGTGTAAATTACAGTGTAGGAGAGTTTCAGGATTTTTGGTAATTCATGGCAGTATGATTCGTGCTGCATTTGTGGTTCACAGTGTAAGGCCTTTGGCCCTCTAGGTGGAACAGCAGTTCATTGATCTACTAAACCATAAAATGCGTGGGAGCAGCAAGTTTGTTGATACAGATTTTAGTTCCCTCAAAATACAGTTTGAGTCTCATTTTGTCAACTATAAAATGGAAGCCTCAATAGTACCTACTTCATTTAGTTGAAAGGTCAAATGGGAGTGCACCGAGCATGAGACATGGAAAATTCTTAGTAAATGAGAGCTATTATTTATCATTTGTTTTAAAAGTTATTTTAGAGAAGGTTTAGGTTTACTGCAAAACTGAGAGGCAGTTGCAGAGGTTTCCCGTATTCCCCACCCCAGGCTTTCACAGCCTCACCCATTGTCAACATGCCCCACCGAAGCAGGACGTTTGTTAACTATCCAAGAACCTACACTGACATATCGTAACCACCCCAAGTCCATTGTTTATGTCCTGGTTTACTCGTGGTGTTGTATATTCTGTGGTTTTAGAGAAATGTATAGTAACATGGGCCCATCGTGACAGTATCATCCAGAGTATTTTCAGTGCCCCCCAAATCCTCTGTGCTCTGCCTGTTTATCCCTTCATGCACCCCCAAGCCTGGCAACCACTGACCTTTTTTATTGTCTCCGTGATTTGGCCTTTTCCAGAATGTCATATAGCTAGAATTATACAGTATGTAGCCTTTTCAGATGGGCTTCTGTCCCTCAATAGTACACATTTAAGGTGACTCCATGTCTTTTCATGGCTTCCTAGCTCATTTCTATATAGTGCTTAATCACACTGCATCGTCTGGATGTGCTACAGAGTATTTATCCACTCACCTACTGAAAGACATCTTGGTTCTTTCAGGTTTTGACAATTATGAATAAAGGTGCTCTAAACACTCACGTGCAAGTGTTTGGGTGGATGTAAATTTTCAACTTCTTTGGGTAAATACCAGTGTGACTGCTGGATGGCAAAAGTATGTTTAGTTTTTTTGTTTTTTGTTTTTTTTTGTTTTTTGTTTTTTTTTTAAGAAACCACCACAGCTGTCTTTCAAAGTAGCTGGACCCTTTTGTATTCTGCCAGCAGTGAATAAGAGTTTCTACTTCTCCATATCCTCACCGGCATTCGGTTTTGTCGGTGTTCCAGATTTTGGGCATTCTAATACATGTGTAGTGGTATCTTGTTTTATTTTGTTTTGTTTTATTTTTAAAAAAATTTTTAATGTTTATTCATTTTTGAGAGAGAGAGAGAGAGAGAGAGAGAAAGCAAGCAAGCAAACAAGTAGGGGAGGGGCAGAGAGAGAACGAGGGAGACACAGAAACCGAAGCAGGCTCCAGGCTCAGAGCTGTCAGCCTGATGTGGGACTTGAACTCCCAAACTGTGAGATTATGACCTGAGCTGAAGTCAGACGCCCAACTGACTGAGCCACCCGGGCTCTCTGGTATCTTGTTTTAATTTGCGTCTCCTGATGACATATATGGAACTTTCACATGCTGATTTGCCATCTATATATCTTTTTTGGTGAGGTGTCTGTTAAGCTGTTGGGCTCACTTTAAAAAATTGGATTGTTTTCCTACTGAGTTTTTTGTTTGTTTGTTTTTTTAAGAGAATGAGCATGTGCATGAGTAGGGGAGGGGAAGAGAGAGGGAGAGAGAGAGAATCTGAAGCAGGCTCCATGCGCATCATGGAGCCTGATGCAGGGCTTGATGTCATGACTCTGAGATCATGACCTGAGCCAAAATGAAGAGTCAGTCACTTACCCGACTGAGCTACCCAGGTGCCCCTCTTAATGAGTTTTAAGAGTTCTTTGTATATTTTGGATAACAGTTCATTATCAGATGTGTCTTTTGCAAATATTTGCTCCAAGTTTGTGGCTTGTCTTTTCATTCTCTTGGCAGTGTCTTTGGTAGAGCAGAAGTTTCTAATTTTATTTTTATTTTTATTTTTGAAGTTTCTAATTTTAATAGAAGTCTAGATTATCAGTTATTTTTTTCATGGAGCATGTCTGTGATGGTATATCTAAAATTCCTTGACCTGGAGTCATCTAGATTTTTGCCTATGTTATCTCTAGTAGTTTTATACTGTGTGTTTTATGTTTTGATCTATGAACGATTTTTTAAAACAGTTTTTCGTTTTTATGTTTATTTTTGATAGAGACAGAGCACAAGTGGGGGAGGGGCAGAGAGAGACAGAGACACAGAATCCGAAGCAGGCTCCAGGCTCCCAGCTGTCAGCACAGAGCCCAACGCGGGGCTCGAACTCACAAACTGTGACTGTGAGATCATGACTTGAGAGGAAGTCGGACCCTTAACCTACCGAGCCACCCAGGCGCCCCATGAACGATTTTTTTAAGGAAAACTTTCATAAGTTTTTTAGAGAGCACGCATGCACAAAAAGGGGAGGGGCAGAGAGGGAGAGAATCCCAAGCAGGCTCTGTGCTGTCAGTGCAGAACCCGACACAGGGCTTGATCCCACAAACTGTGAGATCATGACCTTAGCCAGAATCAAGAGTTGGACACTTAGCTGGCTGAGCCACCCAGGTGCCTCGATCTAGGATTCATTTTGAGTTAATTTTTGTGAAGGGCGTAAGGAAGGTCTGTGTGTAGATTCAATTCATTGCATGTGGATGTTCACCTGTTCCAGCATCATTTGTGGACTAACTTGCTCCTTTGGCAAAGATCAGTTACTATATGTGGGTCTCTTTCTGGGTTCTCTCGATCTATTGTTTCGCCAATACTGTCTCATGTTGGTGACTGTAGCTTCATAGTAAGTCTTGAAGTCAGTCAGTGTCAGTCTTCCAACTTTGTTCTCCCTAATATTGTGTTCACTCTTCTGGGTCTTTTACCTCTCCATGTAAACTTTCAAGTCAGTTTGTCAGTATCCAGAAAGTAACTTGCTGATATTTTGATTGTGATTGCGTTGAGTCTAAGATCAAATTACAAAGAGCTGACATCTTGACATTGAGTTGTCTTATCCATGGACGTGCAGTCTCTCTCCATTTATTTAGTTCTTTGATTACATTCATCAGAGTTTTATAGTTTTCCTCATGTAGTTCTTGTACATTTGTTAGATGTATCCCCAAGTAACTTATTTTAAAATACTACTTTTAAGTCAAGAGTTCATGTCTGCATAGAACTCTGTTATTCAGCAATTGTTAATCAAGCTAACACAGCTGAAAAATGGGAAGTAAATAAAAGTGATGAGCCAAAGTAGATTTCTCAGAATCCATGCATTTAAACTTAAATCTTTTATTCACGGAAAAGCCCTTTACTTACGCCCTATGTGCTTTGGTTTGCCCTGAGGACTTTTCTTTCTTTTTTTCAAACTTTTTAAAATGTTTATTTATTTTTGAGACAGAGACAGAGCATGAGTGGGGGAGGGTCAGAGAGAGAGGGAGACACAGAATCCGAAGCAGGCTCCAGGCTCCGAGCTGTCAGCACAGAGCCCGACGCGGGGCTCGAACGCACAGACCGTGAGATCATGACCTGAGCCGGAGTCGGAAGCTCAACAGACTGAGCCACCCAGGTGCCCCAAGGATTTTTCTATTATATTGATTGCTCAGCAGGGTTATTGATCACGTTGATGACATTGTATCATTGTATTAGTCAGGATTCTTTTTGTTTAAGTGGCAGAAACCCAGTGAAATCTGGCTCGAGCAAAGGAGGGGATTATTTGCTTCTCAGTACCTCGAAGCCTAGTGGTAAAGCTGGCTTTCGGTTTTGGTACATCTAGGTCATCTACTTGCATTTTCAGAGATTTGTCACCTCTTTATCTCTTGGTTTTCTGTCTAGTGTGTTGGGTTCATTTCTGGGCAAGTGCTTCCCATACAGTGCCAGAGATGGCTACTGGCAAATCCAAGTTTATATTCTATCAGTCTAGTCACCCAAGTGGAAAAAGAGGGTCTCACATTATTTTGAGCCATAGTCCCAGGGCTGACTGTAACAGGCCCAGTTTGGGTCATAGGCTGATCTGTGAACCAATCACCAAGAGATTGGGTGGGGACTCTGAAATATTGGTTGGGTGTTGAGGGAGTACGTCTGTGGGGGCCTGTTCAGTGCCACCTGGATTCTGTAGCCTGATAGTGGGGCAGGGGAGTTCTGCAGAGAAAATCTGGTGCTGTTAGCAGAAGAAGGGAGAATGGATGCTAGGCAGCCAAAACAGATGTCCATTGCAGTCATCAAGAAAATGTTTTATTCAAAATATTCTTTTCAGAAAAGCAGTGAGATGTATAATCTAGCTTGGAAAGATTTACAACCAAAATGTTTCAGTGCTTAAAAGTATAGGTCTTCAGCTTTTTCAAAAATTGCCATATAAGCCTGATTCCCCAGGAGTCTGTGACTGAGATCTTATCATCATCCATCTAATTTTTAGAGTTCTTTAATCACTTATTCTTTGAGCACTCACATTTAGGTTCAGCACTGTGCTAGACTCTCTGGAAAGTGGAGTGTAAGCTCTATAAAACAGGAACTAGACCTCATATTTTAAATGCTTAAGAGACTTTTTTTTTTTTTTTAAACCTTTAGGAAATTGTATTCCAGCTTTTGAACTTCTCTGGTATTATTTCACAACACATTTTGCATTTCCTTCTTTATGTTACATTGAAAGCATGCGGTGTGCTCAGAGGCTTTCATTAGAAAAAGAAAGCTTTACGGAAGATTTCACTATGAGCTTGCTTTGCCCAGCAGGAAACTGTAATAAGTTGCTTGATTTAAAGACAGTTTTCTTACCTTTAATGTGTTCACAGGCATTAGAATTTTATGCTATCACAAAGCCTTATTTGAAGAGAAAATAGATGCAGATGAATTGCTGTCTAGATTATAACAATGTCATTAAGTATCTTCATGGATAATTTGTAATAAAAACAATGTAATGGGAAAGACTGTAGGCTTTGAAATCAGATTTCTTCTGCCACTCACTAATTGTTTGACCTCGGGGAAGTTATTAAACTGAATTCTAACTTGGCCATTGTTTAAATGGGACTTATATCTATTTGGCAGGTTGTTTTGTAAATTAGAAACAATATGTATTTAAATGTCTAACACAGACACTTGTACAAATTAGGCATTCTTGGAGTGACTTAATTCAACATTATACTTAAATGAAAAACAAAAAACCTAAACTCCAAACCAAAACCAAACAACAAAACTTCCTGCAATTGTGATTTTGTTAAGAGATTAAATCTTCCTTCTGATAGAATTAATTTAAATTCCTTTTTGAAAGGGTTCAAGGGGCACCTGGGTGGCTTAGTCTGTTAAGTGTCTGACTCTTGATTTCTGCTCAGGTCATGATCTCATGGTTTGTGAGTTTGAGCCCTGAGTCAGGCTCTGTGCTCACAGCACAGAGCCTGCTTGGTATATTCTCTCTCTCTCCCCCTCTCTCCCCCTCTCTCCCCCTCTCTCCCCCTCTCTCCCCCTCTCTCCCCCTCTCTCCCCCCCTTCCCCCCCTCCCTCTCTCTCTCTCTCTCTCTCAAAAATAAATAGACATTAAAAAAAAAAAAAGCATTCAAATACCAGAATAATAGTATGATGAAGATTGAAACTTGATGAAAAGAAAACTGAGTGACCAGTTTTCTCTTTCCGAAAATGTAGGATTTACTCTGGGTTTCCAGAAAAGCATACTTTGGATAATTTCAAATGATTAACTTATGTATATTTTCCCTCTACTTACATGTTAAACTTTAACAAAAACAATGATCAATTTTAGTTACCAGAGTTTCTTATCTGAACTGGCTTTTTGTGAGGCGAGCCAGATACCAAGAAAATAAACTGGTATCAGGGACTTAATAATTAACAGTCCATTTCTGAAATTTGGTGTATAGTTCATGTATATGTAGCTCAATTCTCTGTTCTTAGCAGTAATCATCACTGATATTCAGAATGATGGAATTGGGTTCTAAACATGAAAGGAAAGAGTTTTATTAGTTAGATTGTGCTTATATGAAAGGAAAATTGACAAAAGAAATTGGGAAAGATTTTCTATAAAGACTGGAGTGAAGGATGTTTTCATCGTGGCTGTCAGTGAGGTAGAAAATCAACTAAGCAAAACATTTACCTTATTCCCTCTTCCTACCAAATATTTTCATTAATAAGAGTTTCTTCCCTGCCTCCCCCCGCTCCCCTCCCCCGCCCCAAATTTCAAACATATAATCAGCAAAATCTAGCTAAGAGCATGGTTTTTAGAATCAGATCATCTGGATTCAGATTTCAGTTACACCACTTATGACTTCCATCCCTATGTGATTTGGGGCAAATTACGTAATCTCTCTCTTTGTTTTAGTTTCCTAAACCATAAAATGGGGTGACGATAATAGTATTTCCTAGTGTTGTTGTAAAGGTTAAATGAGAAATAAAAGTTGAAGAATTAAATTTTTTAAATTTTAAATTTTTTTTTTTTTTTCAACGTTTTTTATTTATTTTTGGGACAGAGAGAGACAGAGCATGAACGGGGGAGGGGCAGAGAAAGAGGGAGACACAGAATCGGAAACAGGCTCCAGGCTCCGAGCCATCAGCCCAGAGCCTGACGCGGGGCTCGAACTCACGGACCGCGAGATCGTGACCTGGCTGAAGTCGGACGCTTAACCGACTGCGCCACCCAGGCGCCCCAAAAGTTGAAGAATTAAACATAGGATGAGTACTTCTCAGTTTGAGCTTTCATTAAAGAAAAATAGGTTGGGTTTGTTTTGATTCTTCGAACTAAAAGTTGAGGATCATTGTGGGGCTGAACTGGGGTAATGTCACTTGCTCCTGTTGTAAGTTCTTTCCTTCTGTATTCGGGATAGAAGGGCATTAAGACTGGATCTAAGGAAGGCCCAGGCCCAGGGCCTTTGGGAGGCTTGACTAGGTTTCTCTGTTGCCTCCAGCCGCCCCTGCAAGTCCGGTTTAGGTTTTTAAAAAATTCTTAATCCCTGGGGTGGACCCTGGAACAAGCTGACCTATTTTCTCTTGCTGAATGGAGATTGAGTTGACTCAGGTTTTATTTGGGCTTCTCTGGATCTGATGCAGGATAAAAGCTCAGGTCTAGACCAATTTAAATTGCGATTTAAGGCTGACCACTGTTCTATTTCCTCCTTTTTGTTTAGGGAGATCTTTTTATATCACCCTACATTCCTCCAGCAATATTGGTTACAAGCCTGTGGTGTGATAGGTGGTGGGGTGGGGGTGGGGAGGGGATTCCAGACAGAAGGCAAAGCATTTGCCAAGTTATGGAGGGATACTTTTTTTTAATTAATAAAAATACAATTTTTAGCCAGATCAATTTGAGGAGACCCTGTACAATCACACTCAGCCTGGCAGTTCTACAAGACCAGAGATCTTTATTTGGTTCACTGATACGTCCCAAGCACCTAGAACAGTGAGTGCTGCATAGTAGTAGCTATATCTGTTGGAAAAATTAATTAACACAATTCCAAGTTGAGGATGATCGGATCCTTTGATTGCTGTGAACCTTGATATTTTGATTAATCTCTGCGGTTTCATTGCAGACTAATAAGTCATGTCCAGTAAGCTAATGGCTGTTCAATTCACTACATTCTGTTTTTTAATGGAAATTCTTGGACATCACTAGGGGAGGGTATTTATGGTAGAAGCAAGAGTTGTCTTAGTTTCGTCCAGCAGTTTTTTGGAAGAGCTCTTTCTGCCTTTTCTGTGAGCAGATGTGCTCAGGATGAAAAGTTTAAAGGAAGGCGCACTCACATTCGGCTCACTAGGCGAGGAATGCCTTTTCCTCTTCATTTAGTAAGTGTCCATCAGACTTCCCAGAGTACAATGAGGCATTTACCCAAGGCCTCAGCGGCAGCCCGTACTTTCTGCATTTTAGGCTTTTTCTGCCACCCCTGGGAAACTGCCTGGTGGTCTGGCATCATGGGAATTTGTCTCACTGAAAGCTCTTTCTCCACCCTTTCCTTCTGGAGAGGCAGCGGGTGTAGTGGCAGGAGCTCTGGCCTTGGCATCTGAATTTTGGCCACAACTAATAATAGCATTCTGGCCTTCAGGAAGTTCTTCATCATTTTTGCTGAGTCTCCTCAATTGCAAATATGAGTTTGATAATGCTTAAGATTGCTGTGCGGACTGAATCAAACACTAACAGCAAAATAATGAACAGTGCCTTGTTAGTTTTCTTTCTTCTGTCACATCAAATTATTGTTTTCCACTCTTATCCTACTGACACAAAAGGACACCCATATTTTTCCTTGCTCGGACAACTTAGTCTTTGGAACACTCGATAAGAATTTTCTGTGTGTGTGTATTTGGTGAAGCAATGTGGAGTTTTGTTAATGTATTTCCAAAAACATGGAGAAGCTACGTTAAAAAAAAAAACAAAATGACAACGACAAGACCGCCTCGTATACTTAATTTAGAAGTTTTCCACAATGTGGCCTTTAAAGTAAGGATCTTCCAAGGCCGATCCTATGCCCATACTCTGCTTCCTATAGAGGGCATAGCATGTTTTCGTGTTTATGTGTTGGTGAGTGAGTGAGCGTGTGTATGTGAGAGAGAGAAAGAGAGAGAGAATGAAAATATGTGTGGTGAAAGAGATATTTTAGCCTGCTTTTGTAACTTTAGCTTTCTGAGCAATGTGCCAAAAGTTATTTCTCCCTAGGGAGTGTCTCTTTCAACGGTTTTTGAAGGCAGCATAAATTCTCACTTGGTGTTCAAGGAAGATGGTAATACAATTTAGTACAGCCAGAGTATTTTTCTTTAACTTGTTAGGAACCAAAATGTGATTGCCGTGGCAAAGTTGTCAGCCCACTCAAGTTTAACAAGCGTTGGAAGGATTAGTAAAGGAAATGTAGTTTACTCTGCAGCTTTTATGACAAAGAATTTAAAAGGTTTTGCTTTAAGCCCCTCCGTGTGTTTCTTCCTTTTCTCCAAAACATACCTCTAAGTTGAAAAGAGAGATGAATCTATTAACTCTGAGGGAGTTGATCATTGTTTGAGAGGAAGCAGAACATTTACATTTGAATCAGCGCTGAGTGTAGCTTGTGCCCTAATCTCGTTCCTCCTAGAAGTTGGTGAAGAGTTTAAGTACTTCCTACTTTGTGTTCTGGTCCTTGTAGTGCCATCCTAATTTTCTCCGGGATCATAAATTTCCTAATTCCAAGTAAGCAAACTTCGGAGATAATGTGCATTGGCATTGCTTGGAAATGCTTTCTGTGGTTGTCACAGCTCTCTGAGCAGGGTCACTGGCCAGAATGGTCCTTGTTTTCACAGCACGGATGACCACACTAAAAAATACCATAAAGAAGGACAGAATATTAAAGGAAGTGTGAAATAGAGCAGATAAAATCACCTCTGTCACATTCCCACCCCAGAGTTTTGAATATTCCAGTTGACGTCGTTGTGACTGGTGTATAATTTTAAATGGGAAAGTAACGCCTTATTTGTCATGAACATTTTGATCAGTGTTTGAAGGCTCTCTCAAAGTCTTCCAGTTTGTTAATCAGTTCTCTATTATTACACATACAAATTCGGCCCCCTTTAAGACAATACTACTCACAAGTTTATGGACTTTTGGGACCAAATCTTTGGTATTGCCTTTTTTTTTGTTTGTTTTTTTTTAAAGCTGTGTGGGACAGAGAAGGGTTGGGGACATGGAGAGGCAGGTAGAGGAACAGAGAGCTGACGAGGACTTTGCCAAAGATTAACTGTTACAGATGGAAATGTTTTCCTAACTCTACATCTTGTAAAAAGCCTTAAATTGAGCCATTTTCTGAGATTAAAAAAAATACTTCTGTTTTGCTCTATCATGGATTAAAGTACAAATTCTTTAAAAAAATTAGACTTTAGGGATTCTTGGGTTATTTTTAATGCATGCTTCTATCACTGATTTTTATTTTCTTATTTTACTTGAAGACCATTGGTGGATTTAGGTCATTTTAGCTTAAAGAGAATAGGAACCATCTACCTAAAAGACTGGTTGGTGGGAGAAATTCTTTGTATTTGCTCTTATGTCTTGTTAAGACAGCTGTGTTCTGGACTGGAGTTAGCTTTTGTAACAGCTGTGAAGTCCTCACCTTACATAAAATGTTCCCAGTGAACGGTTGTTTCTATAACTTGGGACTGTCATTCAAACCCACCCCAAAGAAACAGCGTATGTATAATACTTCCTAGGTGTCAGATGAAGAAATCTTGTTGGAACTATAGTTTAATTAAACCCAGTTGTGTGTGTGTGTGTGTATTTTTTTTTCCTTAAAGGAATTTAGTCAGGGTTTGGGGAGGTAACCTGTGTTCATTCCTTAGAGATTGGGACAAGAATTTTGCCTTTGCTGAAAGAGCTTATGTAGTTAGGGACTAGCCTGAAAATGATTTGCCTGGCATTTGCACTGGGCATATTTGGAAAGGAAAGCCTCTTTGCATTGTGCATTTAGAAAAGTGTCTGTAAGCGTGCTTAGAAAATGGCAGCATTTGCTGGTCTTGGCTGTCAATGTCTTGCTGCTACTGACTGTGTTTAACCAGAAAGGGAAACTCAGAGTAGAAAAAGTCTCACTCCCAAGACTTTACAAGAAAACCCCTCTTTGTTGATTTATATATATATATTTTAAAGGAGCTTGACATCTTCATCAAGTTCACAGTGGGCTTGCTTTGTTTGCTTTCTCTTGAATGCTTGATAAGATTTTTCTTCTATTGTTTTGTGCAGCAAGAACAGATCTTTCCATGGCTGGGGTGGGTTTTTTGTAAATCCACAATATGGTCATTGTCTGGTGGTGAATAATTGTGGCTGCTTTTTGTACAACCAGAACTAAGGCTTTGGCTGTGAACAGATTCCTTCTTAGCGTGAAAAGGGACTAATCCATGTAAATACAGCCCCAAAATAAAGCTTTACAGAAAAAGGGGAAGGCCGCTAAGCAGGAGGGCACAGGTCAGCAATTTAACCTTTAACCTAACAAATAAGAAGCATGAAAGTTCCAGAATTGGTTTACAAAAGAAAGCTCCTGTGATCTGTCAGTTTTTCTTTTCAGGAGGGAGCTGGGTGAGAGATCTGACTGACAGCTAGTGCCTTTTAACTGCAGACTGAAATTAACTGCCAAATCGAAACTTGAATATGTGAAGGAGATTTTTTCTTAAATAAATTGAGGTAGCAGAATAGGCTAACATAAGCGTTGGTCAGGCCGGGTCTCCCAGGAGGGTTTTACCCTTGGAGCTGGGGCATAGGCATTTGACTGGACTACCTTTAAGGTCCCTTCCAAGTTTAATAAAGAGTCTGTGGTCTGCCTCTTACCAAAGTAGACATGAACTTAGCAGTTTAAGGCCAGATGAAACTCCTTCCTCTTTTGTTACTATCATTGATCCCTTTGTAGACTTTTCATGGCTCCATAAATTAATTGCAGCCTTTACTAAAGATTGGTTAAGAGCTTTTTGTAAATATAATTGATGCGTTTGTCACAAAATAGCTGTCTAGAGATTTCATACTATGTACAACTTTTACGACCTGATGCACTATTAGAAACTCTATTGAGCCACGTGAGCACTGTAAAGCAGAGGACACGGGCTTTCTTTCATGTGCTGCTGCTTTGTTCAACATGCTTAGGCATTATTAGCAGATACAATTGAGGAAGTTAAAGCTGCAGAGAGTGAAGTAGAGGTGTTTATTAGGCAATGCAGCGGGGGGAAATGGTAAGCTGTGAAAAATGAGGGAACTGCCCCGTTTGGTACATGGGCTTGAAGAGTTAACAAAGTAAGGTTTTGTGCTAAGTGGTAAGTTTTACTTTTATGCTGTTGTTGTACTCATTTACAAACTTTGTAAACAGTTTGTATTTATTTAATCACAACAGGTAATCTTGTTAATGAGTGTTATTTTTTGCTTAAAGCGTAATACATCTGAAGTCAGCTGTTCTGTTTCACTATAGAGAATTCTGTAACTGATAAAAAAAACTTTAATTAATGAGAATCATTCTGATTAAAAAGAAACAATGAACTAATGACTTTAAAGTAGGCTCCCTGTAGATTAATAAGAATGGTAATTATGCTGTGTGATTCATTGTGGAAACAAAATCCCAGGGATGATTGTTTTAGTTTTGCAGGTGTCCACAGTATGACTGTATAGGTTGTTTAAAACTTGCTTTTTCTTTTTTTAAATTTTTTTTTTTTTTCAACGTTTTTTATTTATTTTTGGGACAGAGAGAGACAGAGCATGAATGGGGGAGGGGCAGAGAGAGAGGGAGACACAGAATCGGAAACAGGCTCCAGGCTCCGAGCCATCAGCCCAGAGCCTGACGCGGGGCTCGAACTCACGGACCGGACCGCGAGATCGTGACCTGGCTGAAGTCGGACGCTTAACCGACTGCGCCACCCAGGCGCCCCAAAACTTGCTTTTTCTGAGGGCCTCACAGGCTGCCTCAGTTTCCCCAAGGGTGTTAGAGACCAGAGACAACATAATGTTGCGGATTAAAATTAGCATGAAGTTAAGTGGCCACCTTCGGTTTAGCTTAGGCATCTACTCTCTTTTTCCCAGCTTATTATGATAGCCTCCTCACTGGCCTTTATGCTTTCCTTCACATCCGTATTTAATGCTGTCATCTGAGAGCTCTTTCGGAAGCACAGCTGAGACCACAGGACTCCCATTCTTAGAGATTTCCGTGTCCTCTTATCCCCACAAGCTCAAGTCAGGCTCGTTAGCCGGGCCAATGAGGTCTTCAGTGATCTATCCCCTGCCTATCCCAGCATCATCTTGGCTAGCTCATTCCCTGCTAAATAGGCATCTTCCAGTATGTCCCAAGCGAAGTGCATGCATGTTTTCTATTTCTGTGTCCTATCTGGTTTCCCGAAAATGTAAGAAGGCTGGTATCTTTAAAGGGGGGATCTGATGCTGGTGCTTTGAAAACAGCTAACGTGTGTATAGGCTTCACCCTGTAAACAGCGCCGTGTTCTTTTCTTTGCTTCTCACAGCAGCAATACAGAATAGGCCATGTTTTCTGAGAGGTATTTAATATTTGAATGGATGGATGAATAAATGAATGAGTGAACTGTGGAGTCAGAAAACAGGAGTGACAGTCCAAATTCTTCTAATTAGCCATGTAATTTTAGATTAAGTAATTTGACCTCTCAGCCGATTTGCTGATCTGTAAAATTAGGTGTGTAGTGGTGTTCCTTGTCACGCTAGACGGTGTGAGGTCTGAGTGAAAGAATGCGCAGTAAATAAAAATGCTTCTCAAACTATAAACCCCATGCAAATGTTGGTTTCTGCTGCGAATATCCTTACTGTATTCCAGGTCCTATAAAGGAAGAGCAAGCATTCATGGATATAGATAGATTTGTGTTTTAATGACTGAAAGAACATCAGAACTGTTTTATTCATATCGTGTGAAAATATAAGCCCACTTTGATAGCAAACAGAAAACAGTATACCCTTGTTTTCTTTCATGAAGAAAATGTCAGGTTTATACTGTTAGTAAATGCTAACAAAGGAAGCACACACTCTGTGGTAAGCTGGTGTTCACATGTAGCATTTAGAGGCTTGTCTTTGCTCTGCCTTCTCCTTGGGTTGCTGCTCAGGAACCTTAGAGCCTTTCTTGCCTTCCAGTTCTGTGAACTACATGCAACTCTTTGGGTAAGCTATTGTTTTGTATGCATTTTTTTTGATACTATGCATTTTTGTATGCTGTTACGATCTCCGGCTTGATGTGTCCTCCTTTTATTCTTAGCCTCTTAGTTTACACGTGTGTTTTTTATCCTTTGAACTATATATATTTTTGTAAGATACCTCAAATTGTTTCTAGAATGTGGCAGAGTGTAAACTCTTCCAGTGTGATCTTAGTCCTACCTTGGTTTCTCCTGTCACCTACAGACCGATAGATAGTTCCCCAGTCTGTGTCTTTGGCCCAGACTCTTGAGTGACAGGCTTGGATCCTTTGCCAGTGCTGCTTCTAGATGTGCCACAGGTAACTCACATTGAATTTAACACCCCCCCCCCTCCCCCCAACACATCTGCTCTCCCAGGCTTCTACCCCCCACCCCTCTCCCCGCGGCCACCCAGCAAAGCAAAACTGAAAAGCCAGTCCTAAACTGTTCCTTCTGTTCTGGGGTCTTGTCGAATGGCATTAATACCCATTCACTCGCTCATGCCAGAAACCTGAAAGTCATCCTGTACATCCAATTAGACCTCAATATTTTTTTTTCATGTTTTTAAAAGCCTTTAAAAGTATTTTAAATAATCTCAGAGTTAGAGAAAAGCTACAATTACACTGCAAGGAACTTGTTTTCTCCTGCACCGTTTGTGAATGAGTTGCAGACTTCACCCTCAGATAATTCAGTGAGTGTTTGCCATGAACCGGGTGACTCTCCTGTATTACCACAGTATACCCATCAAAATGAGGACACTAACATTGATCCAGTCCTGCCACTTAATTCTCACAGTTTTGTCGGTTGTCCCAGTAATGTTCTTTAAAGCAAAAGGACTCCGTTCAGGACCACATACTGCATTTCGTTTTATGTGTCTTTGGTCTCTCTCAGTCTCAGCTTGGAAGAGTGCTCAAGCTCTCCTTGATTTTCGTAACCTTGATATCTGAAGATTCTCAGGCCTCCTGTTTTTGTCGGTCTGATGTTTTCTTATGGTTAGATATAGGTCAATAAGGATCTTTGGCAGAAAAATCATAGAAGTGATGTTGTGCTGTTCTCGTATCGGATAATGGGACAGTTTCAACTTGTCCCATTACTGATGATGATCATTTGATTAAAATCATGTTTGCCAGCCTTCTTTATTGAAAAGTTACTCTTTACTGCTTTGTAATTAACAAATGTTTTGAGGACAGTACTTTGAAATTATACAGATGTTCCATGACACTTTCAATTTGTTTGACTTTGGACTCATTTCCTTTTTTAATTCAAGGCTCTTATTGAATTACTCACATTATTATTTGAATACATTGCATTATTCAGTCTGTTCCAGCTTTGACCAGCAGGAGCCAGCTTGAAGGAGCTCTTGTGCTCTTTTGACATATCCTCCTCATTCTTTGCTTTCTTGCATAAGATGTTCTGTGGTCATCTTTTACTTTCCTTTTCTTAGACCTGACCTCTGCCATTTCTCCAAGGAGTTCCAGTTCCTTTTAGTGGAGGAGGCTATTTAAGAGCCAAAGTCTGGATGGTAGGCGTGCTCATTGCTGTTTGGGTCTTGCTGCCCATAGGCCTTCTTTTTTTAAAAAAATTTTTTTTTTCAACATTTTTTATTTATTTTTGGGACAGAGAGAGACAGAGCATGAACGGGGGAGGGGCAGAGAGAGAGGGAGACACAGAATCGGAAACAGGCTCCAGGCTCCGAGCTGTCAGCACAGAGCCCGACGCGGGGCTCGAACTCACGGACCGCGAGATCGTGACCTGGCTGAAGTCGGCCGCTTAACCGACTGCGCCACCCAGGCGCCCCGCTGCCCATAGGCCTTCTTAGTGGACAGAGCTAGAGAGTATATGACGTGTATGTGCGCACACATTTACATTTGTATGTATTTCTGTACCCATCTTTGTATATTGAAAAGTGTGAGTTCGTGCCAGTACTTCCAATTTCAATCTAACACCACGAGATTCATTCTAGTTTTCTCCCTTTGCATATTTGTAACTTCCTCCTTTGGCAGCAAGCAGCCTGGTTCCCGTTATACTTAATACATCTACTTATTTTGTCAATCTCTGGTATATGACGATCATGGCTGCCACCACCCCCTTCCCAGCATGAATGCCCTTATCCACAAGGGTTCTGATACTGAATGCTACTCTGCCTCAGCTGCTTGGATGCCCACCTCATCCAGCTTGGGCTTTGACAATCCATGACAGGCTGGTCCTTCCTTATGCATGCTTTCTTCTTCTTGGGTTTTGAGACCTCATATATGACTGCCACTTCCCTCCATGTTGCCCTCTTCATCCTGTTTGGGATTTGACACCCTATATTAAGTGGACTGTGCATGGATGGCCCTTTAGCTTACTCAGGTGCTCTGACACCTCACATCAGGCAGCTGCTCCCTGTGGATGCCTCGTCCCTCCTTGTGCTCTGACTTCCAGCACTGGGCAGCTCCCCCTGTATGGACACCTTTGTTATTCTTCTTGGGTTCTGACACCCTGTGCTTACAACAAGGATACCCTCCTCATATTGCTTGGACTCTGTCTCCCCATGTTAGGTGCCTTCCGTTGTAGGTACCGTCCTTAACCTGTTTTGGACCCCTATGGCTACTCTTGCAAGTGTGGATGTGTTCCTTGCCCTTAGAATTAAATAGTCAACTAGGAAGAGGGGAAGGGAAAGGGGAAGTTTAATGTCTTGATCTCGTTCCTATCTTCTTTTTTGTCATCCTACTCCATTGTCTTAGTTCTGGCCCTTCTTATTCTTTCTTGGATTTTTGCCACTTAATTGGTTTTCTTGGCTGGAGTCTTTCCCATTTCTATCTATCTTCCATCTTGCAGTTAATGAGAAGTGTGTATTAAAGAGATATGATCATGCTTGTCCCTTGCTTAAACTCTGTAACGCCTTTCCATTACCTACTGGGCAATACTCCTGAGTATGACATACAAAGCCCTTCATGACTTGGCTGACCTCTTCTCCCTCATTTCTCACCAACCCCTGGCATTGACCTGTGCTCTAGCTGAATCACTTTAATTTCTTCTACCTCCATGCCTTGGCACTTGCTTTCTCCTTTGTGTACCATTGTCTTTCTCCTTCTTTTCCTGATATACTTACATTGTCCTTTAGGACTCAGTTCTGGTACCCCCTCTTCTAGAAGGCTGCCCTTAATTGTCTCTCTTACTTTTCCCTCTCCCTTACCCTATGCAGACTTGGTAAGATGACTTTCCTCTTGGTACCCTGCATATTGTATTATAACTGTCTTTTCCTATTATACTTAGGGGCAGGAACCATATTGTCCAAATTCTTTTCCAAAGGATTACCCTATTCAGTAAGTAGCTTGCTAAATGAAGAGATATTTAAAAGTACTTGTTTTAGAGTATTTCTCAGTGGGATTTGTTTTGTCCAAATAAGCAAGGCAATATTAGTATCAGTTGTTTGTGAAGCTTTTGAAGTAGCCCCATTTACATAGGACTGGACACTGTAATTGTATTTCTTTAGACTGGGGTTTTACCTATAGTTACATTTACTTCTAGAATATCTCCATGGATTTATCCTTTTTTCTCCTAGCAGGGTGAAAAAGAGATTTAGAATGTAGCAAAGATTGGCTCATTACCTTCTGTTTCTCATCCATTGCATTTATTATCACTATGCACTCAGTAGGCCACTATCTAGGTAGCTGATAAAGATATGCTTGACTGAGAGAAGAGGGGGGCTGGGGCGCCTGGGTGGCGCAGTCGGTTGGGCGTCCGACTTCAGCCAGGTCACGATCTCGCGGTCCGTGAGTTCGAGCCCCGCGTCAGGCTCTGGGCCGATGGCTCGGAGCCTGAAGCCTGTTTCCGATTCTGTGTCTCCCTCTCTCTCTGCCCCTCCCCTGTTCATGCTCTGTCTCTCTCTGTCCCAAAAATAAATAAAAAACGTTGAAAAAAAAATTTAAAAAAAAAAAAAAAAAAAAAAAGAGAAGAGGGGAGACAGATTTCACCTAGATTGTTAACCATTTGCCTAATTGGTGAAATTGTTCAATTCGTTGTTTTTTGGTTTATTTTGCTTTCTGGATCAGTTTGAATTTAGTTTTTTGCTCTTAGGCAAAGTTGTAACCTCAAGGGTCCTATAATTTACAATAATTGTTTATTTATTTTTGAGAGAGAGAGAGAGAGCGCGCGCGCAGGGATGGGGCAGAGAGAGAGAGAGAGGGAGAGAGAATATTTAGCAAGCTCTATGCTCAGCACAGAGCCTGACATGGGGCTCCATCTCACGAACCGTGAGCAGAAATTAAAATTCGGATGCTCAACTGACTGAGCCACCCAGGCACCCTGCAGTAGTTCTTTAGAAAGGTTGTGATTGGGATCAAGAAATAGTCTCAGGTTCACGGACAGGAGAGTTAACCCAGGGCTGGAATGAATGTTCACTACTTAACATTTTGTTAAGAGAGACTAGGAGGGCTGATTGTCAGAAGAAAAGTACTATGAATGATCAGGCTTAAAGTGAGATAATGTAACAAATTCAAAACTGATTTGTAAATACTTCCACCTGCCTGAGTTATTGCTGCCCAATACTTGTGTCCCCGTGGGTTTCCTTTTTCCTGCAGATTGTACGCTCAGATAATACAAGTGACTTTAAGTTGAAGGTGTATATACTTAATTTTTATTTTAGAAGTAGCTCATTCAGGTGTATTGTAATAAGTATCTGAAAGAGGTGATTCTTAACCTGAGAAATTTTCCAGCCTAGTGAGAGAGGAACAGTAGCCTTGTGGAGAAGCGGACATCTCCAGACAGAAAGCTGTCTCTAAGTGCTGCCCTAGAGTGATACTGAGTGGTTTCTTTACTCTGTCATTAGCCCTTATTGTGTCATGAAAGAAATCTCTTAGAAACCCTCACAGAAGAATTTGTTCCTGAAAACCTGAGTATTAGCAGAGTAAACTAGCTAGAACTCATAATTTCAGTATCTTCCATTCAGGGCCTTTCATGAAAGTGTTGTTTTAAATGAGATATTTCCTTCTATCCCTCCCTCTTCTCTTACGCAACATCTGAGGGAGTCGTCTGTACCCTGCCCTGTGCATAATCTATCACTGGTTGTTTATAGTCAAATTTAAAATGAAGATAATCATCCTTGGGACTTTTTTTCTTAACCAATTGTATTCTGATCAGACAATATTTTTGAGTATGTCAGGCTATTAAGATACAGTTCATAGGGCAATGTTTTCAGGAAGTTCTTGAGACTCAGTCCTGCGTTTCAATATTCCATATGCTGCTGTGGTCCACAAAGTGACCTTTCTTGTTTTTAATCGATTAGTGATCCTAAAAATGTTTTCCTGGGGACTCACAAGTGCACTCATGATGTGGTGTCATTGCCGTCAGCATGGATTTGCATGGTCTGACTCCCTGACGGTCTGGGCTTTCTTCGTATACTGACTGATGTAATTCAAACAGGTATTTGAGGGACCAGTAAGTGTGGGGGATATAAATAAAACACTTTGTTTTTAAGGAGTTTAAATCCGGTGAGGAAAACAAACATTAAACCAGTAACTATAGATATTTGGGATAAGTATATTAGAAGTAGGCCCAGGGGTGCCTGGGTGGCTCAGTTGGTTAGGTGGTTAGGTGTCTGACTCTTTTTTTAATTTCTTTTTTCTAATGTTTATTTATTTTTGAGACAGAGTGCGAGCAGGGGAGGGGCAGAGAGAGAGGGAGACACAGAATCTGAAGCAGGCTCCAGGCTCTGAGCTGTCAGCACAGAGCCTGAGATGGGGCTCGAACTCAGGAACAGTGAGATCATGACATGAGCCCAAGTCAGATGCTTAACCGACTGAGCCACCCAGGCACCCTGGTGTCTGACTCTTGATTTCAACTCAGGTCATGATCTCACAGTCATGAGATTGAACCTCCCATTGGGCTCAGTGCTGACAGCTTGGGATTCTCTCTCTCTCCCTCTCGCTGCCCCTTCCCTCCTCAAAATAAATAAACATTTAAAAAAATAATTAAAAAAAGGAAATAGGCTAGAGTGCTGTGGGAGCTTAATAGAGGGAGCAGGGAGCAAACAATTGTCCACCCTATTGTGATGGAAATCTGTGTACACCCAGCATCTCTCAAGCCCCTCCCCTCTTTCATTCCATTACAGCCTCAGCTCAGAGCCCTCTATCCCCTGAAATAGATCAGACCTAGATGGGGATGAGGCACCTTAGATACAGTTCCTGAAGTACAGCTTCTCAAGCACAGGCCCTTCTAACTTTTTTTTAAAAAAAATTTATTTTTTCAATGTTTGTTTATTTTTGAGAGAGAGAGAGAGAGAGAGAGCCAGAGACAAAACACAAGTGGAAGAGGGGCAGAGAGAGAGGGAGACACAGAATCCGAACCAGGCGCCGGGCTCTGAGCCATCAGCACAGAGCCCGATGTAGGGCTTGAGATCTCAAGAACTGTGAGATCATAACCTGAGCTGAAGTCAGAAGCTCAACCAACTGAGCTGCCCAGGTGCCCCCTAACTTGTAAACTAAGAGAAGTTATCTGTTCCCTCACCCCAACATATAATGATGAGACAGTCATAGGATGACTACTGTAGACACCTTTCTTCTAGAAGCGGGTTAGTGGAAGGCACACAGGAGCACTCAGAAGGCCCTGCTCCATAGCATTTCTGAAATAAGGTTTGGCAAATTTCAGAAATGTCTTGATGGAGACTCAGTCCTACTCCTGAGAATGATTCTTCAGGGCTCTTAGTCCCACCTTCTAGGCTTTTGGATTCTGAGTTATCTTTTTATATTTTATTTTATTTTTTAATTAAAAGGGAATGTTTGTAACTCAGTTTTTGCAGCCTGTTTCTTGCCTGTAGAGTTTGGTGATTCCAATGCCTGTTTTGTTTTTCTTCATTTTGTGTTGTGTTTGTTAGTTTTAGTTGGCAGTGTCTTTCCCAACACACTTCTGTGAAGTCCTTGGTTCTCCTCTGAATCTTTGGAATTTACTCCTTCACGTTATATTCATATCCACAAATGTCTTTGAGATTAGCCTGTTTCTGCTTTGGGTTTTTGATGAGGCCACTGAGGGAATTATACTCTTAATCTTACAAAAAGCCCTCTTGTTTGACTGAATGGTTCTCTGTAATAGCACCTTGGATCTTTCACTGGTCTTACAAGGACTTTAAAATTTTTTCCTTCAGCTTCATCTTTAGACAGTGTTTTCCTAGGAATGCCCTGGATTTGATCTTTACTCAGAGGCCATTTCTTTAAGCTTAACATAATTTGTTATCTGGAGAGGCTAGAAATGGATAAAGAAATTGACTTATATGCATATGTGATAGAATACTAGTAAGTAATAAAAAGGAACAAAGTATCAATACACTCAGCAACATGAATGGATCTCAACCTGGTGATGGTGAGTGAAAGAAACCAGACAAGAAAGAATACATACTTTCTGGGGCGCCTGGGTGGCGCAGTCGGTTAAGCGTCCGACTTCAGCCAGGTCACGATCTCGCGGTCCGTGAGTTCGAGCCCCGCATCAGGCTCTGGGCTGATGGCTCGGAGCCTGGAGCCTGTTTCCGATTCTGTGTCTCCCTCTCTCTCTGCCCCTCCCCCGTTCATGCTCTGTCTCTCTCTGTCCCAAAAATAAATAAAAAACGTTGAAAAAAAAAAAATTAAAAAAAAAAAAAAAGAATACATACTTTCTGATTCCGTTTATATAATCTGGTTGAAAGTGCAAACTAATCTACAATCAGTGGTCTCCTAGGGATGGGTAGTGCGGAGTAGAGGGGAGGGGTAGATTACAAAAGAGCAGGAGGAAATTTGGGGGAGTGATTGATGTGGCCATGGTTTCACCAGTGAAAAAATAGGTTAAAACTCATCAAATTGTACACTTCTATCCTCTTATTTTCTTATTTTTTCAATCTTGTGTTGAAATGTGTCTCTTATAGTAACATTTAGGTGGATCTTCTTTTTAAAAAAAATTTATTTTTTTAAGTTTATTTATTTTTGACACAGAGAGAGTGAGCGTGAGCTAGGGAGGGGCAGAGAGAGAGGGAGACACAGAATCTGAAGCAGGCTCCAGGCTCTGAGCTGTCAGCACGGAGCCTGACGTGGGGCCTTAACTCACGAGGGCCAAAGTCGGATGCTTAACCGAGTGAGCCACCCAGGCACCCCTAGCTGGATCTTCTTCAATTCAGCCTGATTATCTGTATCTTTCACTGAGAGAATGCTTTTTTACGTTTCATATTTTATTCTTTTTTTGCTTTCTTTTGGATTAAGCATTTTTATTGTTCTCTCTTATAGTTTCAACTTAAATAGTGTTTTTTTAATGTTTTATTTATTTTTGAGAGAGAGGCAGAGTGCGAGTGGGAGAGGGGCAGAAAGAGAGGGAGGCAGAGAATCTGAAGCAGGCTGTAGGCTCTGAGCTGTCAGCACAGAGCCCGACACGGGGCTCGAACCCGTGCACAGTGAGATCATGACCTGGAGCCAAAGTTGGACGCTTAACCCACTGAGCCACCCAGGCACCCCTCTATATTTTTAACAGTTACACTAAAAATAATAGCAGCTATTATTCTGTGTGTGGAATGTGTAAAACACATTGTTCTATGCGTTTTACATGTATGTAGCTCATTTAATCCTCATTAAAATGCCGTGAGACAGATGGTATCATTGTCTCGATTTTACAGGTGGGGAAACAGTTGGCATGGAGAGGTTATGTAATCTGCACAAGGCCACACAGCCATCAAGTAGTAGATCCACTCTAGTACTACACTACTCACATAGCATGCCTTTAGAATCCATGGTGTTCGTTAAAATAAATAGTCTCTGAGCAATTTTAGCTTGCTTATGTAACTTAGCAAGTTAATTAGCATATTCTCCTTCCTCCTGAAAAATGTAAAGGACCTGATGTTGTTTAAACTGTAATCCCTCCTCTCCAGCTTGTATGCTTTTATTGTGGTGTATTTTACTTTAAACCTATATGACATTAATTTTTATATAGCCGATTATTTAGATTTACCCACATACTTTCCATTTTCCTTTTTCTTCATGGCTTCCTGTGTCTTGGAGTTTTTCTACTTGGTATACTTTTATTCTAGCTTGAATAATATTCTTTTGTTGCTGGCAAATCTCTCAGTTTTTGTTTATCTGAAAAGTTTATTGTTGTGTTTGTCTCCCCCCCCCCCCCCCCCCCCCCCCCCCCCCCGCAAGATTGATAGTTACCCTCTTTAAGCACGTTGGAGATATCCCTTAATTGTCTTCTGGCTTCTCTTGGTGCTGTTGAAGTCACTTTGCATTCTAGTTATCCAGTTTAGCAATCATCTATGTCTGGCAGTGGATTTTTCTTCTAAATATCCTGATTAAAATTTAGCTCTTTGAATCTGAGGACTGAGACCTTTTTAATATTTGATTCTCATTTCTTTCCCCACTCTCTCCTTCCTTCTCACTTTTTCCTTCACAATTTTTTTTTTTAATTTATTATTTATTTTAAGTAGGCTTCACTCCCAGCATGGAGCCCAACGTGAGGTTTGAACTGAAGGCGCTGAGATCAAGAGTTGGATGCTATTGACAAAGCCCCCCAGGCACCCCTTCCTTCACAATTTTAAACCATGTTATTTTGTGTTTTCTATCACTTCCAGTCTTTTTTTTTTCCTTTTTCCAGTTTCCTAGTTTTCTTTTCAGCTGTGTCTAATTGCTGTTAAAGCCATCAATTTAGTGTTTAATTATTTTTTAACAGCTTTGTGGGGATATATAATTCACATATCATTCAGTTCTTCTGTGTAGGGAGTACCATTCAGTGGTGTTTGGTGTATTACATTAATCTATTTAAATTGTGGCAATATCTATCCTAAAATTTGCCATGTCAGCCATTTTAAGTGTACAATTCAGTGGCTTTAATTATATTCACCCTGTTGTGCAAGCATCATCACTATTATTACCAAAACCTCTTCATCACCCCAAACACAAACTCTGGAACCATGAAGCAGTAACTCATTATTCTCCCTCTCACCAGCCCCTGATAACCCCTAATCTACTCTGTCTCTGAATCTGCTTATTCTAGGTTATTCAGATGAGCAGAGTTACACAATGTTTATCCTTTGTGGCTGGCTTATTTCACTTACCGTGATGTTTTCAAGATTTGTCTGTGTTGTAGCATGTATTGGAACTTCGTTTTTTGTTTTTTGTTTTTTTATGGCTGAATAATATTCCATTGTATGTCCATACCACATGTTGTTTATCCATTCATTTGTTGACGGATACCTGGGTTTCTGCCTTTCGGCAGTTGTGAATCGTGCTGCCACGAATAACATATAGGTATCTGAGTCCTTGCTTTCAATTCCTTTGGGTATCGCTCTGGAATTATTGGATCTTATGGTAATTCTATTTTCAGCCTTTTGAGAAACTGCCAAAATTTTTTCAAAAGCAGATGCACCGTTTTCCATTCTTCGAAATAATAAGAAATAATACATATTGGTCTCTGCCTCTGGTCCCTGTCACAGGCCTCCTAAAAGTTTTGTAAGTAGAGATACTAGGAGAATCTTTTGTTCTCATGTTTCATCTTTGGCCATAGTTCTCAGCACAGACTTCCTACAACCTTTGTAATTTCCTAAGTGATAAGAGCACTAGGAGCATGTTTTATTTTATTATGTGGATTTGACCCCAGTTCCTGGCACAGGGTTTTCAAATCCTTTGGAATTCCCTAGGGAATAGGAGTGTCTTTTATTTTAATGAGATGACTCTGAGTGAGCTCCTGGATGGCTCCTGGATGGGGGCTGGTCTGAGACCAAGCCATGATTAGAAGCTTGGAATCTTCAGCCCTAACTTCCATTCTCTAGAGAGGAGAATGAGGTTGGCTATGGAGTTAGTAATTGATGGAGCGTAGGTGATGAAACCTCTGCAAAAATAGTATGGGAGCCTCCAGTTTATGAAGACATCTATGTTCTGGGAGGGTTACATACCCTAACTTCATGGGAATGGAAGGTACTGTGCTCGGGACTCTCATAGACTTTGCCCTATGTCTCTATTTCACTGTCTCCATTATCATACCTTTGATTTTATAATAAACTGGTAAACGTATTTCCCTGAGTTCTGTGAGCTGCTCTAGCAAATAATCCAGTTCAAAGGGGAGGAGGTCAAGGGAACCTTTGCTTTTGGCCAAGCCAGACAGAAGTTGTGGGTAATCTGGGGACAACTGTTTCCCCCGCCACCTACCTCCCCTCTGATAACCATCAGTCCTCTCTAGTTATGAGTCTGTTTCTTGGTTTGTCTCACTCTTTTTTCCCCGTTATTCATTTGTTTTGTTTCTTAAATTCCACATATGAGTGAAATCATGTGGTATTTGTCTTCTCGCTGACTTATTTCACTTAGCATTATACTCTCTAGTGTCATCCATGTTGTTACAAATGGCAAGATTTCATGCTTTTTTATGGCTAAGTAATATTCCATTATATATATACACCACATCTTCTTTATCCATTCAGCTATTGAAGGATACTTGGGCTGCTTCAATAATTTGGCTATTGCAAATCATGCTGCAATAAATAAACATAAGGGTGCATACATCTTTTCAAATTAGTGTTTTTGTATTTTGGGGGGTAAATACCCAGTAGTGTGATTACTGGATCATACAGTAGTTCTATTTGTAACTTTTTGAGGAACCTCCATACTGTTTTTCACAGTGGCTGCACCAGTTTGCATTCCCACCAATAGTGCCTTTCCTCCACATCTTTGCCAACACCTGTTGTTTCTTGTGTAATTGATTTTAGCCATTCTGACAGGTGTGAGGTGATACCTCATTGTATTTTTGATTTGTTTCCCTGATGACGAGTGATGTTGAGCATCTTTTAATGTGTCTGTTGGCCATCTGTATGTCTTCTTTGGAGAAATGTCTGTTCATGTGAAGCAGAGAGGGATAGAGAGGGAGAATCCCAAGCAGGCACTGCGCTGACAGCGCTGAGGGACTAGATCTCACAAACTGTGAGATCACGACCTGAGTCATAAACCATGAGTTGGACGCTCAACTTACTGAGCCACCCAGGCGCCCTCTGAAGCACAGAAGTTTTTAATTTTGATGATGCCTTCTCTATTTTTTGTTTTGTTGTTTGTGCTTTGGTGTTGTATCTAAGAAACCATTTTCCATCCTAAGGTTACAAGGATTTATTCCTATGTTTTCTTCTAAGATTTTTATAGTTACATTTCTTACATTTGAGTCCATAATCAGTTTTGGGTTCATTTTTGAGTATGGTATAAAGAGCAAGTCTAACTTCATTCTTTTGCATGTGGCTATCCAGTTGTCTTAGAACTATTTGTTGAGAAGCACTGGGGTGGCTCAGTCTTTTAAGTGTCCAACTCTTGGTTTTGGCTCAGGTCATGATTTTGCGGTTTCATGAGTTCAAGCCCAGCATTGGGCTCTGTGTTGGTCATGCAGAGCATACTTGGGATTCTCTGTCTCCTCTCTATCTGCCCCTCCCTCACTTTGCAGTATCTCTGTCTCTCTCAAAATAAATAAACTTAAAAAAGAAAAAAACTGTTGAGAAGACTGTTCTTTTTCTGATTGAATTGTCTTGGCTCCTTTGTTAAAAATTGCCAGTTACAGTGCACAATTGTAAATATTTATTTTTAGACTCTTCCATTCACATCCTTATGCAAATACTATGCTGTCTTGATTGCTGTAGCTTTAAATGTTGAAATTGAGAAGTGTGAATCTTCCAAGTTTGTTCTTTTCTAAGGTGGTTTTGGCCATTTTGGGTTCCCCGCATTTCCATATGAACTTTAGGGTCAGTTTATCAATTTCTGCAAGAAACAAACAGCTGGGTTTTTGATAAGGATTAAGTTGAATCTTAACATCACCATCTCAACATCAAGTCTTTCAGTCCATGAACATAGAATGTCTTTCAATTTGTTTTGGTAATGTTATTTTTTCCTATAATGTTTTGTAGTTTTCAGAGTAGAAGTTTTGTAAATTCTCTTGTTACATTTATTCCCATGTGTCTTACTCTTTTTGATGTTATTGTAAGTGGAATTTTCTTAATTTCATTTTCATACTGTTCATTGGTAGTGTATAGAAAAAAATCAGTTTTGTATATTGATCTTTATCCTACTGCAATTTTGCTGAGCTAGTTTACTAGTTCTAATAGTTTTTAGTGAATTTCTTAGGATTTTCTTTATATAAAATCATGTCATCTGTGAATAGAGATAATTTTACTTTTTTTTTTTTTTTTTTTTTTTTTGAGAGAGAGAGAGAGAGAGAAACAGAGCACCAGCAGGGAGACACAGAATCCAAAGCAGGCTCCAGACTCTGGGCTGTCAGCACAGAACTCAAGAACTGTGACATTCTTGACCTGAGCTGGGTCAAAGTTGGATACTTAACCGACTGAACCACCCAGCTACCCCTAGATAATTTTACTTCTTGCTTTCCAATCTTGATGACTTTTATTTCTTCCTTAATTGCCCTGACTGGAACCTCTAATACAATATTGAATAGAAGTTGCAGGAGTGAATATACTTGTCTTGTTTTTTATCCTAAAGGGAAATATTCAATCTTTTACCCTAAAGTATGATATTAGCTGTAGGTTTTTTGAAGATGCCCTTTATCAGGTTAACCCCATTGAAGATCTGGTCCCCTTCTGGTGACCAACACTTTTTTTTTTTTAATCCAGTGTATAATTGGCTAGAAACCTGTTAGCTTTGTCCTGGTCGCCTATCTTCTCACTCATCCTCCATATTCAATATATAAGAAAAGTTTGATTGATTTACCTAAATGTCTTAAAAAAAAATTTTTTTTTAATGTTTATTTTTGAGACAGAGACAGAGTATGAGCAGGGGAGGGGCAGAGAGAGAGGGAGACACAGAATTTGAAACAGGCTCCAGGCTCTGAGCTGTCAGCACAGAGCCCAATGAGGGTCTTGAACCCACAAACTGTGAGCTCATGACCTGAGCCTAAGTTGGACGCTTAACCAACTGAGCCACCCAGGCGCCCCTACCTAAATGTCTTTAAAAGCTAGGTATTTCTTTCTTCCTTTTTTTTTTTTTTTTTTTTTAAGTTGATTTATTTTGAGAGAGACAGAGACAGCGCCAGTGGGGGAGAGGCAGAGAGAGACGGGAAGAGAGAGAATCCCAAGCAGGCCCCTCATTACTAGTGTAGAACCCGGCACGGGGCTCGAACTCACATAAACACAAGGTCATGACCTGGCGCCAAAACCAAGAGTTGGACACTTAACCTACTGAGCCACCCAGACACCTCCAAAACTAGGTATTTCGTTGTCTCAACTATCATTATCCTTAAGTCCCCCCCCCCCCTTTTTTTTTCTCACTGGGTGACTCCCATTCCTTCAGATCATACTTCATACATTACATCTTCAGGGAAACCTTTTCGGATCACCAGAGTAAACTTGTTCCTTACACTGTAGGCTCTTGTAGCACTTATCATAGCTTGCAGTTAAGCTGCCACAAGTCTGTAAGGGTAGGATTACCTTCTGTTTTCTTTACTGCTATATGGCCAGTGTTGAATACTAAGAAGATTTAATAAATACAGAATGAATGAACCAGTGAAAATGAACTAACTTATGTGGAAATACTTTTAAAATGAAAATTGCTAGAGAAACACATATTATTTTGATGATCTCAACATTTAGAATAACTGTGATTACTTTATTGAATTTACAGTATTTTGCTTGGGTGTAGAGAAATTCCAAGGTCTGGTGGTACTTCACGGTGGATCATCTTGGATAGACTCACTTATTACTGATTAGATTTTGTTTACTTGGATTATGGAGTTAGTATGACAGTAACAAAGGGTATGGAAAGGTCTCTCTAGGAAACACTATAAGACTTCCTAAATGACACCTTCTTGGTAATAATCACATTTGGTTTAAGATTTCACTTAGCACAAAATGGATTGCAGAAAGCCAAACCTTCGTATATATTCAAGTAAAGGTGATGACTTTCTTCACAATAGAGCAGAGATGAGATGGCTCCCACATTTGTTATTCTGAATGGAGCCTTGGGATGAAATTCCAAGCAGCAGAATGCCACTTAACATTCTGCATGCTATTTTGCTCTTTAGTAGTATAATTGTAAAATGAGGCAATAAAACCAGAGAGGATATAATATTTATACCTGTGCAGGCACTTCACATGATAAAATGTCACACGGGACTGTTTACTCCATGCTGGTTATTTGGATAATGCCCCACCTGCCTACTGACAGGAGGTGCTGAGTCTTGCATAAATCTTGAAAAGAAGGTTAGGGTTAATATAGTGAATTTTTCAGCAGGAAAAAAGAATACATCATATGTGATAATAATAATGGCTACTCTTTGAGCAGTATTTTTGTGCCAGCACTGTACTGGGTCTTTGGGGACCAGAGAGGGACAAAAGGGGAGAGAATTAATAACAGTGAATACCTCCCATGTGTCAGTTACTCTACTACACACTTCACTTAAAATCTAAACCTTAACAACTGTCCCAGGTAGGTGGTGTTATCCCCATGTATATGTGACTGACTCTTGTTTATGTCATAAAAAAATTCTAATGACCTCACTAGAGTTCTGTTAAAATTATCATGTTTAAACTTTGGGGTGTGTGTGTGTGTGTGTGTGTGTGTCTGTGTGTGTGTGTGTAATTTTTTTTTTTTTTTTTTTTTAGTTTAAATAGCCTTTTTTTTTTTTTGAGACAAAAAAAAAATTAATGAGAAGAGACAAAGAAACATCAAAGAGCTTTTTCCTCTGATTGCTGTGTTAGAACTTTTGCCTGAAAATAGGTTACATTCCTTCTGTTTTCAGCTGAATCCTCATTAACTTTACATTTTAATGATGTCCAGGGCAAATTACACCATTTATGGTCAGTGCCTTAAAGGGATGCTTAACAGGGACTTAAAAAAATTTTTTTTTCTTAAAATGGTGGATGCATTTACCCTGGGAATATAAATTGATGCAGAATTCTTTAAAAAAATAAATAACAAAAAACTCTTGAAGTGGGGGTTGAATTTCTGTTTCCAACTATTCTGACAACTTAATTCAGAGGAAATTATTTTCAGCTTAAAGTAAAATGAATCATTGAAGAGTGTATTTATAATATTTGGGAGTATGTAACTGAAACCAAGGTCCTCCATTTATTTTTGAAAATAGTTTCAGTTTCTCATTTACTTGGATTTAAATTCAATTTTACTGCTTAGCTTTAGAAATAATTCATAGGAGGTAGATGCTCCATAGGAATAAATGAAGACAGCTTCTCCCAGTTATGAAAAAAAGCAAGGGTGATTGAAATGCTAATATGTTGATAGACAGATTGTATTTGCACAAGAATGAGGGAATATGCTGTAAGGTGGAACTCTTCACAGGATTCCAAATTATTCAATTTAAAAGAACAATATGAACTACGGAGCTGTGCTTTCATTGTAAGCTTTGAATGCTTAATTATTATTAGATGATAAGTTAGAATAAAGTGTCATGTTGTGTCAAATACTGTTTATTTCCTTAACAATTATTTGATAAGTGGATTAAGGGAAATTGGCCTGTCGAGGGAACTGTAATTATAGGAATACCCATCTAATATCAGGTATTTGGTAAGGTTTGTGCTTCTGTTTTTTAAATGCGTTTAACTGAATCCCTTCTGTGTGCTAGGCCGTAGGCTGATGTCCTTGTGAAGGCTTTTTTGAATGCAAGGAGAGGAATTTCACTAAAACTAGCTCATGAAGGGCAGGGATGGAAATGGAGGGATCTGTTGTAGAGGGAAGAACAGGAAGCCAAATACGGCTCGGGTTCCTGAGGACAGACTAGGACTGGAAAGTCATGGACCAAGTGACTTTCTCTCTTTCTTTGTGGCTTTCCCCATTCTCATCCCCCACCCCCACCGGCTTCCTTGGTTACTGTCACGACACGGTTCACATTGATGCACGCAGACTATATGATCTTTCAGACCTGGCTTCCCATGGCTAAGAGACATTTTTGTGTTTGTTCCCAGCACAGAGCATGTGGCTCAGCTCAGGCCCTGGATGATCCCTGTGGTCACCCAGGTGCCATGCTGCATGCCTTTCCATGCCTCACCTGTGGGTGAGCGGAGAGTGAAATGTAACTGGATGGTTAAGACATGGCCTTTGCCTGTGGGCAGCCTTTTGTGAGGATGATGATGCACATAAAAAGGACAGTCTCTACTTAATGTGCTGAGGACTTCCCTGTAAATAAAAACGGATGGACTGTTGTAGTCATCTGTGATGTTTGGAGACTGAGGAAATGGTGACAGGGCTTGGGGGTTACCACTGAGGGCAGATGGAATGATTTTCTTTTGGAATGACATTTCCGAGGTAGGACTCCTCAAGGGTCCAGATCCTTAATTGGATCCTGCCTGCAATTGTGCAAAGAAACCGAGTTTAGAAAGAAAAGTAAAACTTCTTTCTTAGTTGGGTTTTCCTTCCAGGTGTGTGCAGCACTGAACAGTTGGCCGAAGTACCTGATACAGTTCAAGGAAGTTTTGCAGTGTTGGAGTTGGGTCCATTGCGGCTAATGAGTCTTGATATGGCTCTTTCCCTACTTTTCAACATTTCGGTTTTCTAATGACCTGATTAAAGTACTAGTAGATTTTTGCATTTGCTTCTCAACCATCGTCTCCTTATCTTTCTTCTTTTATAACTGAGCCTTGAAATGGAGCAAACTCCAGGCGGGTAGTAAAGATTGTGGATATTGATGTGGGAAACAGAGGCAAAAGAAAAAATTAAATTTCCTTAGTACCTACAACCCATTGACAAGTCCTTGAAACAGGCAGAGTGACCTTCCTTTTGGGAGCTCGGCTGCCTCCATGTTGACACTTTGCTAAGGGCAAAAGGCAATCTTAGCTTAACATTATCCCTACCCCCTAGGATCCTGTAAGTCTGCTTTAACATAAAGAAATTCCTTTGGCAACTTCCTTTATCTCTACCCCCAAGATGTATGTTAGCATTCGTCCTCCAGGCATAGGGCACACTAATAAACATCTGAAGGGTCTCCTGACTGAGGGTTTACTAAACAGTAATAAATGACCTTTTCCTAACAATAGCTAGCCTACCCCCCCTCCCCCCAGGGGCCTGGAAATCTTGTTTCCTAAATTCCCTGGAGGCTTGTGCTGTCCCTAACCCACTCCCAACCTGAAAGTATGTATGATAATCTGTCAACCCTCACAGCCCCTGTACAGCCCTTTCTGCCCACAGGTCCTGTCCCTGTGCTTTAATAAAAACACCATTTTGCACTCAAGAGGTCTCAATTCTTTCTTGACCATTTGCTCCAAACCCCAGCATTTCCACATCAGATATGACATTTGTTGAGTTTCTATTTGCTGTATACATACACACACATACATGCGCACACACGTGTGTGTATTTTATTCTTCCTAGAGCCCATAAGGTATGAATTCTTGTCTCCCTTTTACAGCTGTTGCAAACAAAGGCACAGAGAGATTAAGTAACTTGTCCTAAGGTAATCGAGCCACTAAGTAGTGGATTGGTGATTTGATTCTAGATCTATTTTTTCCCCACTCTACCATGCTGCCTCCAAAAATATACACCGCTGTCTGCGATATCTCTGTTTAAGGATAGCGGTTCAGGGGCACCTGGGTGGCTCAGTCGGTTAAGGATAGTGGTTCATTTGTGTTCTGGAATGTTCAGCTTCTCTGATGGAGCAAGGTGTTTTGTTTTGTTTTGTTTTTTTCCAGTATAGTTCAGCTATAAAAGCATAAGTTCAAGTATAGCCATTTATAAGCTGTGTGATGATAGGCTGTGTGAGTTAGCTCTTTATTTTTTAATTTGTAAAATGCAATTATTAATGGGCCTGTCCTAGAGGCTTGGTATGAAGAATAAAGGATCTAGTACAGTTTTTGTCACATGTGTTTCTGTCATGCAAATTCACTCATAGCCAATTGGTAAAGAGAGGAGTGTTAAGTAATGTAGAAGTTGCATTGGTTTGTATATTTTATACTTCCAAGTTACATTAGGTGAATTCAAAGTAGATTAATGCTGTTTTTCTTGGTCTTTACCTTTGAGCAGATTTTCCACTGTCAGTTCTGCCTTTTTTGGGGGGAGGTCTTTAGGAAGAGAGGTTTTGACCTTGAGGTTTAGGATGGGATTGGCACTGATAGGGTAAGGACTCCTGAATTAATGCTTGTTGCCTTTCTTTGTAGAAATTACATAGTTTTGAAAAATAATTTACAAATAGTTTTGTATTTCAGTTTTCAGAAAAGCTGTATATGTATGTATGTTTTTATCCATATTTTTACTCCCCGGACAGGAGAATGTAGTCGCTTCTGGGTTGTGGTGATCTAACAAGACTATTTTGAAGCTTTGTTTTCTCCTCCTTTAACTTCACCTGGTTTGTTGAAAAACACTCAGTCCTTTCAGGAGCAAGCAAGGGGGTGCTAATTGTGGACTGTTTGAGTGATGAGACACTGGTGTCTGAATGCTTTGGGGCAGTGTATTGCTTTGCTTATTTTAATTACAAAAACATAGTAATATGGGAAGAAAACAGCATGCGCTGTATAAAAGGCACAGGCTCTGTTCTCAGCTTGGAATTTAAATCCTGGCCCTTCAGTGGCCAGTAAACTGACTTGAACAAGGCACTTAATCTTTTTGAATCTCCGTTTTCTCACCAATAATACAGAATTATCCTCGTCTGCCTCACATAGTTCTCTTGAGAACTGTTCTAATGTCTAAATGACATTAGAAATTTAATGATATGATGTATTCAGAGTGCCTCACGCATAGTAGGTATTTAATAAATGTTTAGGAAGGGAACTAGAGAAGATCACAGAGATACACTTGTAATGTGTTTTGTGCAATAAATACTCCAAATAATTTCACATTGTTACTGTTTTTGTAATAAGTCACTGTCAAGTGAAAAAGAAATGGAACTTCTTTGGAAAAAGTCTGGCGAATCTTATATGTGAATAACCACTTGTAAGACAGCCTTAAAAGTTATTTTTAAAAAAGCAATGTACATCTGTATAAAAATTTGTTATACTGCAGTATTTTCTCAAAGTTGAAATGAATACATTTCTCAAAGTTGAAATGAATTGATTATGTCAAATCAGTTCAAAAAATCCTGTGATATGAAATATTTAAAAGCTTAGACTCAAAGTAGAATATATTTTACCTTTTGGGTCACTTTGGAAATTGTACTTTAGATTCTCCCCCTTTAATAAAAAAAAAAAACAAACAAACAACAACCACAAAACTATATTAGCTCTTTTTCTTAAGCCACGTTTTTCTTCTTTGTAATTTTATTTGAAAAAATAAATTTGTATTACTTTCTTTTCTCTCACAGGCGGCCAAGGCTAGTGAGTGAAACACCCATAGTCAGCTAATTTGCATGAGCTGGGTTACACCGTTAACTCCCGGCTTTCCTTCAGTCCTGTTATTTCATATGTGAGTGAACTATTATTGCCCATTAGCCTTTCCTCACAGTTGTTTTGTGAAAGTCAGAATTGACGTGTGAGTGTTGTGAACTCTTTGGAGACACAGTGCCTTGGACCTACTGGGGTAAATTTTGTTCACAATTGGCACCTAACAAAGTACCATAATCTGCCGGTGCCTTGTTTATGTCAGTAAAATTTCTGGTTCAGCAAAGACTTTTTATTGTCCTTGAAACTTAACCTACAGTGTGCCACAAGTCCAGAAGAAATCATGATCGTAACTGCTACACACCTACTGTGTGTCAGACACACTGCTGGATACTGTACAGATAGGATCTTCAATCCTTATCACAGCAAAATGGAACATATTTGTCATTTGATGGAGGCGAAGAAAACTGCCCCAGCCACACTGCTTTTGCCAGGCTTCATAGCTGGAGCTCTCCCCACTTTTATATTCTATTTTCATAGCAACCCCAATGGAGCTAGTGGAAAGCAGAATGTATTTTGATGGAAAGTTAGTGATTCTCTTCTGCTTAGTTTTTTGTTTTGTGTTTTCCATTGGAGTACATGAAATGTGTTGTGGAGGAACGGAAGAAAGGTACTTCGATTTTCTCTCATGTCTTATGAAAATGAAGAGGAAAACATTGATATCCAAGACAAAAGAGTGAGGGAAGTTAGTAGTTTGTGGGCAGAGTTTAGATTAACCAGACTTCTGGAAGGGCCATTGGATTTTTGAGTTTATTATTATTATGCTTGGATATTTGTGTGGTGGGGCTGGGGGAGTGGTCCTGTGTGTGCTTGGCCCTCATAAACCAGAGGGACAACAGATTTTTTTGTTTTCCTTCCATGACTGTATAGTTGAAAGCTTTCTTTTATCATTTTGCTGCCATATGTGTTTGTGAAAATCAGTTGCGCTGTAAAAATTCTTACTTCCTGGAAACCAGAAACCCATTCAGTAAGTGTCCCTGCCTTGACCACTTCCTCTTCGTTATTTCTAAATGATAGTGCTGCTCTGGAGCATTCCAGACATTCAGCTAGCTAGGATTCCTTTTTCACGTTTGCTATTTGGTGCATTTTCTCCTGTCTTATTTCACTTCTTTGTCCTGATGAGTTCACCAAGTATAATAGAGGAGACATTTTCTTTGTTTTTTTTTTCTAAAGCAAGTTATTTTAGAGAGAGAGTTTACTAGTGATAAGAGCTGTTTATGTCCTAAGCGATTGATTTGTAATTAATGTTGCCTGGGCTCTCACATGTTGGCAGAATTGGTAACAGCTTGCAGAATTTTTTTAATTCACTTTTCTTTTTGGTATTTTGACAATGTCATTCATATCTCATGAAAAAGTACCTCAGACAGGTTAAATGTGTTAAAACATGGAATGAAAAGGATGGAAGGAGACCCAGTGCTGCCTAGAAACCTTGATCTTTTGCCAAAGTATTTAAACAATTTAGTGTTTTGGTTTCCTAGCTCCAAGCTGCTTCTCAAATCCCTTGCTAATTAATCCAGTTAATGCTTTGTGGACTTACTATATGCAGTGCTTTGGCTTGCTTGGCTATCATTGAGAAGTCCGTTTTGTTTCTTGGAGCAAACCTAAGCTCTGTTCGGGTGCAGTGATACACAGGAGATTTGCAGACGTGAGTATAGTTTTTCGTCTTTAAAACCATCGTTAAGTGTGTATATCTGTACGTGTATGTGCAGTTCCCTGCTCTACATAGTACTTAAGGCTTAAAAATCTCAAGATAAAAAAAGATTGACACAAAGCAGAAAATATAAATAGAAAACATCTTTCACACCAAACTAGAGAACTGATTAACTGTGTGAATTATGCAAATTGTTTGACTTCTCTATGCCTCAGTGTTCTCATCTGTAAAATGGGGAAAGTGATCTTTCTTGTAGTGCTGTTGTTATAATAAAGTGAATATCTTAAATGCTTAGCCAGTGCCTAGCACTTGGTGAGACTCAGTAAATAATGACTACTTTCATTATCGTGTTATGTTGAACAAATTCTTAGGGTGCTTTGCTAAAATTTGGAGTAGGTGGATTCCTTTCATCTATTTTTCTTTTGGCAAAGGAATTTGGAAGGTCTCGGTTTGTGTCAAGGATATAAAATTCAAGCACTCATTCTTTTAAGAAGGATAATAAGAAACAAACAACTGTATTTTGCTTCAAACTGTCGTTTTAAGACCCACTGACGTGGATTGTCAGTACAAGTGATTTCTTAAAACATTTTGAAAGGTAAATTTCTCTCATTTGCTCACTTGAAAGCTTAGGTGCAAAAAAATCCACGAGCTGTTCCCCTGCCCCCTCTGCATCCCGCCCTGCCAGTTAAATCAAACATGGATGCAAATTCGGGAATCTTCACTGCTGGTGAAGCTGATGGTGGCTTTCAGCCACTCCATTTCTGAAATCCTATATTACGCCTTTTAACCTCATGGTGTGTCCTAGTGATTCAGAACTAATCGGGTCCTCATTTGATCATTAGGGGGAAATACTCCCCCTTCCCTGAGGATTTCAGAAAAGAAATTGGCTGACAAAACATGTTACATTCTAATTTTTTTCTCCCTGCATACTTTAACAACTTGATGAACTATCGCAGAGTCAAAAGATCCATGTAACTCCCATCCAGGCCAAGAAATAGAACATTACTTAGGTCTTACAAACCATTCTTACATGTCATTCCAATCACTACCCTTCCATTCTCTCTAAAGAGAAACATTATCTTCTAAGAGCATTGATCATTTTTGCCCATTTTTGAATATCTGGAAGTGGAATCATTAATAGAGTCATGAGTGAATTTTGTTTTCTTTTGCTAAACGTTAAATTTGTGAGATTATCTTTGCTGTGTGGTCCTGTGATTTGCTTGTTTCATTCATTGCTATACGGTGTTCCATTATATGAATATGCCATAATTGATCCATTCCACTATCAACAGACGTTAATATTTCTTTCTTGTTTGGGCTATTTCGAGTAATGTAGCCATATGTCATTATTGTGACTATATCTGGTGCTTACGTACTCACATTTCTGTTCTGCTAATATAATTAGGAGTGAAATTGCTAGGCCGTGGTATATGTGTGTGTGTGTTTAACGTTAGCATAAAATGCAGCGGTTTTCCAATGTGGTTGAACCAGTTTGCATCCCATCTATGTGTGAGAGTTTCTATTGTTCCATATCTTCACCAACACTTAATATAAAATATCTGTCCAATTTTAACTTTTCTGGGTAGTGTATAATGTATTTCATTTTGGTTTTAGTTTGCATTTTCCTGATTAGCAATAAAATTGAACATCTTTTAATATATTGATTGGTTATTTGGCTACCTTTTTTTTTCTTTGTGTATTCTGGTTATAAGCCCTTTGATGGTTATATACGTTATAGTCCTCTTGTATTCTGTGGCTTATATTTCCACTTTTTAAAACATTTTTCCTTTTTTAAAATTAAAAAAAAATATATTTTATATTTTTGAGTGAGAGTGCATGCTGGGGAGAACGACAGAGGGAGAGAGAGAGAGAATCTTAAGTGGGCTCTACCCTCAGCATGGAGCCTGACAGGGGGCTGGATCTCACAACCATGAGACGACCTGAGTTGAAATCAAGACTCAGACACTTAACTGACTGAGCCACCCAGGCGCCCTCTATCTTTCCACTTGAAAAAAAAAAAAAATTATTTATTTTGAGCGCGAGAGAAAAACGCAAACGGAGGAGGGGTAGAGAGAGAAGGAGTGAGAAAGAATCCCAAGCAAGTTCTGCACCATCAGCGCAGAGCCTGATATGGGGTCTAAACTCGTGAACTGTGAGATCGTGACCTGAGCCGAAGCCGGATGGTTAACCACCTGAGTCACCCAGGTGCCCCGTGTCTTTCCACTTTTGATGAAATCTTTTGCTCAACAGAAATTTTTCCTTTTCATGAAATCCAATTTATTAATAATTTTCTTTATGCTTAGTGTTTTGTGTCCTGTTGTAAAACTCTTTCCCTATTCCAGGGATTTAAAAGATTTTCTCCTATATTATCTTCTTGAGGTTTTAACATTTAATTTTACCTTTCACATATAGTCTGTAATTCACCTGGAATTGTGTGTGTGTGTGTGTGTGTGTGTGTACACACACCTACACGATGAGGTATAGGGTGATAGGGCGTCAGGGGCAAAGAAAAGTGTTGCCGATCCCCTGCTCTATATTACTTAATTCTGTGAAATTTGTTGAGACTTGCTTTTCGGCTCAGAATTTGGTACATTCTTCTAAATGTTCCATGTGTACTTTAAAGTATATTGTGTGGTTGTGGTTACAGTGTTCTGTCTACATCAGATCAGGTGTTTTTCCATTTATCTATGCCCTGACCAATTATTTGTCTTCTTGTTCTTTCAGTTGCTTGCAGAAGATATGTGTATTAAAATTTTATTCTGTGATTATGGTTGTTTTTCATTTATGCTTGTAGTTCTGTCAACTTTCTTTCTTTTTTAATGGTTGTTTATTTTGAGAGAGAGAGAGAGCGTGTACATGCTTGGGGGTGGGGGGAGGGAAAGAAAATTCCAAGTAGGCTCCATGCTCAACGTGGAGCCAGATGCGGGGCTTGATCTCACAATTGTGAGATCATGACCTGAGCTGAAATCAAGAGTTGGACGTTTAACCAACCGAGCCACTCAGGCACTCCCAATTTTTGTTTTTTTATATTTTATGTGGTATTGGCATTGTACACTTAGAATTATTTCTTCCTAATAAGTTGATCCTTTTATTATGAAATGAATTTTATATTTATTAATGGTTTTTGCCTTAAGGTTTACCTCATCTGATATTTTAAAAATCGAGATACAATTTATATACTATAAAATTCACCATTAAAAACATTTTTTTTTAAATGTTTGTTTATTTTTGAGAGACAGAGAGACAGACAGATCGTGAGCAGGGGAGGGGCAGAGAGAGAGGAAGACACAGAATCCGAAGCAGGCTCCGGGCTCTGAGCTGTCAGCACAGAGCCTGACATGGGGCTTGAACTCACGGACCATGAGATCATGACCTGAGCCAATGTCGGACACTTAACCTACTGAGCCACCCAGATGCCGCAAAATTCACCATTTTAAAGTGTACTTGTCAGTGCTTTCGCAGTATATTCACAAGGTTGTACAATCATCACCACTATCTAATTCTAGAATATTTTTATCTTTGAGAAAGTAACCCCATGCCCATTAGCAATTACTCCCCATTCCCTTTCTCCTCATGCTTTGGTAACTATTAGTCTACTTTTTGTCTTTATGGATTCACCTATTCTGGACATTTCATGGAAATGGAATCATATGGTATGTGGCCTTTTGTGTCTGTCCGCTTTCACTTAACATGTTTTCAAGGTTCATCCATATTATAGCATTTATCACCACTGCATTCCTTTTTATGACTGAATAACATTTCATATTGCCCACCCTAATCTTAATTCCTTCTCTTAAAATAATCACTATCATAACTCTACAGTAATCACTTTCTGTGTTTCTTTATCATTTTATCACTTGAATGTACCTCCTAGGCAGCATAGTTTAATCTTGCCCATTTAAAGATTTTTAATGTGTCCCTTTAAATTTCTTTCGGGGCGCCTGGGTGGCGCAGTCGGTTAAGCGTCCGACTTCAGCCAGGTCACGATCTCGCGGTCCGTGAGTTCGAGCCCCGCGTCAGGCTCTGGGCTGATGGCTCGGAGCCTGGAGCCGGTTTCCGATTCTGTGTCTCCCTCTCTCTCTGCCCCTCCCCCGTTCATGCTCTGTCTCTCTCTGTCCCAAAAATAAATAAAAAACGTTGAAAAAAAAAATTAAAAAAAAAAAAAAGAAACTTACCTTTCATTGCTTTGTTTTTATTGATATTTATCTGTTGATGAATGAATACCAGTCATGTGACTAATAGAGTTTCCCATAGTCTCTATTTTGCTGATTGTGTACTCAGGGTGCATTTTAACGTGTTCCTTTCTCTTTGTATTTTCTACAAATTGGCTGTTGGGTCCATAAGCTTGATTGGAATTATGTTTGATGTCATTGTCAAGGCATAGGGGGTGGCATGTTTTTTCGTGCAGAGACATCTAGTGTCTAGTGACCTCTGTTTTTATGTTAACAGCTGTTGTTGCCCACTGTCTAGATCTACTTATTAGTAGGACTACTTTTATAAGGAGACACTATCCCTTGTTTACTATTTGCTAAATGTGTTACTCTTCATGATAAAAGTTGGATAATGGTGGTTTCTTTCCCTTTACCAGTTTTCAGGATAATGAATTAGTTTGTATTTTTCTGCTTCTTTGCATGGCCTGATAATCTTTAATTTGATGCCAGAAATAGTGAATTTACCTTGTTGAGTGCTGGATATTTTTGTATTCCTATAAATATTAGTGATCTTTGTTCTGGGACATAGGTAATTTACTGTTCAAATGGGAAGCAATTTGATCCTTTTGGGTCTTACTCTTAAGATTTGTTAGGGCCAAAGCACCATTTAATCTGGGACTGAGGCTAGACCCTTCTTTGTACCCTACCTGGTGCCCAGTGAATCATGAGTATTTTTCCAGCCTCACTGGAAGAGCAGTCACTATTCTTGACCTTGTATTAGTATGGGCACTGTTCCCTCCAATTCTCTTGGGTGATTCTTTCCTCATCTTTGGGTAGTTTCCTCATGTGCACGTGTAGATCAGCAGGGTTCTGAATACTTAAGGGAGCCTTCAAAGATTTCTAGAGTTCTCTGTGCAGCTGTTTCCTTTTTGGTATACTTCCATGCTAACTCTAATCACTTTTGAGTTCCCTTTACACCCTTAGCTGTGTCTTTTCAACTCAAGGTATCTGATGGGATCCTCCTGTGCATTGGCCTGGAAACCTTCTATAGGCAGCAAGCTGGTGCAGTTGTAGGCTTACTTCATTTGTTTGCCATTTTAAGGGGCCACTTTTGTTCATTTCCTGAAAACTCTTGTTTCATGTTTTTGTTTTTGTGTTATTGTTGTGGTTGTTGTTGCTCTGGCAGGAGGTGAATCCTGTCTCTTGTTATTCCGTCTTGAGCCAAAGCCAAGTAATTTTACTAGACTATGTGATGGTTGGTTGTTCGAGGTCAGTATTCTCTGGGACTAGGTGTGCTTTTTCAATATGTAATTTCAAGTCTTTTTTTGTTGTTGTTAATTTTGAGAAGTTTTCTTGAATTGTTTTAGTATTTCCTTGTTTTTGTTCTTTTTGTCTTTTATTATGCATGCGTTTGATTTTCTTTGCCTCTCTTCAATATTTGCTACTTTATTTTGAATTCTTTTCATCTGTTTCTTCACTTACTTTGGCAATGACTCCCCTTTCCCCTTACCTTCTGTTTCTCTTCAGGTTGTGTTTGTTTGGTTTTTGTGTTTCCTCTGATTCATTTTCCTATTCTTTTTTCCTAATTCTGATTCTTTCCTGAGTTTATTACCTCATTTGTACATTTTTACAGTTCTGTCTTCTTTCATGTCTATACAGTTTTCTTAATGTATTTTAACTAGTTTGAAATAGAAAGTTACAGTTTTGATTCTCATGGTCCTGTTTTTCTGGCTGTAGGGATATCGGTCTGAATCTTATTCTGATTTGTCTTATTGTAACTTCCTGTCTATTCAGTTTTGGTTCCACTGCAGCAGTTTCCCTTTAGTGGAGGGCCGTATCCTGGAAGAGAGCCCTATATGAGGACTCAGAGTTTCAAAAATTAAGCTGCTGTCCTCCAGCCTCCTCCCCAGAATATCCTCTTCATCTGTGATATTTTAATTGGCTATAAAAATCTAGTTATCTGCAGTTATTTTCCCCCCAGAATCTTAAAACTATTATCTCATTGTCTTCTGGCTTCCATTGTTTCTACTGGAAAGTCAGCCTTAAGCCTTGTTGTTGTTCCTTCAGTGGTAATTTTCTTTCTTTTTTCTGGCTGCTCTTAAGGTTTTCCTCTTCATGTTTTTTTGTTTTGTTTTATTTTAAAGAGAGCACAAGTAGGAGAGAGGGGCAGAGAGAAGAGGGGCAGAGGGAAGAGAGAGAGAATGCCAAGCAGCCTCCAAGCTTAGCACGGAGTCTGATGCAGGACTTGATCCCGTGACCCGGGGATCATGACTTGAGCCAAGATCAAGAGTTGGACGCTCAACCAACCGAGCAACCCAGGAACCCTCATCTTTTGTCTTCAACACTTGTGCTATGTTGTGTTGCTTTATATTTGTCCTGCTAGAAGTCTGGAGTATTTCTTGAATCTAGGATTGGATTTTTCTCAACTGTTTTGGGCCTTTCTCACCATTATTTGCCTAACTATTGCTTGTAATCCTAGTCTCTCCTCACGCTGCACCCCCCCGCCCCCAACCCGGTGGTCCAATTACATATAATTTAGACTTATTTATAGTAATTCATATATTTTTTTGTTCTCTATTTTTTATTTTCCAGTCTTGTCTATTTTGGCCTAATCTGGAGATTTTCTTCTGGTTTATCTACCAATTGACTAACTTTTCACCTTATTTGACTTTGTTAAAGTTTGTCCAGAGGGGCACCTGGGTGGCTCAGTTGGTTGAGTGTCTGACTCTATTTTGGCTCAGGTCTTGTCCATTGAGTTTTTAATTATGTTTCCAGTTCTCAAATCTGTTTTTTATTGTTTCTAATTCTATGCAGAATCCTTCCATCTTTCCTTCCTTCCTCCCTTCACCCTTAGGCAACATTATTTTAGTGTCTGTGTCTTTTAACACCATTATTTGAATCTTTCTTGCTTCTGGGACCCTCTAGTTTTCAGTCATTTTGCTTTTCTTATTTTCTTGGTTATTTTTTGAGTACCAGTTATTAGCTATTCAAAAGTGCAGATCTATTTTAAGGCCTAGGGTAAGGATTTACATTTATTTTTGGCATTGAGGCTAGGAGCATTAGCAGTCTGCCATCTTTCTTTCTCTCCCAACCAGGGATTTAGATCTGTGAGGGTTCACCTATTTCCTTTTTACTTTCTCATGAGAAGTTCTAATTATCTAAGGTCCCAAACCAAAACCTGACGTGCTTCCTGGGACCTTTTCCCCTTTATAGGCTCTGAATTCCAGTTTTGTCCTTTTCACCTGTTGGTGATTTGAAAACTCTGATCAGCTTTTAGCCTCCTCCTCTCCTGGAATCAGTCTGTATCTTTAGGAGAAATGTGGCCTCAAACGTTAGAATAAATTTTTTTTTTTTTTTTTTGAAGATTTCTTCTCCGGGATCTCGGCTCAGTGTAATTTGCTACTTTTTTGGTAATTCTTTGATGCCTTTGAACAGTTGCTCTTTTTTTATATTTTATTCATCTGTTCTATTTTTTCTGAATAGGAACATTGATCTAAATCCTAATTCACCTTAACTGGAGTGGAAATCCAGCTCGCTTTTTAAAAAGGAGCCCTTTTTATTCGGGCAGTGGTTTAAGTTTGTTATAATGTATCCTAATCCTAACATTTGCTCTTTGAGGAAGATGGTATTTATCCCCGTTTTCCTTATGAGGAAACCTATGCCTGAATAGGTTAATGAAGTTGTCTAAGGTCACAACAAAATTGTTACCTTGAGACACTAAGTAATTCTGTTCCAGGCCTACTTCTCTTTCAGACTTTGGACTTTAGAATAGCAAGTACCTCGATATTGTATGGCAGGTACACAGGAAATCTAAGTGATAGAGAAACGAGTCCAAAGAAGATGAGTGTTATGTGGGTGTATATATGTAATGTAGACTATAGAAAACCTATAATTAATTTCATATGCATGAATAATTGGGTGTGAATCCTCCCACACAATCAGTTGAGTAGTATTTAGCTATTTTTCAATGTAAAAATCATCTTCCAAGTATTTGTCATACATTACAAGCTTTGATTCCTTGTTGAATCTCTCTGTGTATAATTTTCAGTCCATACTGTGTGATTAATCCTGGGTGTGTTAGAATTACAGAAATTATTTTCCAGCTTTCAGTCGCATTTAAATTATTTCTAGAGTTGTACTTTGTACTTTGTTGTCTGTTTCCATACTGCTTGGGATCACATTCAGTTTGAGAGAGGAACTTTTAATTTTTTTTTCAGAAACATTGTATTTTATTTCGTTTCATTTTTAATTTATTTAAATTCAAGTTAGTTAACATAACAGGGTAGTATTTGGTTTCAGGAGTAGAACCCAGTGATTCATCACTTACATACAACACCAAGTGCTCATTTTAACAAGTGCCCTCCTTAATGCCCATCACCCACCTCCCCTCCAGCAACCCTCAGTTTGTTCTCTATATTTAAGAGTCTCTTATGGGAGCACCTGGGTGGCTCAGTGGTTAAGCATCCGATTTCGGCTCAGGACATGAACTCGTGGTTTGTGAGTTCAAGTTCTGCATCCAGCTCTGTGCTGACAGCTCAGAGCCTGGAGCCTGCTTCAGATTCTGTGTCTCCCTCTCTCTGTTCCTCCCCCACTCTCTCTCTCTCTCTCTCTCTCAAAAATAAAGATTAAAAATAAAAAAAAGAGTCTCTTATGGTTTGGTTCACTCTCTGTTTTTATCTTATTTTTACTTTCCTTTCCTTCCCTGTGTTCATCTGTTTGCTAAATTCCACATATGAGTGAAATCATATGATATTTTTCTCTGACTTATTTTGCTTAGCAAAGTACACTCTGGTTCCATCCACGTTGTTGCAGATGGCACGATTTCATTCTTTTTGATCACCGAGTAATATTCAAGAGAGGAATTTTTAAAGTACTTTTTGGTAGATCTCCAGCTAAGAGAATCTAGTTGTTGTTTGGACCTTATGTCTGATGCAAAATCTGCATTCACATTTCTTTGGCCACGACTTCCACAGAGAAGGCCATGCAAGTCATGTGCCAACAGGCAGGGATGCAGAATTCTCTCCAGGAAGGAGCAGTGAAAAACCGGGTACAAAATTTACAATCAGCCACATCTTCTTTTCCAGATGAGCCTTTCATATGATAAATGGATGATCTTGTAGAATTCAAGCCAGTTTACCTTCCTGGTTCTAGGATGGCTTTTCTCCCATAGTTTAATGTCTGAAATCATGATGCGTCTACAGTAGATGGGATCTTATAATCGCTGCAAGCCCGACAGCTGTTGTGATGTCATTGCGTAGGCATGGAAGAACTTGGCTGTGAGTCCTGGTGGTACGATCGGACACCTGCAACTACTGACCTTTCAGGATCATTTGAGAAAGTAATATGAGGCGTGATTTTAATCTGAAAACTTTCTCTTGACATCCTTCTGCAAGATCAGCATCTATTAGAGATGAGTGTCAGCAACTTGGGAAAAAGGTCTCAGAGGCCATAGAGAAACATTTAATTTTGTTTTAGAAAAGCTGCATTATCAAGTGCTCCTGGCAACAAGGGGTCATACTGTGTGGAAAACCTGGATGGAGGACTCTGAGTTGAAAAGTGATTCAGAAGAGTTGTGCTCTGAATGTGGAAACATTTTAGGAATACTTTCATTAATTTATCATGCTTATATTTTATGTTTTATGTATGCACAGTAGTGTCTGATTAAAAACTCTGTTCTAAAAAACTGAAGAAGTTATTTTTACTTAAGAAACCATTGCGCCGTAATTTAATTTTCCCTCCTTTCTTTTGGGATAGTGATAGACTGGTGCATCTTACTCTCAGTGGTTTCTGAGATTCTCTGAAGTACAATGACTTGTTTCTTGCATACTTAAAAAATGTTCAGTATTTATTGGGTAAATGGGGCCAAAGTTTCTTTCTTAGAAGGCATTTTTATAGTACATGCCTTGAGATTAATTTTGAACTAACTTTATTCATTCTAGTTTTAAGTAAGATATATAAAAGATGGATTAGTTATACCAGTGTTCTTTTTTTTTTTTTTTTTTTTTTAACATTTATTTATTTTTGAGAGGGCACAAGTGCAGGAGGGGCAGAGAGAGAAGGAGACACAGAATCCGAAGCAGGCTCCAGGCTCTGAGCTGTCAGCACAGAGCCCGATGTGGGGCTTGAACTCACAAACCACAAGTTCATGACGTGAGCCAAAGTCAGACACTCAACCGACTGAGCCACCCAGGCACCCCTGTTTTATTTTTCTAATTTAATCTTAAATTGGGGTAGGTGGCTAAAACCTTCTCTTTTGAAACGAAATAAGTTTATAGTAGTAGATTGGGGGGGTATGCTGGTATCAGAAAACAATTGGATGATACGTATAAGAACACATCTGGAAGAATATTTTTGACATCTTTTTTATTTCATTTTGTAGCCCTCTCGGTTTTGAAGTTACCTTTATGTTTTGAATTTAAATTACATACATTATTTATAAAAGTTAATGATATGCCATCTCTTGGTGATTTACCAAATCTAAAACTTGATTTAACAGCAAATCAAGGGAATGTGACTTCTTGACATTCCATTCAGCAAACCATTAATGATGCATTGTGGTAGAATTTACAGAGCCGAGCTGAGCACTGTTCTGCCTTCCAAGAACTTTATTTATTATTTAAAAAAAAAAATTTTTTTTAATGTTTGTTTATTTTAGAGAGAGAGAGAGCATGAGCAGAGGAGGGGCAGAGAGAGAGGGAGACACAGAATCTGAAGCAGGCTCCGGGCTCTGAGCTGTCAGCACAGAGCCTGATGCAGGGCCCGAACTCACGAACCGTGAGATCACGACCTGAGCCGAAGTCAGATGCTTAACCAACTGAGCCACTTAGGCGCCCCTGCCTTCATAGAACTTTAAATCTCTTGTTGGCAGGTGGTTGGGAGTTAAAGGTCTTGGTGGTCCCACTCTGGATTTCAGTGTCATTGTGGTTTAGAGGTTAGGAGCACAACTTTTGCAGTATGTCTAGATCTGAGTTTATTTATTTTTTTTTTTTAATTTTTTTTTCAACGTTTTTTATTTATTTTTGGGACAGAGAGAGACAGAGCATGAATAGGGGAGGGGCAGAGAGAGAGGGAGACACAGAATCGGAAACAGGCTCCAGGCTCCGAGCCATCAGCCCAGAGCCTGACGCGGGGCTCGAACTCACGGACCGCGAGATCGTGACCTGGCTGAAGTCGGACGCTTAACCGACTGCGCCACCCAGGCGCCCCTAGATCTGAGTTTAAATCGTAATATTGCTCCTTTGTCAGCTTCTTCAACGTTCCTCACCGCTCCAAGGATGGTTGTGGTTGTGAGTACCTCGCACACTGTAGAAGTTCAGTAACTGTTGATGCTGTATCGTATTCCTCATTATCACTGTCATAATTCTCATCTGCATTTCAGTGTAGTGAAAGAACTTTGATGTCAGGTAGACCTGGCAAGATTCCAGTCTGTCTCTGACATTTATTAGGTGTGTGGTATCACACCGTCTGCTTGAAGGCTCCTCTTGAATTTCTCCTTATGGACATCTTAGACCGAGCTTAGGATCTTTCCCTCAAACTTGGCTCCTTCTACAGCTTTCCCATCTTAGAGTTGTTTGTATCAGAAACCTGGGAGTCATTCTCTCTGTCTTCATCTCTCCTCTCACTCACTCATTCATCTTTCATGTCCAGTTCTGTCTCTCATCTCAAGTCTGCTAACTTGTCTTCCATTGCCATCACCTGCATCAAAGCCCCTCCCATTTCTCACTCCGATGATTGCTGTGGCCGCCTAACTAAAATTACTTTAGGCTTTGCCTATTTACAGTTAATTCTCCACAGAACAGCTAGAGTACTCTTTGGGAAACATATCTGATCTTGTTCCCTACCTCCCAGTCCTTGTCCAAAACTTTTCAGTGGCTTCCTTGTACACCTGAATAAAGTCCAAAGCCCTTAATGTGCCCTGTGAAACCCTGCATGGCTTGGCACCAGGCTCTTCTGGCTTCGTTTCCCTTGTGCTCAGCGATTGTTACACTGGCCTTCTTTTATTTCTTCTCTTGACCCAAATTCCTTCCTGTCTTGAGCGTGCTTCTCGTCAACACTGTTCCTTCCTTCCACCCATACCACGTTTCCCTACTTTTGTCTGCCTGATTCCTTTGCATCCTTGAAGTCTTGTGATAATTCTTTTGGGAACCTTTTAAAATCTCTCCTTCTAAGTTGGATCTGTTAGGTACTGTCATAATATGCCATGCTTTTCTCTGTAACACTTACCTCCCATTTAAGGTCTTCCTTCCATGGAATCTAGTTTTTTGAGGGCAAAGACTGTATGGGTTTGTTCATTGCTCGGTTATTCCCAGATTTTTAGCACTAGTACCTAACACAGAATAAGCGATCAGTCAACATTTGTGGAAAGGAAGTTACGTTTGTTGAAATGACTAAACATGACCTGACTTATTGGGTTGGTGTAAGAATTAGGACACAAATTGTATCTTATTGCATATTATTAGGTGGCACATAGTGGGTCTGTGGTATTATTCTTTTTTCCCCTTCGTCCTAAGTATCACAAAAGGCCTGCTGGTAGTTTTTAAATGAACTAGGTTGTGACCCACTTGTGGGTAATGAAATCAATTCAGTGGATCTTAAAGTAAATGAAAAAAAAATTAGCAGTTCTCAGAGAAAATAACATCTAGTAAGGAAAAGCATTGTTTCCTGAAACTTTTGTTCTGTGGGCATAATGTGTGTACAAGTGGAGATATAACATATTTCTTACTGTGGGTAATTAATGGGCAAAAGAAGTTTGAAAGCCACCATTACAGCTGTAACACAATATAGCTTCTGAGCAACACAGTGTTTACGTTAGGGCAGCTAAATGTGAATTTATCCAGTTCTTAAAGAAAGGTAATTCCATATACTCTTGCTGACTTGTTAGTATTGCTGAAGTCCCTGGAATCTTTTTTAGGCATCAATGTTATCACCAAAACTTCTGGGATTTCTAATTTTTCCCTTTTATATAGAGCCTGTAACGATCTATCTCTAACCTGCATATTTTTTGAAAGTAATTTTTACTTCTGTATGTTGTGCACCATGACCTTGTCCAGGGTATTGAAAAGATAGCCCCAGTATTGTTAGTATTTATTACGGTGACATCTGTCTTATATAAACCATATAGTGATGATGATAATATTATGTTATAATGGCATTCTCTAATAGCTCGAAGCATTGCTCTTATTAAATGTTATTGCCTTAGTGACTTTATAGGCTAGTATTACTAGTTTGATAAAATCAAGTGCTGTACAGATAAATAAAAACCCAGATTATATGTATGGTCATAGAAAGACCCAGACGAAAGGAGACCAAAGCATTTCAAGATTAAGACCGTAATAGTTATGACTGTGGTAGCTTGGTAAGTGATTTCATTTTTCAATGAATTTTTAAAATACAGGTTCGATAAGCATTTGTGTAACTGAACTACGATTTTCTTCTTTAAGGCCAGTGGTCACTTCCAAACCTTTGATGCTGTTGGCTTCCTCAGCATTAATCATTGTTTTATACTCAGGTCTCCAAGGATGCATAAATTATGATAATGGAAGCAAGAGGAGGGCTGAAGCTTGTGGTTGCTGCTGCCTTATTGTGTCCACTGGGATGGTGTATTCTGTGTGCTTGTCCTCTGCAGATTGTTGGGCTGAGAACTGGATCCCGTTCCCTGTAAAGCTAGAGACAACAATGAATTTTAAAAGGCACGAGAGTAGTCCTGTTCATCTGTTTGGAACTCTTATAGACTTGATGAACCAAAATTATTCTGGGGATCTTAGGAAATCTCACGCAAGCATAGATTGTCTCCTTCCTCACAGTTAATCTGTTTTGTAGGGATTAGTGGCAAATGCTCAAATAATTCACATTGTTACCTCTAACCACCCCCCCCCCACCCCCCCACCCCCCCCAATAAGGAAAGATTGCAGTCAAGCCACAGAGTTTAGTTTTCAGGTTTTCTCATGACTGGTCTCTGTCAGCCATTGCAGACTGTTGAGCTTGGTGTGGTCCTGTTCTCCGAGCAGGAGCCAGACAGTGGTTCCTTGTTTACTCTTCACATTTTTCATTTTAAAAGTGTGACACTTGTTTTGGGAAATTTGGGAAATAGAATATTTAAAATGCAACATAAAATTTTCCCAACACTCAGGTAAATTCCTGTTATTTTATAACGTATATTTTTCAGTCTATTGTCTGTTTACATATGAGGGAATACTGCGTATATTTTTTGCTGATAAATTTGAGATGAAATGAATATTTTTAGGGAAAATACATTACCAAAGTAGATGAAGAAGAGGTAGAACACTTACCTGGAGTGATGTGCATGGAAGAATTTGATAAAGTTGTCAAAACACTATTCGTAAAAAGTTGCTAGTTCCAGATGGCTTAGCCAGTCAGTATTCACATCTTTGTGTAGAGGATGCCTGTGTTATTTAAAGTGTTCTAAAATATGCTTTTCGATGTCTTGCTTCTTCATCTTGCTAAGTTGCTGTAACCCAAATACAAAAATGCTGGACAAAAAGATAAGATCAGTCTGTACTTTTCTTTTTGGTCTTATTTATGACAAGGAAACTGACATTGGATAATCCGCAATCGTGGTGGTGTTCCAGCCATGTGTTTGAAATCCCACAAGAAAATAAACTTCGTTATATTTTGAATATAAAATGCTATTACATTATTCACTTTAGATATAAATAACTTATACATTAAAGCTTTTATCCTACAAAAGATGATTTATCATCTCTAAGATATCAAAAACAGCAATCAAAAATTTATTTTCCATTCTCTGTGGCTGCCTCTCAAAATCACCTCGAAATTGCCTTACGTGATGCAGTACTGACTTACTATTTTTCACACTTCTGTGGGTTGGCTGGGCTCTCACCTCAGCGTTTCTGCTCCATGCCTTGTTGGCTGGAGCCACTCATTCAGCTCGGAGCTCCGATGTCCAAGATGGCTTCACAACTGTGTCTCATGCTTCACCTGGGTGGCTGGAACAGCTGGGTCCAAACTGGGCCTTTCTCTGTCTCCATGGCCCCTCTTCTTTCGGGAGCCCAGCCTGAGATACATGGCAGCCAGATTCCAAAAGGATGCAAACAGCTCCAAGCTGCCAAGCCTGCAGAGGCCCAGGTCCCAAAGTGGATCCGTGTAATTTCTGCTGCGTTGGGTTGTTCAGAGCAAGTCACTAAGGCAGCCTGACTGAAGGAGACGGCAGCAGGCTCCATGGCTGGGGGGAGGTGGCGTGTGCCAGAGGCGAGGGACATGTCTGAGGATAGTCTACCATATTAGTTTAAACAGAGCATTGCTAAGGTCTGCAAGCCCTCTGTGTGCTCCTTCCCTGAATTTACCCTCCTCTTGTCCCTCACTCCCGTCCCGCATAACCTCTGCTCCTCCCCCCACTGTTTTCATTGTCTTGCTTTTCATGATCACTTACCACATATGTAGGTATCTCTAAATAATGTATTATTTAGTTTGCATGGTTGACATACATATTTCTTCGAGTGATCTCTGAAGTTTCAGTTTAGAGTACCTACATTGAAGATTATTTACAAAACTCAGAGAAGCAACCAGAACAAAACTAAATTAGCTTCTGCTCCCAATTCTTAGGTATAATCATTGGTAACATTCTGGTATATGTTAACAGGTGTGTATACCCCCAAATTTATATCAAACATCTCTTGTTCTCTGAATCTATTTCTTGAGTTAGAGTGGTAAGGACTTCTGCTTTATCTGATTTTGTAATAACTGGTTCCTGAATTTTGTATGACAAATGGCAAGAACTTGGATTTACTAGAGATTCATTTAAACATTATTTGACTCTGTTAGGATGATTAGAGTTTGCATAGTGAAGGATGAGATACGTGTGTGTGTGTTTGTATGGTGTGTAACTTTAAGCAAAGGAGGCAGAGGATCATATAGAAATGCTGCTCTTTAAAATTTAGGGTGGGGAGGGGTGCCTGGGTGGCTCAGTTGGTTAAGCATATGACTTCAGCTCAGATCATGATCTTGTGGTTCGTGAGTTTGAGTACCGCATCAGGCTCTGTGCTCACCACTCAGAGCCTGGAACCTGTTTTGGATTCTGTGTCTCCCTCTCTCTCTGCACCACCCCCCCACCCCCACCCCCACCCCCACCCCAAATAAATAAACATTAAAAAAAACATTTTAAAGTTTAGGATGAAGAAATGGTCTTAGTAGGTGACAAATGTTATTCTGTCACAGTCCTCAAATTTTAATGTGCATGACAGTCACCTGGAGAGCTTGTGAAAGCACAGCTTGCTGGACCTCAAGCCCCAAATTTAAGTAGGTGTGGTGTAGGCCTGAGAACTTGTATTTTTAAATTTCTAAGTTACAATTCTGCTGGGCCAGGGACCACACTCTGAGAACTTCTGTTCTACAATATGATTTTTAATGGAGGTGTTGTATTTCATTACATAAATGCATCATACTTTATTTAGTCAATCCCATATAAGTCAGGTATCTAGTGTTATTATAAACAATATGGTAATGATCATCATGTACATTTATTAGCATTTCATTTGAATATATTTCTAGAAGTTGAGTTACCTGGTCAAAGGGTTGGCACATTCTTTTTATTTTTTTTTATTACGTTTCTTTATTTTTGAGAGGCAGAGAGAGACAGAGCATGAGCGGGGGACGGGCAGAGAGAGAGAGAGGGAGACACAGAATCCGAAGCAGGCTCCAGGCTCTGAGCTGTCAGCCCAGAGCCCGACGTGGGGCTCGGACCCACACACCGTGATATCATGATCTGAGCCGAAGTTGGACGCTCAACCGACTGAGCCACCCAGGTGCCCCAAAGGGTTGTTACATTCTTAAGGCCTTTAGTATGTAATGCCTAATCATATGCCAGAAGACTGTATTCATTATATTCCCAACTAGGAAAATATGAGAGATTTAAATGAACATTCCAAAGTCTCTGAGGGACGTTTCCAAATGGGACTCTCAAAATAATTTAACTGAAATAAATGTACTGCCAACATAAGGTTATTATTTTGTGAGGGTAGTACTCCTTTGGGTGTAAAAATTCCAATATATTAAAAAAGCATTGCACAAGGATTTTAAATATGTCTTCCTCAACCCTCCCAACATGTGGACCAACATGCCATTTATCATTTATAATCTTATAGTGAAATCTCTGTAATTTTAATTTCCTGTTGTAATTTGACATAAAAATACCTTTCTTTCTTTCTTTTTTTTTTTTATAAAGATATCTTTCAAAGCAGTTCTTCGGGGGATAATAATTTTTAATCTTGAAGGCTAAAGATTGGATCTGAATCTCATGTCTGCCACTTACTTTGTGACTACATTAATAATCTAAGCTCTGGGGCGCCAGGGTAGCTCAGTCGGTTAAGTGTCCGACTTCTGCTTGGGTCATGATCTTACGGCCTATGGGTTCGAGCCCCATGTTGGGCTCTGTGCTGACAGCTCAGAGCCTGGAGCTACTTCGGATTCTGTGTCTCCCTCTCTCTCTCTCTCTCTGCCCCTCCCCCGCTCGCACTCTGTCTCTCTCTCTCGCTCTCTCAAAAAGAAATAAACGTTAAAAAAAAAATCTAAGCTCTGATTGTCATTTCTGAAATGACAGTAACCCTTGGAGTTGTTTATGTAGAGAGATTGGGTATTTATGGAACAGGGCCGTATTCTCTTGCTATAGCCCATGGAGTTCTGCCTGAAGTCACCTCCTTGTGTGAGCCTCAAGGGAGGATCACAGTGAGAGACCAGTTGGGGATTACTGCACTTTTTATCCTGGTGGCCATGTTTTTGCCTTGAGAGGGTGTGGGGGATAGAGTTAGCTTGGGACTGATGACTACTCTTGCCTGTGTTTAGAATACCTCTCTTCATTTTCCTGTTTAGGTATCCGCTACATTCCTTTAATCTTTTCACTGGATTGTTTTGAGGATTTTATGAATGCTAAAACATGTGAAAGCTCTTTGAAAACTATAGTCTTTTTTGAACTCAAAGTAACATGATGTTTGGCTCTATTCAGAGATTAATGGAAAGAATCACTTAATGGTCCCCGAGGATAGTTAGTATTAGAGAGCCAGGTAATTATTTATATTCCTCTAAATTGTTTTCTGATATTTGTTACAGATTTTTGTTACAGATCTTTGTCATGGATTTTTGATGTATCAAATGTTCCCAACTTAAGAGGGGGTCATTTAAATAAGTTTATAAAATATGTATTTGGAATTATAAGTCTCCTTAGACACAACTTCATCCATAGCATTTAATTTCTCAGACCAGTCCACACAGGCCATTTCATCATTTGTTTGTTTGTTTGTTTGTTTGTTTGTTTGTTTTTGGTGAGGAGAACTTGGTGCAAATGACAGTTTGGACTTTAAAGTCATACAGGCTTGAGGTTCAATCTCGGCTTTGTCCCTTAGCTGCATAACCTTGGGGAAACCTGTTAACTTCTGAGATGTGCTTTCTTCTTCCATAAAGAATGATTGTGCCTATTTCATAGGATGGCTGTGAAGATTGAAAAAGGAAAATGTGAAGTCAGTTTGGGGCCCATTGGCAAACAGGTCCTCAATAATCATTTTCTTTCTTCTTACCCTCTGAATATATTGTTGTAAGTTTTCCTATTCTTTTTGAGTTACTACAATACCTTTGGGTGTTGTTTGTTTGTTTTTTGTTTTTTTGGTACAGATTGCTAGATTGCCCTGAACGACTAAATTATAGATATGTTTTAGCCTCTTCATATTGGTAGATGTTATGTAATAAAGGAGAATAAAGTCAGTTTGGAAAATTAGGTAGGTCATAATAATGTGTATCTTTAGGAATTTTCTTAGAAAACATGCTTTTAATTAATTAAACAGTTACCCCATTTTAGGTACTAGAAGTTATTCCTGATCTGCCGCACAATAGCTGTTTGCAATAACTGACTTTTTGATCCTTTTATGAATTAGATTTGTTCAGTGTGTGCAGTTGTTTATAGTCACGCAAATTTATTGAAGCAGTTCTGTGGTCAAATGTGTATTTGGGAGGGGGGATGTCAGACTTTACACATTTGCTGATTATCTAGTTAGGAATACTGCTTATGCTGGTCAATGGTTCCTGCTGATTTAAAAACAGAAGGTGCATCTGTAGACAGTGCTTAGATGGTATAAAATTGGTTGCATTAGCATCTGACACTGCAGGAGAGCAAATTATATCTTGAACGAATAATTTTAAAGAATACAGCTGTTTGTGATATCTTTGTAATGAAGGTACCATTTTATCTCCATCGTTTTACTTTCAATAAGATTTTAATTTCCTACCTAACCACATCACTTCTTTTCTAGTGGGATTTAGTCTTTATAGGTTGAATCGTTTCTAGTTTTATATTTTTAATGAAGAAGATTGTCAGCATTAGGAATTCCTGTAAGGCATTTTAATTCATTTGTTTTCAGCTGAAGTTGGAACTGTTGTTAACCTCACACAAATATCAGTGAATAAGACTGTAACTGATTGGCTTTAAACATATTTTATTAGTATTAATATTATTCCAATTATTGCATCTTTGGTTTTTCTTGTTTAAATATCTTTTAGGTAGCATCACTTGAACACAGGAAACTAACGTGCATTGTTCTCTTAATAAAGACGTGGTTGTTCTCTGATTGTTTGAATTGTGTGAATTGGAGAGTAATGTTTTTTTAGCATGACACTTTGGGAACTGCTACTTGGTTAGGATACTTTTGTTCCAAGGTCTCTTTGAGTCAGTTCCTATTAAAAGTGAAATGTGACAACCTGTATAACAATGAGAATATTTGAACAATACAAACTTGTATTATTATTGTATGGCTTTGAGGAAAACCTCATACTGTGTCTAATTGAATTGATAATGCTTAATGAATTTTAAGCCAAAGAGTACCTTTTTTGTTTCCTTGACCATTGAGTTTACATTTTTAAGTATATGTAAAATATACTATGAAGTAGGTAGAATGCTGAAAATTTGCAGCCTAAAAGATAATTATACAGCAGTTACATTATAGCATTTCCAAAGAAATACTGCTAAAAATTGTATTCTCAATAAGTTCTAATAGATGGCAGAAGGAAGGGGTAAAGAATATTAAATTAACATTTGCTTTCATTAATAGTTCCTGTGAATTTTTATAAAAGAATTGATCACAGTGAATTTATTTGGTAAATTATCAATCTCCGTATTACATACCTTTGTAAGAATGCCTTGGAGTGTCATATTCAGAAACATATCATTAACTTAAAATGGTGTTCTTTCCCTTTTTCAAGAGAACAAGGAATTTACATTTAACTGCTTGATACTAGCTATATTATGTAAATTATTATGGTAAATGTAAAATTATGTAAAAGCCTCCCAAGTAGTTATAAAGTGGTAGTAGTTATGAGGATTTCTATCCAGTGAAATAATTTTTGTTATTTAAGAATATCACCGTGAATGAAGTTTAGTGATGATTACAGCAGTAGCAAGTAAGCATTTCTCTTTTCTTCATGTTGTAACTATTGAAATAAACATTACTTAAGTGACCCTTTTCTAAATCTAAGCTTTGGAAAAGAAAGGAAAGCCATGAGAGTATGAATTTTGAGGGCTAGGTAAAAGTTGGGGTTTGTGTCCCCATGAAACTCTTAAAATTTGGTATTTCGTGACTGTTAAAGAAAGCTGGTAGGAATGTCTGACCACTTTGCTCATTGCCCAGTATTTTCACTTGCTAGATGGTTTTGTATCTGGATTCCTTGTGCTTTTATTGGATAAAGACATATTGGTCTTTTTTTCTTGGGTCTAAGAAAAGTTGACCCAGTATGTTCTGTTCTACCAAATATCCCTAGCTATGGTTTGCCATGTTGAAGGGATATTAAAAAATACCCAACCCTTTCTTTAAACGTTTTTTGTTTTTTTTTGTTTTTTGTTTTTGTTTTTGTTTTTTTTTTTGATGAGGAGGGCTTTGCCAAGAGCCCTTAGGAATTAGGAGTAAATGGCTGTGATCAGACTGTTCTGCTATTTTGGAGAAACAACTGACTATCTACTTAAAAACAGTTGCTTGCTCATAGCCTTCATAAAAATAAATTTCAGTTGGATTAAAGACCTACATTACAAAAGGAAAAGTTCATAATATTTGAAGAAAATGTGAGAATAGTTTTAGAGTTATAGATAGGAAAGAATTTCTTGACTAAGATATGAAAAAGCACAAATCCTGATGGAAAGGACTTGATGTAACCACACCTAAAATTTGAAACCTTGGTATGGCAAAATAAACTATAAACAAAAATTTCAGATTAAAGGGAAATTTTTGTGAGGCTTGGGACCCAAATACATAAGGGAACATATGCAAGAAAGAAATAGGAAAACAGGCAAAAAGTATTAAACACGTCACAGAAGAAGAAATCCAAGTGGTTGATAATCATATAAAAAGATTGCATCATTAAAAATCAGGGAAATAACAATCAATGCCAAGAGATAACATTTCTTACATGAGAGCGGCAGAAAAATTTAAAAGTTGAATAATACCAAGTATTGGTGAAAATGTGGGCGGACAAAAACTTGTAACTCTTTTGTTAATACCTAGTAAAGTGAAAGGTGCTCATACCCTAGGAACCAACAGTTTCAGTTTTAAGTAGATAATGTAAGGAAATTCTCACATATGCACAAGGAGGTATAATCAGTATGTTCATAGCATCATTTTTTAAATAGAAAACTTAAATATTTTTAAATATTGAAAACTTAAATGGCCACCAGTAGAGGAAATGGATAAACTATGACTTATGTGTAATCAGAGAATTTTATAGCCATTAAAATGAATGAATCCAAATTGGACAAATCTCAAAAAATATAATTGAGTAAAAAAGCAAGCTGAAAAGGCAGTATCCAGATATGTCAATGTTAAAACCGCAAAACAACTCTATATTTTTGCCATGCGTGCATTCATGTGTGTTAACAGTGTACAAGCAAGGGGAAGGCTGCACATTAACCTCAAGATGATGGTGATTCTCTAGAAGGAGGAGAATGGGATGAGTGTAGGAGGCAGTGCTTTAGCTAGATTTGTAAATAGAAATGTTGCAGAAGTTAATGTTTCTGCCCATCGGTTGGTGAATTAATAGATAAAATGTGTTAGACTCGTATAATGGGAAAGTATTCAGCTATATAAAGAAACTACTGATATATGCCATGGCGTGGATGCACTTCCCAAACATTACTCCAAGTGAAAGACACAAGACACAAGAGGCCAGGTATTGTACGATTGTATTTAGGTGAATGTCCAGAAAAAGCAAATCTAGAAGGTTAGAGTAGATTAAGGGTAGGTAAATAGGTTAATAGTAAAGGGGCATGAGGATTTCATTGGGGTGATAAAAATGTTCTAAAACTGATTTATGGTGATGGTTGCACAAGTTGGTAAATTTACTAATAATCATCGAAGTATACAGTTCAAACTGGTGAATTATGTCATGTGTAAAATGTACTGAAGTCATCCCATAAAAAGTTAATATTAAATCTTTGTAGCAGTCAATATGAAAGTATTTCCGGGTCCAATTAAAAATTATTAAGGGGTGCCTGGGTGACTCGGTTGGTTAGGTGTCCTGACTCTTGGTTTCAGCTCAGGTCATGAACTCATGGTCTGTGGGATCAAGCCCTGCATTGGGCTTCAAACTGACAGCACGGAAACTGCTTGGGATTCTGTCTCTCTCACCCTCTCTCTGCCCCTCCCCTGCTTGTGCAAATGCATGCACTCTCTCTCTCTTTCTCTCTGAAATAAACTGTAAAAAAAATTATTAAAAAGGACGCTTTTTCATGTCATTTACAGTTCCAGATCACTTTATTATTTTTAAAAATGTATTGAGATTTAGCAAGAGGTTAAATCCACGAAAGTAAGTATATAGCTTCATGAATGTATATAGTCCTGTAACCCTTACCCAGATCAAGATCATTTGGAGTACAGCAATGTGATTATAGTTAACAATACTGAATTATGTACTTGAAATTTGCTAAGAGGATACATCTTCAGTAAGTGTTCTCACCACACACAAAAACGGTAACTGTGCGAAGTGATGGATATGTTGTGCAGCTGGATTGTGGTGATCATATAAGAATATCAAAACATCAAATTGTATACCTTAAATATATACAGTTTTTTGTTTGTCAATTATACCTCACTAGAGATTGGGTGAAACATCCTGTGTGGCACCCCAGAAGGCTCTGTTGTGTTTCCTCTTAGCGTCCTCCCTTCTCCTGCCCCCAAAGACAACTACTGATTTGATTTTTATTGCCAAGTATTAGTCTTATTTTTGAACTTCATAGAAGTGGGTTCATATAGTTTTATTCAAAAATATGTCTATGAGATTCACCCATGTTGCATATAGTTCATTCTTTCTCATTGCTATACAGTCTTCCACTGTAAATATACTACAGTTCATCCCTCTGTTGATCGACACTTTTGTTTTATAATAAAGCTACAATAAGCAATAAAGCTACAGTGAATATTCTTGTACATGTCTTTTGGTATACATATACATTTGGTTCTCCTGGGTATATATCTAAGAGGGAATTGCTAGGTCATGAGGTGGGTGTATGTGACTTTCACTAAATATTGTCAAATTTCTAAAGTGGTTGTCGAACTTAGTCTCCCTCTAGCAGTATATGAGTTCTGGTTGCTCCACATCGTCCTAAACCACTCTTAATGGCTCCATTGCATGGGTTTACCATAATTTATTTACCCATTTCCCTGTTGATTGATATTTGGGTGGCTTCATAGTTACAGTATTTTGAAAAACACTCTAATGAACTTTTTTGTAGAAGGCAGTGGCTTCCATGAGTTCTATAAATGCTTTCCTAGAAGTAAAATTGGTGATTTAAAAGGCATGGGCATTTAAAATTGATTCTATTTGTGCTTCTGAAAAATTATAATTAATTACTTTCCATCCAACCACATTCTCTGTTGCTGACTGCGTGAGAGTGCTTCTTTCCCCAGATGCTTCAGCCTCCAGAAGTTTTCCATACTTTGAACCTTTGCTTACCTGATGAGTGGAAGACAATGACAGGACTTATGGGACTGTAAAATTTCAGCACCTCTTTCCAACCCTTTTCTGGCATCTTGCAGGGTGGTAAGGTATGGGGCCTGGTGTCCCATCTCCTTTGGAAATGCTTTCAGTTTTGGAGTCTGCGAGGGGAAGGAAGGCCAGGTCGATCGCTTAACAGGATCTAGTCAAGGCTTCGTGCAAGAAAGGTGAACAAATTCAAGCTCAAATGGAAATATTGGCTACCTAGATAACTGTGGACTATGTTGGTGTGGGATAGGGAGCAGACACATTTCTTTGGCAGAGGCTGCCACCTCTCTTCCTTCATCTGAGTAGGAATGAGAGTCTTTGTTGACCCTTTCTTTCAAAACTGTCCTAATTTCTGTTGTACTTGAGCAACTTCGGCAGAGTATTTGTTACCTCTTATGAGGGAGAGAACACAGGTCATGTCTCTTGATGCCCTCTTAGTGCCTAACATGCTGCTTACCAGTAGTGGGTGTATAAAAAATAATTTTTCGGTGAACGACTCCTTCACTGAAAGACTCTTTTTTATCACCTTGGAAAGGCAATATCAGGATAGTTTGACAACCTCGTATTACTGCTCAAGATTAGACCTTCTTGGGGAGGGCCAATGGTGATCAACTGAGGGCAAGGACAGGCTAGGAGCCCAGTGTGGGTTAGCAAAGGCTCCTGTCTGGCTGAACCAGGATAATAGGACAAACGTAAAAGATCAAACGTCTTACCGGGAAAGGAAGGGGAGCACTAAGACAGCAGGGCTGACCAGGAAGGGTCAGGATTTTAAGTAGAGCTCAGAAATAGAGCTGAGGTGAAGACTCCAATCATATGTAAGCAGACGGTCGCAGAGAGGAACTGAATCATTGGCTACTTTGGAAGCTGTTTAGTGTCTTTTTTTTTTTTTTTTAAGTTTATTAATTTTGAGAGAGAGAAAGAGAGGCAGTGCAAGTGAGGGAGGGGCAGAGAGAGAAAGATAGATACAGAGACACACGCAGAGAGAGAGAGAGAATGAATCCCAAGCAGGCTCCGCACTGAGCGCAATGTGGGGCTCGAACCCCTGAACTGTGAGATCATGACCTGAGCCAAAAATCAAGAGTCGGACACCTAACTGACTGAGCCACTCAGGCACCCCAAAGCTTCTTAGTGTTTTTATCTGCCTTATGCATAATGGGGGCCTTGGGAGGAAAATGAGTATTAAACATCTGCTAGGTGCCAGCTACTGTTCAAAGTGCTTCACATCCAGTATTACTCTTGAAAATTCTGTGAGGCAGATAATTATTATGCCCAATTTATATATAGATCAGGGCCCTGGTGCTCAGAAAAACAGGTTTGTGCAGGATCACACAGGTGATAAGTAGTTGAATCAAGATTCTAATTTAGGACTGAGTTCAGTGCTCATTCTCTTTTTTGCTTGCCACACGATTATGAAAAATAATATTAAAAATGATAGTAATGCCTAATATATACTGGTAGCTTACACATGCTGGCCCTTAGTTCAACTTCTTTAAGTGCATTATTTCATTTATTGTGTCATAGCAGCCCTATAAAACAGATACTGTCTTAATCCCCATTTTACAGATGAGGAAGCGAAGCCCAGAGAGGTTAAATAGCCAACACAAAGTCACACAGCTGATTACTAGAAGAGTAAGTGTCGAAATCCAGTTCACGCCAGCTTCTTGGGTTGTAGTCTGGAATGATCTTGCCCAAACGGTGTCCAAACAACTTCATTAGCCATGAGGGTCTGCAGCTTTCTCCTGTCAGGCACTAAGATCACCTTACTGTTCACCGTTTGCATAATCCTGCGGGTGCCAGGGGCTTCCAGAAGAAATAGATCTAGAGTTGGCTGTGTATGTTGAGCTAACCCATATAAGCTACTTATATGGGTTGTCTTCCATCAGGTGAGATAGTGGACTGTGTAAGTCCTAGGAGAGGGCCATGGTGGTGTGGGGCAGGTTTGTCCTGACTAGGATGTGTAGAGAGAAAGGTCTGATCAATGCCCTGAGATTAACACTCCACAGCCAGAGTTTACTGCATCCTGTGAACTCAGTTACTCACCCCCGTCCCCTGTTGCGTCTGGGAAGAGTCAACCCTGACAAAGTCCCATTCCAATTCTTGGGGGATGATTTGCTTGTTTATACAAAGGTATCTATGTGAGGGACTGTGTGAGCAAGTCTGAGAGAAGAGCCATAACTGTCTTTGCTACGCCTTTATCTCAATGTGCCCTGAGCACAGACTAATTCTCTGAGAACCCTAGTTTATTTGGTTTTGAAGAGCTTGAAGAACTTACTGGAATTTTGACAGTGGTTAGCTTTAGGCACTATAGGGTTTGCATAGGGTCTGTTTTGTGTACCAGCCTTCTGCTGCCCTCTTAACTGCTTCCTTCTCTCCCCTGCCGGCCCACATTTCCTGTGGGTCCTGTTTCTCCAGCCCTGGCTCCTCACCTGGCTCTACAGAGCTTGCCTTCCCTTGTGATTCAGCATGGATGCAGAGTCCAGAGCGTAGGGAAACCCTGAGTGAACTTCATCCAGAAGAGAGTTGTGCTTTTAAGACTGTTGAGGAAATGCAAGTGGAGGAGGAGAGATCTCACAGCGTTATTCCAAGCCAAGAATTCTTGTGTTATCTCCTACGAAGTGTTATTGGTTGAAATGGAGGCTGGGCCTTTATAGAATGCAGGTTTTATAGCAATGGAAGGAGGGAGGAAACCCCTCCAGATAATGAGGCAAACCACAGAAGCAAAGTTGTGGAACCAAGCAGAGGACGAAAGGAGTCTTTAAAATTCTCATTGTTATGTCAAGTGTATCGGTCTAGTTCAGGACAGTTATTGAATTAATTGCTTCTTTTCTTTCTTTTCTTTTAAGTTTACTTATTTACTAGAGAGACAGCGCAAGCGGGGGAGGGACAGAAAGGAAGAGGGAGACACAGAATCCAAGACAGGCTCCAGGCTCTGAGCTGTCAGTGCAGAGCCTGGCACGGGTCTCGAACTCACGAGCAGTGAGATCATGCCCTGAGCCGAAGTCAGATGCTCAACCAACTGAGCTACCCAGGTGCCCTGAGTTAATTGCTTCTTAATGTAAAATAAATATTTCAGTGTGCAGACTTCCTAAATCCTTAAAAAGGGCCTATATAGAATGGTATTTCAGTATTAGCCACTCCTGCTTAAATTTAAAATTTCACTTCATTGAAAGGACTTTATTTTGTTTTCTGTCTTTTATGAGAGTCTTGTTAACTCGGTAGGATGGTTGGCCACAGGGAAAACCAGAAAGAAGTGCTTTCCTCAGGGCCATTTTCCTTTAAAGGATACTTGTAGATATGGATGTTTTACCAAAGCAGTGAGTTGTCTGAGGATTTTAGATCATAGGATGACAGAATTTTAGAGTACAAAACACTCTTTTAGTCAACACTTCCAGTTTATATTTCAGAGAATTCACATTCAAAGACTTACTTATGATCACATAGTGGCAGAATCTAGGCCTGCTGATTCCCAATCTGATACTTTAGTATTCGTGCTAAATCTTTTTCATGTTACAATGGTTATTGCAATTTTCTGAAAGCTTACTGAAAATGATTGTGTGTTAAGAGTCAGATATTGTTCTAGGTGCAGAAGACACAAAGATAAATAAAAGTGATTCTACGTTCAAGAAGGGTAGGGTTAGGTAGGGAAAATCAGCAAGTACATGGAAGATTGTCCAGTGTGATAATAGCACAGAGGTATGCACAGGAAGCGTTATCAGTCAAGGTCTAGTTGAAGATAAGAGAAACCACTCTATCAGAAAAGGAGTGAATACAGAGAATTCAGTCTTATGGAATCATTAGAAATCCTGAGTGTAGGAATACGCTTTAAGTTGAGTCTCCAGGAATGACTTTCAGAGTCACACTGTAGAGGTAGCTGGAAGATTCTGGAAGCTGCTATCCCAAATGTCAGCCCCAGGGTATTCCCACCTTTGACCACTTGGGCTTAGGAAGTGCCTAACAAATTTGTTGCCTCCAGAGCCATCATGCCATTCCTGCTAGTTCTGCATTAGAAAAAAAAAAAAAAATCTTTTTGGTCCCTCCTGGCTCTCTTCTTGCCTGTGCTCTGATTTCAGGTCTCACCAAGTGGATCGGATTGGTGGAGCCCAAATCATAGCTGGTACCCTAGTGTCAGGGGCCTTAGAGAAATAAAATTTTTAGCTTTCCAGCCTTTATAATACTAGAGGACCCATAGAAGGAGATTATAGGTAGGGGTCTTACTAGTAATAGTGTTAGTAATAGTAATGGGGCGCCTGGGGGCCCAGTCAGTTAAGTGTCTGACTCCTGATTTCGCCTCAGGTCATGATCTCACAGCTTATGAGTTCGAGCCCTGCATCAGGCTCTGTGCTAACTGCAGAGCCTGCTTGAGATTCTCTCTCTCTCTGCCCCTCCCCTGTTGATGCTTGCTCTCTGTCTCTCAAAACAAACAAAACATAGTACTAGTAACAATGTAATATATACATATAACAACATAATATATACATATAATATATAGAACACATGATTTATATAATACATTGTGTACGCACGTAATGTAATTGTAACATAATGCTCAAAGTAGAGTGAGCCAGTCTATAGTTAACTGGGATCAAGGCCTGAGAGGGGCAATCAACCTGCTAGTGGTGGGAAAGAAAGGCCAGAGAATTTTCACTGAAAGGAGTACCTGACTTGAGACTCAAAGATGGAATTGAAGCTGTCTCACCTTTTCTGAGGAACGTTGTACCCGTTGCTGGTATTTATCAAGTCTGTAAAATAGCTATCCTCAGGGCTCTGTCCTCAGACGAGCAACATCAGTATGACTTTGGGACTTGTTAGAAATGGAATTTCTTGGGTGCCACCCAGACTTACTGAGACAGAAGCTGAATGAAGCTGTTCAGGTGATTTTGATGTACACCCAAGTTTCATAACCTCTGCTGTGTTAGTCCAGTGAGTAAGACCTATAGTCAGCGGTAGTAGATTCCTGGAAGAGGCTGGTGGGGGGCATAATAAGCTATATATGCACAGTGATTAAAATCTATAGATTTTTGAGTCAAATCTATGGGTTTGAATCTTGGCTTTTACATTAGCCCATCTGTGTGATTAAGAGCCAGTGACGTCACCTCTCCTGGTCTTCTGGGGATAACAATACTTGCAGAATTGTTGAGCTTCAGTGACACGGGTCTATGCCTCTCACAGATGGGACACAGGATGGGCATAAAGTCTTTTGGAGGAGACTTGATGAGAAACACCCTTAAATTAATCTTTCTTGGGAAATTTTATAAAGGCATTTCAGAGTAGAGTTCAATTCAGAAAGCATTTATGGCAGGCAGCCTGCTCTGTGTTTGGCACTGTGCTTGAATGCCATGGTGCCTTGATTCTTGGGAAGAGTACAGATGGTAGAGAGATGTGGGTCCCGGCCTTGGGAACTGCTTATTTTATTAAGAAGACAAGTACTTAGACGAGGGAAGTAACAGTCTAAGATAGTAAAATAATTAGATGCACAGTCAGGTGTTAATAATTTATGATGCTACGAAAACAGTAAATATTACAGAAGCTCAGAGGAAATCAGTCATTGTGAATTGAAGTAATCAGGGGTAGATTCCTGGAAGAGGCAGATGGGGACATTATATGTGGGCCGTTTAAGTCAAATTTCTCAGGAGCATATTCCTTTCTTTACAGAGTTTTTTTCTCCTTTTTTCTTTTTCTTTTTAAATTATGAACGTTGTTTAAAAATGTGAAAAATTCAGGAAATAAGGCAAAAAAAAAAACCCACAAAAAAACGCTGTAATTCCACAACTCAGACACGTAGCTAGAAGTTTTGCTGGGTTTCCATTTTGTGTCTTCTGAAAAAAAATTTTTTTTTAATAGCAGTTGTTGTTACAGTGTGATACATCTTTATATTCCATTGTGAATTAATTCTTCTTAATGCAGCGATGTTAGTATTCTCCCAAGTTATTATAGACAAAACCGAATTTTGATGGTGGCATGTCAGTGTTGGGTCACTTGAGTTTATTAATACTCCCAATTTTTGAAATGATGTTTGAAAAAACATAAAAGCAATTATTGTATTTCCTTGGGATAGATTCTGAGAAGTGGAATTACGAGGGTATGGGTTGTGGGCTCAGGAAACATGTTGCCAAATTATTTGCTGGAAGGAGTGGTTGAATTTATGCTCCCTTTCTTCCTTCATTCTCTTTGACTCATTCAGTATTTATGTGCTAGGCCCTATTCCAGGTTCTGGGGATATAGTAGTGAATGAAATAGGCAAAATTCCCTGCCATCAGAAAGCATACACACTAGTAGGGGGAAACAGATAATAAGAAAGTATGTAGTATGTTGGATGATAAAATGTGCTAAGGAGAAAAATAAGACCGGGAGAGAGAACAAGGAATTGTGGGGAGAGGGAAATTATAATTTTAAATAAGGTGATTGGGCAAGGCAGCGCTGGGAAAGGAACTTGTGAATGAAGACAGATAACACATGCTTCATTCCTGGGTATTTATCTCACAGAGCGAACGGTGAGGGAAAGGGCCGCGAAGTGGAAGCACGGCTTGCGTGTTTGCAGAAAGGCAAGGAGACCTGTACAGCTGGAACAGAGTCAGGGGGCAGGCTAGAAGGAAGCGAGGTCAGAGGGTTGCTGGTGAAGGACGACCTGACTTAAGTGATAGGATTACTCTGGCTGCTGTGTTGAGAATAGTCTGTAGGGAATCAGAGGCAGGAGCAAGAGAACCCTTTGTTAGGACACTGTTGTAGTGGAATGATGGTGACTTAGACCAGAGTGATAGTGGTGGCGATGGAGAGAAATGGTCAGAACTTGAGTTTATTTTGAAGGTTTAGTTGGCAGGATTGGCTGACAGATTGGATCTGAAATGTGGGAGAAAGATCAGGAGTTTGGCGTTGGACATGTTAAATTTGAGATGTCTGCTAAGGCATCCAAGTGGAGATGTTGAGTAGACAGTGAGATAAATGAGACTGGAGTTGGAAGAGGCCTGAGCTGGAGAAATCAGTGTAAAGCTGACAGTGCATGTTTGTATTTGTAGTGATGAGACTGAAAGAGACTGGCGAAGGAGGACATCAAGAAAGAAAAGTGAAGTCCAAGGACTGAGGTCTGGGGCCCTTCAGCAGGGAGAGGTTAGCAAGGAGCTTAAAAGAGAAGCCGTGAGTCAGAGGGATGCTCTGGAAGAGTGTCGAGTGGTGCTTATAGGCCAGGTAAGATGAGGAAGGAGGACTGATAATTGATGTTGGGAGTAAGAAGTGAGTTGGTGTGGTCATTAGTACGGGAGCAGTTTTACAGAAGTGCTGGGGCATAGAAGCTTGGTTGCCATGGGTTCAAAGAGAGTGAGAAGAGAGGAATTGGCAAGCGCGAGTATACTCTTGAAGTATATAGCTGTAAAGACAGTGAAAGAAATGGGGTGGTAGCTATGGGGGGGGGCTTGCCCTTTTACTTTTTTTTTTTTTACGTTTATTTATTTATTTTGAGAGAGACAATGTGAGTGGGGGAGGGGCAGAGAGAGAGAGGGAGAGAGAGAATCCCAAGCAGACTCCACACCAGCAGCACAGAGCCCAAAGTGGGGTCTGAACTCATGAAACTGTGAGATCATGACCTGTAACTGAGACTAAGAGTTGGACACTTAACTGATTGAGCCACCCAGGCGCCCCAGGGGCTTGACCTTTTAAAAAAGCATAGCAGAAATAACTGCACGTTGGCATGCTGATGGGAAAGATCCAGTAGAGAGGTAAAATTAATAACATAGAATTGGTAGAGCAATGTCTGAGTTGGCGAGAGGGGATGGGGTCCTGGTGCACAAGTGGAAGAAGGGCCTTTGCAAGGGCACAGACAGTTGATCGTATCAGTAGGACAAAGGCGGAGTCTGTGGGTCAGTGATCTCAAGTGGCTAGAAGACGTGGCGGAGGCTTGTGGGAGTTCTCTTCTGATTAATTTTCTCAGTGAAGGGGCAAACAAGGTAATTAGTGGCAATTGAAGATGGAGAAGGTTTGAGGGGAGAGAAGAAAGTATGAAATCCTCACCGTGGAGAACAAGAGAGTGAATGAATTAAGGAGAATGTGGTATAATTACCTACGCTCACTTAGAGTAAAGAATCCAAATTTAAAGCTAGATTAGTCAGCAGAGTTGGATGTTTTTCTCTAGCCGGTACCGGGGTGCAGGTGGATCATTGGATTTTTGCCAGGTAAGGTTGACAAAGTAAGGGAGGCATAAAGATGTCGAAGTATGGAAAAGAATGGTTATAAAATAGAATTTAAACTGGGTGAGGAGGATAGTGTGGACCTGAGGTGGATGAAGGTGAAAAGTGAAAAGATTAGTAGAGTGTCCCTGTGGGGTTGAAGAATGAAGACAATACTGTAGGGACTGAACTAGAAGGGAGGGTCATGGTTGGAGGCTTAGGTGCTGGAAACTGATTATTGAGGGATTTTCCGTTTTTGGTAACTGCAGAGTTTGGGTATGACCATGGGAGTGAGTAGCTGAGATTGGGTAGAGGATCAGATCCTTGGCCGGGAGGAGGCCAAGGAATCAAGAATTCAGGGATTCGGAAGGATTGTCTGTGTGCATAGTGGGATCACTAAGACTTGTGGTGGGAGTGGCCGTGGAGTCAGTGTCCGTGCACCAAGATCCGTGTGACTCAAGGAACGAGGAGTAACCCCGGGATTGGTAGATGAGAACAGAGTGGGGGTTGGGGAGTGTAGTTGGAGAGTAGTTTGGTGACCTCAGGTTAAAATCAGGAATTTTGGATGATGAGGGAGAAAGATCCAGAAGTGGAAACAAGGAACAGAGGCTTCCAGGATGGAGAGGAAGCATTCGGCAGTGGAGAGGGCTCCAGAGGAAGCCAGCATTAGGTCAGGGTGAGAACGTAAGAGTGGGAAGGGAGCTTAGTGCGAAGAGATTGAGAATTCTACTGATCACTGACCAGGAGTGCCAGAAGGCGAGTGAAGGAGTTTCAGTGAGTGTGCCAGTTTTGTTGTTCCTTTGCCAGCTACACTTCAAATTCATTGCACTTGTGATGGAGGACATGGTTCTCTGTCTTTTTAACTTTTTGAAGTGCCAGTGTAATTGAATGTTAATTCATATAAGAATATACAGTTGGCCATGTTTGTAGATTGTGCTGCCTGACAGCATGAACCGGAAGGGTCTGATTTGGATGTGGGAGGAGGAGAAAGATGAGCAGAGCATGTCCCATTTTGTGGCAAAGCCGATTGATCAGGCTGGCTAGGTTTGGAGATTGATTTTTAAGAAACAGAGATGAAATTGGGTGGTTTGGTCTTAATGGCCAGGCCAAGGATTCTAGACAAGTCTAGCTTTACAACACAAAGGTCTTGAAAGATGTTAAAAGTGGAAAAGGTCCTCAAAAAAATGGAGTGTAGAATTGTCACATGATCCAGCCATTCCAATTTTGGACATATATCCAGAAGAAGTGAAAACAGGGACTTGCACAAATATTTGTACACTCCTGTTCATAGCAGCATTATTTACGATAGCCAGAGCTAGAAGAAACTCAAGTGTCCACAGATAGATGAATGGATAAATAAAATGTATACCCATTCAGTGGAGTATTATTCAGCCTTAAAAAGGAGGGAGGGGCGCCTGAGTGACTCAATCGGTTAAGCATCTGACTCTTGGTTTCTGCTCAGGTCATGATCTCAGTTTTGTGAGTTCGAGCGGGGTTGTCTCTGTCTCCCTTCTCTGTCTGCCCCTCCCTGGCTCACGCCATCTCTGTCTCTCTCAAAATAAATATATAAACTCAGGGGGAAAATGGGAAATTCTGACACATGGCCACAACATGGATGAGCCTTGAAGACCTTGTGCTGAGTGAAATAAGCCAGTCACACAAGGATACATACTGGATAATTCCACTTATATGAGGCACCTAGAGACGGAAAGTAGAATGGTGATTGCTAGGGGTTTTGGGGAGGGGGGGAAAATTGGAAGTTATTTAGTGTGTTCAGAGTTTTAGTTAGAGAAATGAGAAAGTTTTGGCAATAGTGATGGTAATTCAGTAGCTGGACTGTGTACTTAAAAATGTTAAAATGGCAAATTATATATATATATTTTACTCTCTGCTACCCTCCCACCCCCCACAAGTGGTATAGGATATATAGGTGCTGCTTCTTTAATGGTACAGACAAGGACTAAGCAGCAATAGCTTGTTTCCAGGGAAAGAGAGGCAGAATTCTGTCTATAAGAAAGTCTTCTGGTTGACAGGCACAGTATATATCCCTTGCTGAGGTGTCAGCTCTATCAGTACTAATGTGGTAGTTTGGCCTTAGCATTGGGGTTCTCAGTATGGTTTAGAGGCGGTGGAAACACATTTCCCAAGTAGGAAAACATTTTCTCTGTGTTCTTATTCATTCGGTTTAGCAAATAATTTTCTTTCGTAGATAATCCAAGGATAACCTCTACTCTATAAAAATACTCAAAGTTCATCGGAATTCATCTTTTCATTCTTTTTTTTTTTTTTTTTTTAGTGTTTATTTATTTTGAGAGCTAGAGAGAGCGAGTGCCAGCAAGTTTGAGCAGGGGAGGGGCAGATCCCTCCCTCAAGATCATGACCTGAGCCAAAATCAAGAGTCGGACGCTTAACTGACTGAGCCATCCAGGCGCCCCTTGGAATTCATCTTTTAATTATCATATTTACTAGTTGAATTGAGTGCTAGTTACTTTGGAGTCCTTTTATTTATATCCTCAACTTGGCAAAGGAGTTTAAATCGAGAAATTGGAAAGCTCTCATTCATAATCTGCTAAGGCCTATTTCATGACAACATGTTTTGGTTATTTGTCCAGATGTATTCTCATTGTTGAGTCACAATAATAACTAGAAGACAGATCCACGGGAGGACATACATAAATAAAGCCAAAAAAGAAAGCCACTGTTGGATTCTTGGGAGTCTGATGGATCCATGCTGAATCCCAGCTTTGTTTCTTAACTGAATTTGTTCTTAGCCTCACTTCTCTTATTTATAAAACAGGGATACATGTACTTACCTGGCAGAGTTTTTGTTATGATTAATTAAGATAATAAACCATCTCTGGCAACAACTGGGATACATAGGCATTCAGTAAATGGTAGCTGGTAGGTAATATTGTAATTATTACTGCAAAAATGTTTAACGGAACTGTTTCTGAACCCCGGAATGCAAACTTAGAACGCAAAGAAATTAGCAGAAAGGTCCTTCCATTTATACAGAGATTCACCTCAGGGTTTCTGTAAATCTGGGAGAGTCCCTAGTGCATTTGATGTTTACAGATCATTAGCAAACAGATGCCAGGAGGCAAATAAACTGTAGCTTAAGGATTTTCGAACCACTGACGATGAAGAGAAAAGCAGTTTCTGATAAAGTTATAACATCTCTAAGTACGTAGTGGCAGGCAATGGGAAAATTTTAATTGGGTTTATAAAAGTTTATTTCAGGAACACATGTACTTCCAATTTGAGGCATACCTATACATCTGTAGCCATCTAATTTATAGCGCTTGCTTATTTCTCCACTGGGGTTAATAATAAAACAACAACTAATATTTATTGTGTGCTTACTTATATGCCAATGTGTCTTTAGGAAGGAAGCCTGTAGCGTTCAGAGGCTTGTTTTCAATGGGATGTTTTAAAATTGGCCTTTTATCCATTTAGAGAGGCGGGTATTTAAGGAGTGTGTTCTGTTTATTCTATTTTGCCAAAATATGTGTTGAGCAGTTGTAACAGGGCAGACCTTTTGCAGGAGACCACGCTAAGTAGAACACGGGCCCTGGCCTCACCAAATACTGACTCCCTGTCCCCTGGACTGTTCACAAGGGGGCTTGTGGTAGCACGAGATGAACCATGCATGGTCTGGTCCTAGATTCCACGTCTGGCTCTGTCACTTCTTCCCTGAAGCTTTTCCTGTCCTTGTGAAAATTGGGTTCGATGCCCTTCTTCTAATCCTTGCACAGCACTTGGCAAGCTCTGTGGTTATTGTTTAATTCTGTGGATTCTCTGCTAGGGTTACACTGTAGACTCCTTGAGAGAGCAAGGACTGGCCCCTTCCTCATCTGGGCCAGTCACTTCTGCATATTTATGCCGTGAATAAATACTGATTTTCTAATTTTGGACAAATGGTAACCTATTGCTTTCTTTAACGATGATGCACTTATGATAGTCCTAATGTCATAGCTTTGTTATGAAGATAAAATTAGAAATTTTATTTTAAATTCCTATCACAGAGCCTGGCACATAGTGGGTACATGGTCAGTCGTTGTATTTGAATAACTGATGAAGTTCTCTCTTCCCCCTGGATCTGATAGAGGTGTTCTATCTATTTGTGAAAAGACTGTATGCAGTGATGTTACATTTGTAGTACACAAAGGACACAGCTTCATTTAGGTTGAGTCTGAAGTAGTTATTCACATTGGAATAAAAGTCGGACACTTATGGTACACATTCAAAAGAGGGGCTAAAACAAATCCTAACTTACAGGGAAGTTAAATGGAAACCTGGGATTTTAACCATTAAAAAAAAACAAAAAAGGACCTTCATCAATATTTATCAGTTTGATAGATTTTAGCAATTAGTTCCAAACTTAGAACTGATTTTTAAGAACCTAAATATTTAAATAACAATGAAAGTTGAAAACTAGGATGTTCAGCAGGCAAAAAAGCGAAGTATAAGTGCACGTATTCTCTTGACTTTTTTCGTCTCTCCAGTACACCCCCTTTTTCCATTTTAAAGCTCCCTTTGGGGGGGCGCCTAGGTGACTCAGTTGGTTAAGTGTCTGACTCTGGATTTTGGCTCAGGTCATGATCTCTCACAGTTTATTGGTTCGAGCCCCACATTGGGCTCTGTACTGACAGTGCAGAGCCTGCTTGGGATTCTCTGTCTCCCTCTCTCTCTGCTTCTCTGCCTTTCTCTCTTTCCATCTCTGTCTGTGTCTCTCTCTCACATACATACATACACACACACACAAACATTAAAAAAAAAATAAAGCCCCCTTTGGAATTCGACTTGTGTTTGATTTTGGGGTTCACGTGGCATAAGTTTGAGAATCAGGTTTTCATAGACCTTTTGTGGATGGAATTAATTATGAAAAATATTTCAAATTATTGGTAAGTAGCGGCATTTGCTAGTCAAAAGTCTATCACCCTTCCCTAGAAAGAGAGATGAAACTCCCAAGATTTTACTGCGTAATGTCAGTGGACTTATTTGTAGAACAGTTGATGCATTTAGGACTTGCTGATTCACTTAATTGGTAACTGTACTACATTCATAAGTCCAACAACTGAAAACAATAGGTCAGTGTCTGCTGTTTATGCATAAATAGTCACATCAGAGCAGGATATGTCTGAAAGGCAGAATCTGTTAGTTTGTGGAGGAATCTGGCACGTGAATGGTTCCATTGCTTACCCTTCTGAGGTGGGTCATGGTCTCCTTCCCTGAATAATGTTGTTTGGGTTTTTGTTGTAGGTGTAGACGGTGACCTGTTCTTGTGTTATCAAGCTGGCTGCTGTTAAGTAGTATTTGAATGTGTTTTAAATGCCAGTGTTGAGGGAAAAGGCTAGACTGGATACATAGTTTTAAAACCAGTGATGACTCAAAGTTTTATGTTTTACCGCCTTTATGTTTTAGAGCAAAAAGTTAAAACCAACAATAATTTTTGTTTAAGAAATTCCACTTTTACATGGAAACCAAATGTTCATTTAAAGGACTTTGAAATGCCTTTTTGTAATAGTGAATTATATTCCTTTGTAATTTCAGGGTAAAACCTGCATTTTGAAATCAATAATTTTTTGAAAAGAAGTAATTTTTAATTTAAAAACATTTTTATTTTATTTATTTATTTATTTATTTATTTATTTATTTATTTATTTAGCGTTTATTTATTTTTGAGACAGAGACAAAGCATGAACGGGGGAGAGTCAGAGAGAGGGAGACACAGAATCTGAAACAGGCTCCAGGCTCTGAGCTGTCAGCACAGAGCCCGACGCGGGGCTCAAACTCACAGACCGCGAGATCATGACCTGGGCCGAAGTCAGCCGCTTAACCGACTGAGCCACCCAGCGCCCCTTTAAAAACATTTTTAAAGGAAAGACAACATAAATTATTTTGTTCCACTGTTAAGAAGAAGGAAATCATGTTGATGGTTTTTTTTTTTAACTGTGTACAACATTTGTAATATTCCTTTCAAAAATACATTATTTTTAATAAGTAAATTTTAACTATGATAAGTGGAATAGTTTAGTAGAATAATTGTATTTAGTTAAAATGCTATACTAATGATTTAGGTATTTTGGAATATAAAGTAAGTGAAACTGACTCTTTATAACAGTAATGAGTTTAATAGGTAGTGTCCTTAATCTCTGTTTTAGTGCAGTCCAGTTTGCATTCATACTGTCCAGAAACTTTAATGCTACATTATAAAAAAAAAAAAAAAAAAAAAGAACTTCTCTTCATGAAGATTAAAAAAAAAAAGTTTATTTCTGAATGCGTTTTGGGGAAGATTGAGCTCGTCCTCAAAATATACGACTTCTCAGACTACTTTCTGAGAGTGACCATTTTCAGTGTATAAAATTTGAAAATGTCATTAGGGAAAGAGCAGGGTAATGGACTATTTCCCCGTTTGCAGCATATTCTCATCTTCTCATCTGGAAAATTAAATCTGATTACAGCTCGGATTGACATTTACGGTTGTGGGAGAGAGGAAGATGATACCTTAAACAACATGGAATTGAACAATGAGATTCTATCATTTATAGCAAATTTTAAAGGCTAGCTTTTGAAGGGAAGATTTTTATAATTGTAAGCTTTAATATGTTCACTGTTTTGCTTCTTACTGACTGAAATCTCCTAGAGGTAATGACTGGATAAACCGAGAGGGCATTAAATGTAATGTTTTCTGCCTTGATGCCTACCATGTTAAAAGTGAAAGCAACGTGGATTCCCGTGTTGACGGCCAGATTTGCAGTTTCTCTGAAATTTCCTAAAAGAGCTCCAGCTCTAGAAGATTGTGACGTTTGGTTAGTGTGCCGTTGTTACACATTTCATAGAAAAATGAAGTCGGTGTGTTTTTCAATAGTCAGTTCAAGTGTCACGCCTTGACCCTTCAAATGGAGTCCTTGGTGTGACAGAGAAAAACAGGCAAATAGCTTGGTAAGGTGTGAGTGTGCGCACACATACTGGTTCCTGATCTGCAAATGAGCCCTCATACATAACCACAGTACTTTTATGAATTATTTTGCATTTCTGTTGTAAAAGATCTGTCTACCACGTTTTCTAGGAACTTGAAGCCTAAGGCAGAACTCAAGGTTTTGGAGCCTGTGTAAAATAATTTATAGCACCGTTCCAGCAAGTCTTGCCCAAACTCTTATTCTATTAATTAAACATCCTGTGGCAATCTGGTATATCTTAAAGATTTAAAGTATATTACGGTAGAAGACTAGAAAACATGAACAATTGAGGTTGAAGAAAATTAACCTTTCTTTTAAAAAAAAAAATCAAGACCTATTTGTTCTGAGACTTCCCCCCCCCCTCCCCCCCGGCTGTGAAGACATAGCCTCTTAAGCATGGTCATGTTCGGTGCCTGAATCAGATCGTGCTGTTGGGATTCCCGTGGTGTGAAATGTCTTAAGTATGGAAATGCTTCTGGTGGCTTCCAGTGGAAGTGGTGCCCATGTGTCTTTGTGGAGATCTCCTCTTGCAGGGCCACGGTGCTGGAAGCAGGGAGTAGCCCATCACATGGACATAATGCAAAGCCTTGTCCCAGAGCCAGCTGCCTCTTTGAGGTGTATGTAGTTAAGAGATGTATGGACTCTACCATACCATGCGTCTTGTGGCGAGATATTTTTAATATATTTTTTGTCGAAAAGTATTTTCCTGAGAGATGATGAAATTAGTTTTTAATTTCGTTAAGAATCAACCACTTAAATCTGGAGAAAGTTGCCGAGAGAGAAGGAAAAGGAATGTTCTTAATTTTCCTTCAGGGGGACGATTCTTAGAGAAAAAGCTTGACATATGCCCATGCTTCTCTTCTCACTGCCAATTGCCTAAGCAAATTGTTGCTTTTTTCCTTGGTAGTTCTCTGATCTGCAGATTTTTGTGTTGAAAGTTAGCTGTTTGGTGACACTGCATTTGGCGGTGAGGGTATGAATGTGAGAAGGTGTTTTGGAACATTAGCAATTACAGTATTGGATGGTGGATAAAGAAATAGATATATAAATATTAGACCGATGCACAGTTTTCCAGTGTATGTTATTTTCCATATAAAGATATAGAACATTTCATAAAATGTTCCCAGACCATTTAAAACTCAAAGAAATGCAGCTGATGCAATGAAATACATAGAGTCCTTGTAAAAACATACAGACACGCAAGTGGATTGCTGCCAGACAGAAAATTTAAAGGCGGTTTGCTTAACTGCAGGGTGCTACGTTTTGCACAATGTGCCATGCTGAAACTGTTAGTAAGGCGGGTGTTGTGTTGCTTGAGAAAAGCAGATTGTGTTTGGACCTTTTAAACTCAGATGTTTCCAATGTCGATATTTTGGTGACATTATGGCATTATGATCGACTCAATGTGAAAAAAGAGGATTTCACTCTACTGTGCAAAATAGACATTTTAAGGAAACTCAAATCAATTATTTTTGTCTTTTTTGTTAATTTTTACAAAATTCCTTTCATAGTGTTTTATCAGATCAGATCTTTAGCTAATGGAATGGGACTTAGTAGGTTGGGCTTTGGGTTTTAAAAAGCATTGCCCTCCCTATCTGCCCCCATTCCGCTTTAAAAAAAAAAAATATTGCTTTAGAGAATGTTAAGAACCCATGAGGTTTGCTTTTGTGACCCTCAGGGCCTTAAAGGAAAGCACAAGCTTTATGCTTAGATCGTAGTAAATAATAATCCATGTATTCTCTTGGAACGTGATTCTGTAAAACTCTGGGCGTCTCACTTTGGGGTTAGTCTGAGGACAGTTGGAGGAATTTGATGATGATGGTGGTTATGCCTACCACTGAGGCAGTGTTGAGGATGGCATGATTTGAATGAGTTCCATCTTGGCATTCCATGGTCATCTTTACCGTTAGTATATTAAAATAAGTTGAGTTTTCTTTTTATCCGTGCTTTCTTCTCGTTTTAAAGTTCTGCACTGCATATATGAATAAAATACATTTTCTAATTATTAATGTAGTTTCTTATTAACATAGTTGACCAAGGATGTAAAAACCTTCCTTCTCCCACCCATGAGTAGGAAACTTATTTTTTAACTTGAAGAATATATCACAAATTTTGGTTTTTGACATTTGTCCCCTCAGAGAATGGTGATAAAAAGATAAGTCTGTGTTTTTTGCCATCCTTATTTTCATGAGTATTTTTGTGGTTCCTGAGAAGCACCAACTACTGCAAGAAAGAGGACATGATATTAAAGATGTATATGTGAGTCATTTCTGTATGAGGTTTTCTGGTTAAAGAGTGTTAATCACATGACAGTTGGAAGAAAAAGAAGCCTTAGATTATTTTGTGGCTTTCTGAACTTGTTTTTTACCATTTCCCTCAGTGGCTTGCTTACAAGTGCATTTTTGTTTCAGTCTTGGGCGCAAATTTTAAATCCTAATACGCCAGTTTTTCTCTGCACCAGGGTGACGTACGTATGTTTCAGGAATTGGAACCCCTGCCTCTTACGGAAGCTCTCCCCACCCCCACCCTAGCAGCACACTTTGACAGGTTTGATAGGCATCTGGCTGTATCTTTGCATCCTGCTGACTAATTCTTCCCTGTAGACCTAGTGCTGCTCAGCCCACACCGTTAGCGCCCTCTGGCCTCCTGTCCCAAGAGGGCCAAGTTCTTGAGTGATTTCAGCCCTTCCGGCCAGAGAGAAGCAACAGCTTCTTCCTCAGGCTTACTGGGGCAGCCGTGCACAGTACCTCAGAGGGGGTCACTCCAGAATTCTGCTGGTCACAGTCTACACGGGTCCTTTGTCCCATCTACTACTTGCAGATGAAGGTTAAGAAGGAAATTGGTCCCCAGTTTGTAAGTCAACCAGAAGATCCTTCAAGAAGAGTTGAAATGGTCTACAGATAGTTTCAGCTTTTTTGCATCACCCACTGGTGGAAGCTTTGTTTTTTTGGTATGCCTTTTTGAATATTCCTGCTTTTGTTACTAGTCTTGGGTTTTGAAAAAATAACATCCATTGACTTGAATGACTTGAAAACTGGTATTTCTAGGGTTTAAATGTAGTATGTGAATAGGCTCTTTGTTTTCTCCCTTTTTGATTCTTTGCTGCAGAGAGGTTCTTGGCTGCATTGTTGTGTTGTGATTTGGAGGGTTTTAACTTTTAATGTGGATTCACTCATCGAGAAGTAAATTGATGATTTAAAAGGTAGTTATGAAAAAAAAAAGATAGCTCTGAAAACCGAGTAGCGTATTTTGTGATCAGTGTGCGAGGGGACCCTCAAATACTATGCTTTTCCACAAGCCTTTGCACTGATATGTGATTTCTCAAATATGTAATATTATTATCACTCCCCCATAATGTGTCTCTGAGGAACCAAGTCTTACTCTTATTAGAAAAGATTGAATGTTTTCCTAATCAATAGCAAATGGAGTGCTAATAGCTTTTAATTAGTACACTTCTGTATTGACTTGCAGACGATGACATTGGATTATCTTGCAATTATGATTGAGGAATCAAGTGAACCCTTTGGTAATTCCATTTTAAACAGATGGCCATAAAAGGTGTTTTCACCTATGTATTTTTATAGTTTCTATGCAAGTCTTATTATGTTCAGTAGAACATAATATCTCATTTCATGATATTTTGTCTGCACTGCCAAGCCAAAAGTCTATTGTTTGGTTCTGTTTTGAAGAAAACTTCATCTGGTTTTATCTGTATTTTCAAGAGTTCGTGAGTGTTTTGCTAAGGGTATATTTTATTTTGAAAAGCAAAGAGTTTTGCATTTGTTCCTTGAAAGAATTCTTCTCTTACTCCCCCCCACCCCCGCCAACACACACACACACACACACACACACTCACACACACACACACACACTCACACACACACACACACACACTCACACACGCATGCAATCTGAAACTGGTGTTTAAGGTGGTTTATCAAGCCCACATCTGTAACTGTGAAAAGGAGGCTTCTGATTAGAGAAAAAAAAGTCAAGCCAGGTTTAAGACTCATTTTCTTTGGAAAAATATATTGAGTGCAATTTGCAGCGGGCAAGATTTTTGCATTAGGTAATAGTCTAAAGTTAACAGTAGCATCAGGTCTTCAGAATTTTTCTTTTTTATATTTCTGGAGGAGGGTAATGGGAGTGCCTTGCCGAGTCCGTCCTTGTGCTCATCAACATAGCAGCCTCAGCTGCCCCCCTTGGATCCCCTGCCAGGGCTGCTATCATCTTCTGATCAAATATTAATGTGTGATCCTCTGCTTGCTCACTAATCCAAAGCCAATTAATATTATCTGTCAATTATTTACAGATCCTGAGGTGCAGAGGCAATTCCCGGAGGACTACAGTGACCAGGTTCGGAATGCGTAATTAATTTTTTACATGACAAAATTTATTTCAGAGTTGTTCAACATATTATTACTGTTCTTTTTACTGAAAGAGATAAATGAATTTTTAGAGGGAAGAGAAATAGCAATTAGGAACCCAAGACAAAAAGTAAAAACAGATGAGGTATCGGATTGAGAATATTGGTGCTAGATTTGGGGTGTTAACCTTCAGGAACAAATGCACAAAAAGTAAGGAAGAAAAATCTATCACAAATTTTTACTTTTTACTTTGAGGTATGCTGTAGTCTGCAGTTCGTTAGGGAATCCTTTTTGGGCTGCCTATGAACTTTTATTTATTTATTTATTTATTTATTTATTTATTTATTTCTTATTTATTTATTTAAATGCTATTTAAGCAATCAAGAACCAGCATAACAAAAAAAGAGATGATGTGGAGGGAAGTTTATAACATTTCCTGGAATTTGAAATAGATTATGAAGCTGTGTGTTATGGTAGTACTCCAAGAAGAAGATACACATTCAGGAACGGTCTTCAGGGTGAGGTTAGTTCTAATGATGGTAGTGAAAGTTGAGGTTGGCTGGTTGGCCCTGCCATCTCGAATTTCCTGTATCCCACAAGCATGGAGTGAAGTGAAAGGAAATATCTTAGTCACAGAATAGCGCTGAAGTTGTGATGTTGCTCTACTCTTGATAATTAGATCCGGGTTATACATTCTGGATTCCAGTGTCTATCTTAAGAAATATTAGAGATGTTTTATAGCTTTTTGGGGGGCATCTTACATTTTTAGTTCAAATAAGCAATTTGGGATGCTTTTTAAAGCCATTTCAAGATAGAAGCATCCTTGATTACACTGAGTAAAACAATTATAAGGTCTTTCACATGTAGAATATTGTACACAATAAAAACATGTTTCTGAAGTACCTCCATTGAATTTTGTCTATTAAAAAATGTCCTTGAATGAGGATAAGTACAATGGAATAGAAATATCCAGTACAATAGTCGTAACACCTTTGCAATGTGGCCTGTTATATAGAGGGCAAGGTATCTGAGACATCTTTATGAATACAGGGGACATAATGTGACCAGGAATATAACTGGATAATCAGTATAATGAGATGCTTTGTAATGAGATTTTATTGTACAAGAACCCAAGAGAACTGGTATGGTTTGCTTTGTGTGTGATCTCAAGACTCTTGAATGAGATTTTAAAAATACTAATCTTCTCTAACCCTTGCTTCGTCTTCCAACAGGAGAGTTACATTTTTATCTTGCCTTAAATTGCTGTGTGATTGATTGAACCCATTGGATTTAAACTGCACAATCCAAAGATTATAAGACCTCATTATTAATTTTTTTCGTCAAACAATGTCTAAAGAGTGAAAAATCTCAAAGTGTGGTTCTGAATAGACTTGAGTCCATAGCTCTTAAGAAAATCATTATTCTAAAATCTTTTGTCTAGGTAAATAACCTTTGTGGTCCCAGGTTCTGAATTAGCCAACAAGAGAAAATTTTGTGGGACAAACCTGAAAATAACAGGGTTAACATCTGCATCTATTCCTTTAAACATAGTTTCTTGCTATATCTGAAACTTTTTGACCAGAATGACTATTTCCTCTTTTTGGTGTAACTTTTAAAAATCACATGGGTAGTATGTTCATGACAAAATACTTAGGAAATATGGATAAATCAGCAATAAGTTTAAAAAAGAATGAAAAGAAAGCAAACGTAATTCATCTATAGTTTTTACTCAGAGGTAACCACTATGACAATTTGGTATTTACCTTCCCATGTTTGTTTTTCTGAGTATATGTTTGTATGTTTGGGAGGCACATATGTGTATATACACACATGTATGTACAGTCCCCATATATATAGTATGTGTGTGTATATAGAGAAATACTCTTCTGTTGCATGTGAAACTCAGTTTAGAGATTAAATATTATGTTATGAACTTAGTTCCCTTTACTTTGGTTAATGGATGTTATCACAAGTATTTCATAGGTTGAAGTTGGAATAATTTAAAATTACGGTAAGAACCTAAAAAAAATGATGATTTTCAGCTATTTTAAAGTATTCACAGGATAGTTACTTGTTTTCTTTGTTTAGATCTGTTAACATAATGTTAAAATTTGGAGGACGGTACTCATGGGCTAGATGCAGACTTAGGAGAGTCTTATTTAACATTTCTTCCAACTCGGCATACGTGGTTTCCCTTCCTTATCACATATAACTCGAGAACGAAGGGTGAATGAAAGGTCTGCTTTGCTTTTGGGGAAGTTACCTCCACGTTCCCAGAAATTGATTTGACAGTTGATTGGATGGTCAAGGGAATGAGACCTGCATGTTTCTTATTTACCTTTTTATCAGTTGGGTGCCAATCTTCTATTTTTTCCTCCTCTTCTCAGCATTTTTTGGATTAAACCAAGTTATCTTTCCCCTTGGTGTACTATATTAGAGGGTTCTTAGAAATGTTTTAGTCCATAGAAACCTTAAATGCTGAATATGTGCTTGATCTAGACAACATTTCTAGTATTAAAACATTTATGATGTAATCTGTAAGGAATATGGGAGCTAATTCACCACAAAGCATAGTGCTTGTTACTACATACGCACGCACACAAAATTCCCTCCTCCAGTTTTCCTGCTCATTCGCCTAACCTACCAGTGCTTGTTTTTACATATAGTGTATTTCCCATGTACCAGCACACTTGATCAGAGACACTTGCTGCTGCTAGATGTTTTATTCTGTGTGTTCTTTGTACCTTACAGTAAAAGAATCTGTCACAAATTATTGTGGCTCACTGCTTTAGAAACTGAGAAAAAAGGGAGGTTAGATTGACATCTGTGACTGAATAATGATGACCAGCCTTTTGGCTCTCCTTGAGCCACAAAGCTAGCACTGCCTTTAGAGTGGAAAAAGAAGTAAGAAGAAAGGGGAGGGATAAAAGAGAGTTACAAATCTGTGGTCCCGGAGATGTATTACTGTTGGGCCAGTTGTCTGCGTGGTATGATAATCCATTTTGATCTTCTCTGTCTTAATTGTCTGCTAAAGACAAATGGGCAGTAAAAGTTCATCAGTTTCATCTTTTTGCTTCTCGTTTAGAAGCAGAATAAATGATCCATCACTACAGAAGTAGCCTTTCTTTCTGACACGGAAGTAATGCAGACCCAACACGTTTTATTAAAATGTTTTCCCCTCATTATTTCGCTCCTCTCAGCTCTGATAGATCTTACTGTTTCATAAAAAATGTAATCTGAAATGTAAATAAGGGTCTCGATTCAGAAAGAAGAAGTAATGAGCAGCCTGAGCCACATCTTAGGACTCTTGATTGTAATTACTGACAAAGTGATTTCTCTGTGCCCCATTTTTTTTTTCTTCCTTAAGTTGTCTGTGACACCCTCAGACCGCAACGACATCTATGGTTTAAAACCATTAAATCACTGTAGCACTCAATATTTCATTTAAAATCTGGTAAGCCTGCTATCTTGAAACCTGAAAGTATAGGCTTTGTTAATTCCGGAAAGACATGCAATTCCTGTATTTTTGAAAATAGAGGAACAAACCAAAAAGGCAAAAGCAAGGGCTTCTCAGAGTTCACATTATTTATTCATCTGCTTTTGTTTAATGCTTAGCTGGTTTAAATACTAAAACATCAGCATTGATAGGATCCTGACTTGAATCCTGCATTTAAAAAAATAAATCTTGTAACAACGTATTTAAGAAATTTAAAAAATTGTGTCCCTAAGCGTAATATGAAGTAGTCTAAATTTTTTTTGGCGGGGGGGGGGGGGGGCGGGTGGTGTTAAGATTCCGAAATCACGGATATGATTTTTTGGTTACTTTGGTTTTGGTAGCTTAAACCACATTCTTTTCAATCTCTCACTCCAGGTTTAGATAATGAAGTTCTTAGTAAAGCCTGGACCATTGAAAAATTTGTTTAAAAAGACCAGAATCGCAATAAGATTATTTTTCATTTCTAGAAATGGTTCTGAAAGATATGAGCATGTCAATCTAGCGTTAAAAATAAAATACAAAACATGAATACCTTTTTTTGTTGGAAACAGCCTGTAGTTAATTAAGTAGATTTATAATTATTCTGTTTACTGTATTCATTCATAATTATGGAAATAATTGGTAAAACTTTATTCATTGTGATTAGTGTAGTTTTAATGAATACTAATTGAATTAAGGGAGGAAAGGATAGTTAACATGTTAGCAAATTATGGTCAACCATTCTCATCAAAATCCCATCTTTGGTTTCAAAACATTATATGCTTTTCCAGATTAAAAAGGGCCTTTAGTAATTATAACATGTACTATGGGATAATTTGGAGTAAAGCTATGGTAACCTATCAGAAGATTTCCATAAATAGCCTTGTAATATGTCAAGTGTAATAGGCATTACACATACCATTTTAAAACATGTTAGTTATAATACGATTACCTCTTGTCCTAAAACATGAAGAATTAATAATTTGTTCTCACAGTTGCACTTTTTACAGCCTGTTTGTTCCAAGAGTAGTGCTTAGAGGGGGTGTGCGAGAAGTTGCTTCTCCAGTGTGCTCATCTGTATTTTGGTGAAATATAGCCAGTGTCTTAGAGGTTTTTGAATAGAGGTCTGAGCACCCTTACTCACCCTATTTATATAGTTCGCTGTTTAGAGTTGCAGGTAATTTTTCTTTCCACTGGCACTGAAACAGAGGTTATAATGAAACCAACAATCTTTATGCATTTATAGAAACTATAAAAATTTTATGGAAATCTTTATATAGAAACTAACAGTGTTTCTTGTACAAGCTCTATAAGCAATGTAGAAACATGGGACATTGGGAAAAATAAAAAGGTACCCTTTCTTTTATGGTTTTATATGGTCTGTGTGATTTTAAAATTTCACTATAGGCAGTTAAGCAAATTATAAAAACATACATCACCTATATACTAAAAAGGAACAAAAATATGTTGCATAACTTAGGCTAATTGTGATGGAAATTGGCATTTGTGAGTTGCGTGTAATTGCTTAAATATGGAGTTTTCATCTGTTCATACTTCAGGTATGCTCTAAAGAAAACATTTTTTAAGCTCACAATTATTCATAGTGTAACCTATGTAAATGGTTTGGAAGATTCTGGTTAGAAAGACAACAGAGATAATATTTACTCAAGACTTAAACTGCCTGTATGTTGGTGATGGCCTCAGTTCTTTTGGTGAGCTCCTGTTTAAAAACTTTTGTGTTATTTTTTTTTTCTAAATCTTGATAAGCCAGAGACTAAACATTTCTATTCAAAACTTGTTCATGCCCTGATTCATTGAAAGAATACAGATATAGTAACAGTATAATATATAATAATACAGAAAATTACAGATACAGTCCACAGCTCCTAAATTTTCTGTTACTGTGAAAGGAAGTCTCATAGTGACATTATATAATATGACATACGTGTGTAATATTCACACAAATTTAAAACAAATGACACAATTTGAGTTTTCTCATTATTGTTAGGTGGAGAACCACAGTGCTGTGCGCCTGGTTTGCATAAAATGTGACATTGATTCCAGAAGGATTCTGCCAGTCTTTCTATAGTGACTTGTCTAAGCTGTAGAATCTTCAAATTGGAATTGAGACTTTGGGCCTTGCTTTCACCAAACTCACAAAGAGTGGAATCAGACCTGGGTATATCCCATTTCTCTTGGAAACTTGAGCTTCCTTCCCCCCCACCCCCATTCTTCTCCAAGGTGTGGGTGCTGTCATACTTCCAATCTGCTCATATAATCTCAGATTTGATCCACTTTAAATGGTGAGGTCAAGTTTGGTCCTGGAAACCATATACATGGGAACAGAATATACTGATTCATTTGAATCTCAGCCAGAGGGTCAAATAGATCACACTTTAAAATGGCTCTACAGGGGCACCTGGGTGGCTCAGTTGGTTAAGCATCCAACTTCGGCTCAGGTCATGATCTTGCAGTCTGTGAGTTGGAGCCCTGCGTCAGGCTCTGTGCTGACAGCTCAGAGCCTGGAGCCCATTTCAGATTCTGTGTCTCCCTCTTTCTCTGACCCTCCCCTGTTCATGCTCTGCCTCTCTCTGTCTCAAAAATAAATAAATGTTAAAAAAAAAATTTTTTTTTAAAGGGCTCTACAACCCGACCTTTAAAAGACTAACTTATAAGTGGCTGCATTTTCTGATTTTTTTCCCCCCTTGTGCCTTTGATGGCAGAAACTGGGAGACTAGATTTGATTTTATGCATTCATTGAATGAGAGATTGATAAGTGTAGTGTCTGCACACTGTGAGCCAGATACCGTATCAGGTAAAGAAGAGAGAAGTAGTAGATTCCATCTTTCCCCTGAAGGACCTTAGTGTCTAGTAGGCTACAGGGGTAATGGGGCCTAGTAGGGGTCTAGACCTTACGGTCTGGTAGGCTACAGGGGTTGTTTTGTTGGACTGTTAGAACAATGGCATGACCAGAAATTGGGGATGTCTCTGAAAACTAGGACCTTTGGGTAGTGATGCCACCATGTAATCACATTCCTCAAATTTCTTGTCCTTTGTGTCATGACACTGTAGAAGGTAATAAAGTTAATCAGAGTAGTACAGAGAAACCCAAGTGGGAAGTCCTGAAGCTGCCCTTAAAGATCATCTTTTAAGTTTGTTTTAGATGTGTGCTTTTTCCAAGAGTCACTGTTGATTTATGGATTTTTCCACCTCTTGCTCAAAAAGGTCCGTTTCCATATTTCTTAGTAACTTGGCAGTCTGGGACTGTAGATGGAAACATAATTTTCTCATCCACAGACATAAACTCTCAATCTCTTTAGACCCTAGGAGGTGATTGTTTAGCATAATAGCAACAGAGCACCCCGCCGAAGCAGCTTTCTTCAAGTAGTGCGTCAGTATCCACGATTGCCATCCAGTGTAGCCATTTTGACGGACCACATTACAGATTTTGAAAAGATTCATTGATAGATTGCAGATGTATAAATGCAATCCAGATTAAACATCTGCTTCCTTGTATATGTTTAAGAGTGTCCTGTTCTTGATGATTGTCTTGGTTTTAATGTTTTTTCGAGTATAGGTTCACGGATGGGTAAACAATAATCCTAAGGAAAAAAAAAAAATCTGTCACGTGTTGCTTTTATTTCTCCCAGTGTTGTTACAAGTCAAATTTATCACCTTGGATGAATGTCAAAATTCATGCTTGTTAAAGTGTGTGCTGAAGAGAAAGCCACCTTGTATATAAGAGCAGCTATCCTGTCATATCTATATCATGAGTTTCCCCCTCTCCCCCATTTCCAGAAAAGGGTGAATTTAAGAATGGGATAGGGTTGGGCTGACTTCTTAATGAAAACTGTATTTCAAAACCTTAAACATGTAGCTGAACTCAATTGAAAAATTGATACATTTTCTGACTTAAGGCTTTTCTTTTAAGTTGAAGATTTCTTCCCAATTTGGTCACTCCCCAGCTGTTACAGTTATATAGAAGGAACTCATTAAAAAGACAAATTCTTTCTGAGCTATTCTTTCTGAAAGCGCGCCAGGCTATGCAGCTACGTTGTACTACTACTTACTTGAATCTAACGCCAGGAAATGGTAATTATGCAATCCTTACTTACACATTCTTATTAGAAGTGTTCTTCTGGTTTTATTCTGGCTCCAAAAAAGCCCCACTAAATTTTAGACATCTGTGAATACTATTGGATGGTCTTGTTTCTGGTGAGTTACTCCATGATTATGACTAAATGGACTGTGGCTGTTTTTGAAAGCTGTAGTCTGAGTCTTAACTTTAGCCTCACGTAACCAGTCTGTTACACATAGGGCAAGTCTGTAGTCATCCAGTCTCATTCATTATCCCTCCTAAGGTGCTCTCCAGTCTCCCTAGTGTGCCATTTCTCTCTGCATTCAACTCTCAACTTCTCTCATGTGGACTCTTCCTAATGGCCTACAACCCAATGTCCTTATAATCACTACCTTCCATAAGATGGCCAAAGATAATTTTCTAAAACCTACGTCAAATCACACCATTTCTCTTTAGTCAAAACTCTCGATGGTTCCCTGGTGCTTCAAGATTGACACCAAATTTCTTAACTTGGATTTAAGGCCCTTCACAGCCTGACCTTGACTCAGCCTCCAGCCTGGTGTCCTACCACTTTTCACTTTATAAGCAGACATAGAACACCTCACTGTTTCCCAACACGGTTTGCTTTCTCCCACTTCTGTTTTTGCCCAAGCTGTTTTTATGGTTGAAATGCCTTCCTCAAGCTCCCACCAGGTATCCCCCAGGTGTACTTCTGTTCAGCATTAATTGCCCTGCTTTATATCACTTCCTCTGTGAAATTTGCCCTGACTGATCAGTTACTCCATCTCAGCACTTGGAGAGCACTTGGAACATTGACTCCTTACACTGTATTATTGTCTGTCAATCTGAATTCTTCAAGTATTGGAATGACTATAGTCCATGTTAGAGACTCTTTTCAGCAGATAGGATAAATTACAGGCCCGTGAATAATTGTGAATATGAAGTATGTAATACACAGACATAATTGTTAAGGAGTCCAGGTTCCAGAAAGGAGACTACAGGTGCATGACACTGGTAATCAAGAGCATGGACTTTGGAGCTAGACTGATTGGGTTTGAATCCCAGCTCTGTTATTTAGTGGGATTTACCTCTTTGGGATGTCATTTCCTTCTCTATGAACTAGAGATAATCAGAGTAAAGACCTCCTAGGACTTTTGCGAGGGTTAAGTGATTTTGAAATGTGTAAGAGTGCTCAGAATGAGAACAGGCATCTAATAACCAATAGTTATGTAGTGCCTCCTCCTTCTAGGGGGCAGATTTAAGGTAGCAGTTACCCCGGTTTGGGTACTTTTGTTTTGTCAGGTATTAGGGTTATATGTGATGAGCTTTGCCTCTCGAATTTGACAGGTCCTAAGAAGAATTCTAGAAAACCTTTCGTTCATAAGCCTGTGCTATTCCAGAGCAAATTTTAGAGAAGTCGTAAAAGGAAGAGACAGTACTTTGTCAAGTAGAGATGAAGAGATATAATCAGAAACAGTTTCTGAGTATTTATGTTCTAAAACGTACTGAAAATGTGGAAACTCTTGTAATGGTGATGAAGGGGTTTCAAATAACTAATTATTTTTCATTTATTTCATTTCCGTCGTGAAATCTGTTTTGAGACTTTCCATGTTCAAAACCCCAGAAATTTAGTAACGGGGCCCACAGTCCTTGTGAATTAGCCCTTTTTGTTGCATATAGTGATTTGTACTATTGTGTTAGCTTTTATCTTTTAAGTACTTACATGCAGCAGAGTTAAGAGTCTTGTGGCTACCATAATTTCAAACTGTCAACTTTGGTCAGTTTCAGATTTCAAATGTGAACTAGCATGAAGCCCAGACTGTTGGACTACTCTGTAGTGTGTGCCTGTGTGTGTATTTGCAAGTGGGGATTGGTGGGTAGAAATGAAATGGTATTTAGGAAAGAATGAAGATTGTCTTTGAAAGAGCATTGAGTTGACCAAAGTCACTTGCTTATATATCAACCTTGTGAAATGTGCGATATAATACTGTTTCACGTTGCTTTTATTCCTGGAATATTCTTACCCGGCACTTTGTCTAATAAATACTGACTCATCTCTCAAAAGTCAGGTCACATGTCACCACCTCTGAGGAGTCTTCCACATCCCCTTTGTAGAACCTGACAGTACCTTCCTTATTCCTTGACCATACTTTCTGTCAGAAAACCCAGCACACTTTATTGCATGTATCTTCATGCATGTATCTTCTTCCTCCCCTAGGCAGGAAGTCAGGAAATCTTACTTGCTTCCTGTCCGTATCTCTAGGATCTGGTACTGTGTATGGGTATTTGTATTCCAAATATTTGCTATATAATAATAAATGATTGTTTGAATAACGTTCCCACTGTGATCTTGGGCTCAGAATTTGAATGAGGTAGGACAAACCAAAACCCACATTTATTGAATCCTATCTTACCTAGCAGAGGCTTTTAAGGTTCTTGTATTTGAATGTATTTCAAACAGGATGCCTCTTTAGTAACATCTAATTTTAGAAGTGTAAACTGGAAATTGTTGAGAGCATCATTTTTATCAGAGAACTCTTCCAACCTCCCAGATACTTCTCATCTCTAGAGCTCTAAACCGCTGGTAAATTGAGTGTTTCTAAATTTCTAAAATATATGTTATAACAAACAGATTTAATGGCAGCTAAAATCTTTGCATTATTCATGTATCACTTCTTTTTTAAAATTTTACTTATTTATTTTGAGAGAGAGTGAGTGAGCGTGACTGGCGGGAGGGGCTTAGAGAGAGGGAGAGTGAGAATCCCAAGTGGGCTCTGAGCTATCAGCAGAGACCCCAACACAGGGTTCGATCTGATGACCTGTGAGATCATGACCTGAGCCAAAATCAAGAGTCGGATGCTTAATTGACTGAGCCCACCCAGGTGTGCCCCATCTTAACAATAATCCCCCCTACAATTTTAAGTGCCCCCCCTTTTTTTGTGTACATTTGGCCCAAAGAAAAGTAGAAGGCAAGTATCCCCATGTTATATGAGGTCTGGCTTTGTAAAGGTCACGTTGGGCAAAGGCTTTAGTTTTTCAGCCTATTTTTTTTTTTTTCAGCTTTAAAACGGGAAGTATAGTAATTTTGTAGAACTGGCAGGAGAAGTGGGCATGATATATACACAACACCTGGATTAGTCTGGTTCGATAAAGGTTATCTGATGTAGCATGAGGAGAATGAAGCAAAGAGAAGATTTTCCTGTTTCCATGTAATTGATGATGTCTGGTATTGTATTAAGTCCTAGAATATAGATAAGTTTTTAATGTGGATAAAGAGCCTAGAGTCAAGTGATAAAAACTCTTCTAACCTCTCTCCCCAGTTTCCCATCACAAGGCAGATAGAACAGCTGTGTGTTCTTTCACTACCCTCCAGACAAGCCATGGGTTTCTCTCTAAGACTCTGATGACCATAGCATCTAGGGCACTTTCGAGAGTGAAATGGGCACCATGATAACACAGAAATCATGAGCAGACCAGGATGTCTTGGGCAGGCTGGCACATGAGACTCCCCTACCTAAGAGCCTGTGACCCAACAACATGAATCTTTCACTCCACTGCTGCAATTGGAAAGTGAGGTGGGAGAGAGGCTTTAGCTTCATTTGGTGTGGAGGGCTACCACTGCAAAGGTGTAGCTGTGTGAGTGTTTGTAACTGTGGAGACAGAATCCTAATCAAGTAGGGACCAAGAATGAGACTCTCCTTTGTAGTCAGCAAAGCAGCAAGCTGAGAATTGTCGGAACAGCTTAAGCTCCAGGGGTAGATGAACTTAGGTTTGAATGTTGGCTTGTCCATTCACTGTCTACTTGCAGTTAGGCAAGTTATTTTACTCTTCTATCTGAAACTAATGTTATTCTGCTTTCAAAGTTCAGTTCACTCATAAGAAGTTGATAATTGTTATAATACATAAGATTACTGGCAGGATCGTTGAGCATCTGTACTTCTAGCACAGGTTGTGCAATGTATTAGCTGCTTTGTCAGTCTCCTTCCACTGGTCACTTTACCCCCTCCAGAGAGCAGATGACCATTGGTATATGAGGAACATAATGAAGGCTGAATCAGAAGAGACTTACATAGGTCAATTAGATACTTTAAATTATATACATAATTCTTTTTTTTTAATGTTTATTTATTTTGGGGGGGGGGAGAGAGAGAGAGAGAGAGAGAGAGAGAGAGAGAGAGAGAGAGAGAATGAGAATGAGAATGAGAATGAGAATGAGAATGAGAATGAGAATGAGAATGAGAATGAGAATGAGAATGAGAATGAGAATGAGACTATATCCCAAGCAGGCTCCACACTATGAGTGAGAGCCAGATGCGGGGCTTGAACTCTTAAAAGGTGAGATCATGTCCTGAGCTGAAACCAAGAGTCGGCCACTTAACTGACTGAGCCACCAGGTGCCCTTAAATTATATACATAATTCTTATGTTTATTGGGCACAGATGGTAAGCTTTTGACAGAAATGACTGATACTACATTTATACCAACTTTAATCATTTCTTCCATTCCTTTCATTTTCTATATCAAAAATAAAAATTGATTCTCTGGTAAATTCCGGTCTCCTTTGGCCCATTTGGTCTCACGGTTTCCTATGAAAGTTAAACAAGAAGACATGTAGGCTGTTAGCACAGTGCTTGGTAGTAACAAGTGCTCAGTTAATGCTATGTTTTTTCTTCTAAATCCCCTTAATATCGCCCAATCATTTTTCAGCACCATCTTTCACTGGAAGTTTCCTCTGTGCTGGGTACTCCACTGGACATTGGCAGTGGGTGTAATCCCTAGCATTCTTAGCTCAGTCTGGTGGGAAAGACAGATCTGTAAATAAATGTATTCCATCAATTCTGAGGCACACATTTTCACATCTTAACATCTTAACGTCTCTGAAATTGGGATGCATCTTAGAGTCGATGTTAGATCATTTATGGCCATTTTCTCCCCTAGTGGTACTGAAAGATAATAGTCTTACAATCAGTGGCTTCTTAGATGCAATGATATCCAACAGGTTACCGCAGTAAGAAGTCTGCTTTCTTTGTATACGGGAAAATGGACTTTGGGAATCTCAGAAGAAATAACAGATTATCAGGAGCATGTTCTGAAGAGAGATTTAAGCTGATCCTGTGTTCACATTTGTTACACATCTTTTGTTCTCTTCAACTACAATCCCTCTCCATGCTGCTGGGTTATTATTAAGGCTCCTGTGTGAGGCCCCTCTTCCTTCTCAGGGGCCTGGCAGGCACCCAATTGTGTGTCTTTACTGTCCTGAAAGAATGTAGGGTCCTAAGATTATGGTCAGTGTAATGCTAGGAATGATAGCAGTAGGATTGGCATGGGAGCTCAGGTGAAGAGCTCACTGAGGGTAGCTTCTGAACCCCTCACAATCTGGAAGACTTTGCGGGTGGCAGCAAAGTTAGAAAGCAGCATGCAAATGGATGTAAAGGATTCAAACCCTCTTCGTGACTTCCAGTGCTCTAGAATAATGTCCAGACTCCTTAACATGCCCTGTAAGGCCCCTCATGATTTGGCCCCTGCCACCTTGTCCAACCTCATCTTCTTGCGTTCTCTTTCCCTGCTGCCTCTGCTTCAACATGCTAGGCTGACTTCAGTTCTTCGAACGTGCCCAGGTTCTTGTTCAGTGGCTCCTGCTCATGCTTTTACTTTTTTTTTTTTTTGTCTTGCCTCTCCCTGTTCCTCTTCCAATCTTTGGTGAACACCTCCTTGTTCCTAACATCCCAGCTGAGAATGCCACTTCCTGAGATGCCTTTCGTGACCCTTCCATCTAATTTCAGGCCCTGTCATTCTGTCGGAGAGCACTCTCTTCTGTCATAGCACCTGCCACGGTCACCTTCTACCTTTGCGAGGCATCCATCTCTCCAACCAGATCACGAGCTCCGCACAGACGGGGCCTTTAACACATTGGTTTGAAAAGATTATCTTGCTTAGGGAAAAATAACCCTCCTCATCTTCTAAGATGACTGAAATATTTCTTCTAAAATACATCTTCTAAAAATATTCCTCTTCTAAGATGACTGAAATGCTCTTGATTCCAGGGGCTCCCTTGTGTCTCCTTTCTTGTTTGTTAACATTGGAGAAGCTTTTAAGGAGTTGGAAGCTTTTCTTCACGGATTTATTTCAAAATTCAACAACCATGGCAAATAAGTTGAATCTAAGTCACACAAATGGATCGTCTGTCCCCCAGCGAGTAATAGTGGTGCCCTGAGTTCTTTTCTTGTTTCAATGGGGTGAAAGAGCTGAATGAGTGGTGGGGTTCCAGGAACCTAGATGATGCATCTGGATTTTCAACATGTTAAGCTTGAGGTACTTAGGGGACATGGGGCAGTAATGTCCAAAAGGCGGGGCGCCTGGGTGGCTCGGTCATTTGGGTGGCCCACTATAGCTCAGGTCATGATCTCGCGGTCTGTGGGTTTGAGCCCCGCATTGGGCTCTGTGCTAACAGCTCAGAGCCTGGAGCCTACTTTCGATTCTGTGTTTCTCTCTCTCTGCCCCTTCCCTGCTTGCTCTCTCTTTCTCTCTCAAAATAATAAACATTAAAAAAAAAAATTTTTTTTTAATTAAAAAAAAGAGAAAAAGAAATGTCCAAAAGGCAGTTGGAATAGAGCCTGGTGCTAGATGTAGTCTAGGAAGTGAAGATTTGAATCGGACTCTTTACAAAGCAATAATAATTGGAATTAAAGTGTAAATAGACTATGAATGGAGGAGAGTGCAGAGTTAGAAGAAAGAAGATAATATCCTGGAAAACACACTTTACAGGGAAGAAGTTGAAAGAAGGGCCAGAAATTAAGTAGTGAGAAGGCCCTGGTACATTCTACATCTAATAGCACGTTGGGTCCGTAACATGTTGTTTGCATGAGTGGCGAGTAAAGCGCTAGAAAAGACTTTTCTTTTAATACTGCTTTTTGTGATACTGTAAACAAAATAATTCTCAAATTGAAGAGCTGTCCATGATCCGGAGAACATCAGTCTATCTGTTAAGAAAACCCTGAACCTTACTTGTAGTAATAGTGAACTGTTAATTTAAGAAGTTGTTTCTCTGAGGGGTTTGTGCCAAAAAACAGTTGTGAATTTTGAATAGTGAAATATGGTTGGTTTGTAATTCTTTGTTTTTTATTTTTGACAATTTTTTAAAGTCTATTTTGTTTAGAGAGAGAGCATGAGCAGGGGAGGGCAGAGAGAGAGAGAGAGAAAGAGAGAGATTCAGAAGCAGAGCCCGATGTGGGGCTTAAGCCCATGAACCATGAGATCATGACCTGAGCTGAAACCAAGAGTCGGACACTTAAGTGATTGAGCCACCCAGGTGTCCCTGTTTCTGTTTTTGTATTTTAAATAATTTTCTAAAAAGAGAGCATGTTGGAATGCAGTAGATATTTGGCCATTTAGCAATAACCGTGTGTGAATTGTTGGCTCACCATAGAGCCAATACGATTGGCATGGCCATTTGACCTTTCAGAAATTTCTGGATTGGGGGCTGGCACACTACAGCCACCTGGCCAAGTACTGCCTTGGGGTGGCTCTTATGTGTGTCCTTTGAGCTAAGGTGGTTTTTACTTTTATGAAGAGGTTTTTTTTTTTTTTTTTAATTTTTAATTTAATTTTTATTTTAGAGAGAGAGTGCAAGGCAGGGAGAGAGGCAGAGGGAAAGAGAGAATCTTGAGCAGACTCCAAGCTCAGCATGGAGCCCGATGTGGGGCTCAATCTCATGACTGAGATTGTGACCGGAGCCTAATTCAAGAGTCAGTCACTCAACCGACTGATCCACCCCAGGTGCTCCTATGAAGAGTTATTTAAACAAACAAACAAACAAAAAGCCCTAGAAGAATCTTTGATGGAGTCCATAAATGTCCTGCAAAGCCTTCAAATATTTACTATCTGGCCCTTTAGAGAAAAAGTTTGCCAACTCCTTCTTTACTTGGTAAGTTGTAAGTGAAATGAACCAAAAATTCCTTAGGAAAACTTCAAATTGATGATTGTTGTTCCAGAATGTCTTGCATGTCATAAAGCTTTTCTTTTAAATAGTGACTTAGCTGTTGAATTATGAGAACATGTTTTCGTTGGTCAATCAATCAACACTTGACTGATGGATAACTGCCTTGTGTGACTTGATAGTGTGGTCAGAGGGTGGAGGCTTTCAAGATTGTATGGTATCTTCTAGAATAGATCTGAAAAGTGTTTAAATCTATTCAGATACTGTTGTTGTGTTTACAGTTTATCCCAGCCTCAGGTAAACACTGGCATCCACATATTAGAGCAAGATATGTAAAGTAAAATAAAACATATATGTGGAATTATTTTCTTTGTTTACATTTTGCTGGCCCTCTGAAGAGCTGTCTCTAGCTTCAAAAGAAAGAAATCCTTGAGTATTAGATTTTGGAGAATTATTTAAATTGCAAACTTTTTTTTATTTCAATACTGTTTCATATCACCTGCCTTCTGTCTGTATAGTGGGATGTCATTGATCTGTTCTGAGTATAAATTTCCTCAGTTCTCGAGTCCTCCTGATACCATTTTATTAGGATCTGCAAGTTGTGGGAAATAAAAGTTGATTTGAAACCGTTCTGTAATTGGAGATGACTGTTCAGTGAGGCCCGGTCTAATCAATTGCTAAATAATTCTCTCTCAAAAGCAGATTTGATATTTACATTTTGATCTTCATAGTCTGTTCCCAGTGTTTGTTGATGGCGTCTGACATCTCCTGCCACTGGATAAATAAAGCCTATTATTTCCTTTTCAACGTTTTAAGCGATTACTCTCATACAAGAGCTGAGAAGCAGAAGGTTAGATATATTATCAAACTATGATCCTGCCTATCCAAAGAAGCTGGGAACCTTGATTAATATGCCTTGTTAACTGATGATTTCAGTTCCATACTGGTAGTGCTAGAATAATTTGTATAAACCAAGCAGTACAGATTCCTTATTTTAGCACTAAGACTTACAAAGGCTTCTTTTAGCAGCCTTTAATTTTGTACTTATGTATGTGACATAGCCTGTGGCTGTGATAGCTACTGTGAATCTCCAGTTGTTTGGGGATGAAAGGAGGAGGCAGCTGGAAACTCGGTAGCTACATCTAGCTGTCTACCTAGAGAAGGCCTTGATTTCAAGTTTATCTAAACAAGCTCGACTAATCCCAACTATCTAGGGGGATCCACTGTCAAAACAAGCAGCGTGGCCCTGAGGCAAACACAGCTATACAGAAATGAAGGCTGGGGCTTCCAATACTCCGATGACTGCATACTGGAGGCTTTTTTTCCCCCCTGAAAGAGGGTAAGAGAGGTAGAATTTGCATAATGCCTTTTCATTGGAAACTTTTGGAAAGCTGACAGACCTCCAGCTTATAGATCTGCAGCCACAATACAGAGTCTATAGGAGAATCCTTGAATGACCTAACCATATTGAAAGAAAATATAAAAGCGTCCAAGTATAGCCAAGTGAGAGAGGGAAAGAGGCTGATGCATTGTCTAACATCTGCTGTACTTCTCGTTAGTTTTGTTCTTTGCTATTCTGTGTGGACTTTGGAGAAGCCTAAGACAGCCTAACACGAATCCTATAATCTTCCTTCTGAATATTTATGTAGTGTGCCAGCTTCTAAGCTGTCCTTTGCGTTTCCCTACTTCCCCCTCATTTTCATGCTCTCAAATGAGGCCAACATTTCAAAAGCTAAATAAATGTTTGTGAATGTTTATAAAAGATTTGCATAAATTTGTCCTTGTCTGACAGAGATCACTTTTTTCTTATGCCAGTTCTGAAAAAAATTTTTTTAAGGTTTTGGTGCTTGTCTGGACAACAAAGTCCTGCATCCCAGAACAATGATTGCTGATTAAGTGGGTATGCAATTGTGACTGAATAGGCTTTCAAGATACTGGGTAAAAAGGCCTATCATCTGAAGGCCGAATCATAGCATTTGGAAAATGTTATCAGAAGTACACATTTAAATCTATTTTTTTGGTACCGTGTCATTAGGTAAGACAAAGAGTGCTTACAAGTTTAAAAGTATAACTGCCCACCGGTTTTAAAAATTCTTCTGTATACATTTTAATAATCAGAACGTTTCAGTAACTCAGAATATCACCGGTCTTTCCTACGGTTGGACACATTTAAAAATAATTTTTAGACCTGGAGGCACTCTTTGGAAACTGTAAGCCTACCAGTTGTGCGTGTTTAACACGGTTACTGGGGTGGCGATCAGAGGAAATCGGACACTCCTTCAAGACATCTGAATGCACAATCATACCTTGAGAAAATATAAACTACACGAAATATGTGTTAGGGCTTAATTATAGGACACACACACACACACACACGCACACACACAGCTCAGACACTTGTGCCGCCGACGTGTTTTGCTGAATTCATTTATCTTTTAAAATTAGAATAGATTTTGTGGGGTGGCAGGGGATGTTGTGGGTAGAGGTGCTAATTCAGTTCAGAGATATTCAAAGATTGGCAGGAGAGAGAGGTAACAGCCAGTTCTGTTAGTCCTTTGGTTGTATTGGTTTAGAGGCTTAAGTTGTCATTAAGGCACAAACTAGAGCCACTTCTCTGACACAGTTTTTATCACATCTGCTAGGCTTGTGTCCCAAGAGGAGACGTGGAGAGCAGTGAATTCAGCATGGGCCCATTATCGACTGCTTTTTCGTGTGTTGTAAAAGGAGTGAGACCTCAGGGAGGCTTGGAGCCTCCTCCCGTGTAATGTCCAAGTCAGATTTGAAGGACTGGTGGCAGGAAAGCTTTGGCCTTTGGGTGTGAATTCTTAGAAATAGAGGCACAATTAAGTTTAAAAAATTCAAGGACTTTGAGCTTGATAATGAAAGATTTTTTTTTTCTAGACTAATGTGAGCAGAAAAGTTGCCCATCTGTGCACATTTTTGTGTGCATTTAAAATATTTAAAAGCTGACAGCTTTTAATATGCTTACAAAATACTATTTCTATCAGTGCTCTTTTTTTTTTTTTTTTTTTTTTTTTTAATAGCATCTTCCTGAGGGCCAGTTACTTCTTCAGTGAAATCACGTTTGCAATTTTACTGTTGGGACTCTATTCCTTTGGTAGGTGTTGACTTGTATTCCCTCCTTGCCCATTTTCCCCATTCTTTCTTCCTTTTAGGTATATTGATAACATAAATGTTCAGATGAAAGGACTTAAAATGTTTAAGGAAATGAAACAAGGCAAAATATTTTATAGTAATAATGTTAGGGCCAACCATTGCCACCAAATGCTAACTGTAAGAGATTCTAACCAAATCATTTGTCCATCTTCTAAGTATTTGAAACAAGTGTCAAGAAGTTTATTGGTGTTTAATACTGACCTTAAAAATATAGCTCTCTCATTTTCACCTCTCTGCTATAAGCTTTTACGTTAATAAAATGAAATGTTAGAACAGAGGATTTTACATAACACTGTAATTTGGGAACGACTTTAAGTAATTTTTTTGAAGAAAAAGGGATAGAAAGAGAAATTTAGTTAGTTTTTTTTTTTTTTTTTTAAATAAGATCCAGTATTTTTACTTTTGGACTTCACTTCCTGAAGCTCTGTACTTAAAAGTAGTTCTAGAAGAGAGGTGCTCTTCTGCTGTTGTTAGCATTCCACCGATGTACTTACTATCCATGATAATTTAGATATAAAATTTATATGATACATGTTACAGAATATAATGAATTTCTGTACTCTTTTGTAATTTTATCTTTGCATGACAACAGCGAATGTGTATATTAGGTATTGCACAAATTAGCATGATAACATAGGTAGAACTCAAAATTAACATTTATATTTAAAAAAAGAGTAAGGTAGGAGTAAACATTGAAATAAACCAAAGAAAGGAAGCAGATTCTGTAGCATTGGAGCAGCACTGTTAGAAATTTGACCTGGCTTTTATGTTTAGGTTGAAAGGCCTTTCTATAAAATCCCTTATGCAAAGATTTTTCTCACTGAATAACATTTTTTTAAAGTTTGGTTGTAAGTGTAATATGGATCTTGGATTTAATTTGACATTTACAGAGAAAGAAAAAAATTGTATTTCCTCTTTTCATATTTAGAAATTTCTGATCAACATTCTTGAACTTGGTGCTAATTAGGCCTCTAAAAACTTGTTACCATTCCGCTTTACCCTTCTCAGTCGTACGCATTAAAACCTCTGGTAGCTTTTACTTGGAGTCCCTGGTTTTAACCTGAAATGGTTTAAAATCGAAATTTTGTTAGCTTTTTGCGTGTTTGGATTTTGTGTGTGTTCTGTTTTTAACTTTCAACTTGAGTTTTAAGATCATCAATCAAAGGCTTTTCTTTCAAGTCAGTGCCACTCATCTCAATTGCAGGACTTGGACGGTCAGCATTTCCCTCATGCTATTAAAAACAAAAAATTAAACATTGAAATAGAGTATTTTAGGAATTTAAGCTCCACTGATCTTTTCATCACAGTCTACATTTTGAAATGAACAAATAAATTGGATATAAAAAAACTCAGGAAACGTTCTCCCACTCTGTTTCCCTGTCTGTCCCTCCTTAACTCTTTTTGGACAAAGGTAAATTATCGACCTCTGTATGAGCTTTCAGCAAGCTACAAGAGGGGCTGATTATAGCTCTCCGTGTTTTAAAATATACATTCATTTACTCAAGCTGTCTGCTTCCTTTATTTGAATGTTTGCCTGCACACATTTCCTTTTTCCTTTTGAACTATTGAAAATGTGTCTCATCTCCCAGCATTCTATAACCCCAGTGGACATTATAGTCAGCCTGCACTTTTGTCTTTCAGATGGCATTTATTTGTGGGGTGTGTATGTCTGTGTCTGACTGTCGGTGGTTTTCATCTGCTGAATACAACTAATTTTTGTTTATGGGTTTCAGTGAAGCAATGAAAACAAAGTATTGACATCCAAATTGATGGCCGTTGCAGGATCTCGTACATCTCCCCACCCACAACCCAAATTCAGAGTGAACTGGTTAGCCTCATTATTCATAATCTCAGTTGACTGCATCAAATGTAGTCTTCGAAGTTTTGCTTCCAGATAGAATTCTATGATGAATAATATTATAAATTAAAAACTTTACCGTTTTTTTTTACATTTATTTATTTTTGAGAGACAGAGACAGAGCATGAGCAGGGGAGGGGCAGAGAGAGAGAGAGGGGGAGACACAGAACCCGAAGCAGGCTCCAGGCTCCAGGCTCCGAGCTGTCAGCACAGAGCCCAGCGCGGGGCTTGAACCCACGAACCGTGAGATCATGACCTGAGCCGAAGTCGGACGCTTAACCGACTGAGCCACCCAGGCGCCCCGTAAACTTTACCAGGTTTTTAAGAGCACATCTCAGTTTCAGCGAAAATTCAGTTTACTTTATCCAGATTGGAGCAAGTCCCCTCGATGGGCCTTCTCACCAGATGAGAATTCACACTGGGGGAAACGAATCCAAAGGAGACTGATGTGAATCTCGAGTTCTTTTCTGATTTCCATTTGCAAGTGAAACCAGTGTTAGGTGTTTTGATTTCGTGTTTGGTTCATACTCTGAGGCTTGGTATCTCCTTGTGGGCAGAGCTTTGTAGCTGTTGTTTCTCTCCTATACTGTGCAATCTGCTGTTTGATATATGCATAACTGAAGGTTTGTGCAACTGTCCTCCATGCATCTCCCCACCCCCTCTGCTCTGCTTTCCTCCCACATGAAGTATCGTTGATTTTGTTAGGAAGAAAAGCCCTTTTAGAAATTGCCTATTTCATAAATTGTCTGGTGACACAAGGGGTTGAATGCTGCATTCTTGTCTCATTTATTTTGAAAACTTTGCTACTGAACTCACCTTAATCAATGAGCTCGGTGTTGTCTCCAATAAGTTATGTGTTGGATATATTGATTGGGAAGGATTTTAGAAAACCCGTCTGGGGTTTATAATGTCAGCAGTGTTTTGATTATGAAAAGAGTTGGAACCTGGGGACGTGGAACCAGGTGGCGAATGTCCTAAAGCCAGCGGTGACATGGTGGACTGGTTCTCTCCTGGGATCTAGTTCATGCCCTGCACTTTAACTGTGGTGACTGGCTACTATAGATGCACTTTTTTTGCTCATTAAAATGTTAAGAAATCAAACTGTACATAAAAAGATTTGTGAAAATATAAACTTGGGAATTGATCTGGAGAGCTGGCACGATTTTCCCCACCCCCTGCCTTAGCAATGAGGTCATTTACATTTCATCAGCCGTACTACATCTTGAAGATCTGATTTATGTGGCAGTAGTTGAGGTTGTACTGAGGCTGGTTGTCTGAAAGAGCTTGTGTAGGCGAGAGAAAAAGGGGAGAAAACAGGAAGATTACCATTTACAAAGAAAGTTCCCCAGCCAAAGACACAGAGAGGGCAAAAAGGGGTTGCTAACTGCCTAGTGACTTTGGCCAGTAGAGTTAACATTGAAAGACACTCTGCCATAAATATAATGCTCAAAATATATTTATATCAGGGTTTTGAAGTCCCCTCTATTAGGGAGTGGTACTTTTCCTATCCAGGTAATTGTGTTTTTTCCTTTGGAAAAGGACGATACGGTAGTTGGATGTGTATATATAGGGAGAAATCAGTATTAAGAAAACTGGTCTATTTCAGCAGTTTTTACGTATAAGATACATTGCTTGTTTCCCCCTTCCCAAACTAAGACGTGGATTTTTCAGTTCTGATTGAGATAATGTGTGAATATGCCTAACACAGAGTAGATGCTCATTTTTGTTTTCTCCTCTGACAGCACACCACTGTCTTGTTTGACTTAAATTGGAATATCAAGCTCTTGTAATATCACAAACATGAAGAAACATATTGTAATGCACAAACATGTGCCTACATTTGCCTATATTCCCTTCCCTCCTCCCCTTCTCCTGCCCTATTGCTTAATTAGACTTATCACTGCTTTCTTGGGTAAAAGGAAAGCTCTTGGGAGGTGGGTTATACCCAGCCCACATTGGGTATTTTGATATTTGTTCTAATATTATCTGACAGACAAGTTCACGGTTGGTTATTACTCTTGACATTAGAAAGTGGTAAGTAGTTTCTATATTGTAGTGAGTAATAAGTTGGGCATATTAGATTCCTTTGACTCTGCTGTAGAGCACAATGCTTCCTCGGAGCCATGGGGGTCCTTTCTTTCAAAAATCTTGAGGCCTTTTGGCAGCTCCACTCCAGCATAGAGTAGAGAAGCACTTCTGCACCTGTCACTTCTGAGGGGAGAGGATAACTGTCTTTGTAGCTGATGTTGGCAGTGAGTGAGCACCGGGTACTGAGTTTTAAAGGATGCTCAGTACATATACTGAAGTCAGGAGATGCTTTGTGGTATCTGGAACTTGACGGGAAAGGAATTTGCAAGGATTTCTTTTTTGCATGTAAATCGTAAGAGTTTTGTACACGTGGGTTAGAGTATGTTTTAGAATTAAGACCGCAGACGTTGAATGTTTTCTGTGACCGTTTTCCCAATATTTGCCTGATACTGACATTATGCACTAAGAAATGGCTCATTTTTTTCTGATTCTCAATTAGCTTTTGCAATTCATTTAAACATGACTGGTTTTAAAACAATATGTATGGACTTCTGAATGCCACATTATGGAATTAACTGATGTGTCAGCGATGCCTTATAGAACATGCTAAAGTATTCTTATCCACTCTTTTTCGTTTTTTAGTTTCCTCTGCCTTCACTCTTTCATGACATGCCTTAACAGTACTGCAATATACACAGTAGCAGTCCAAGATGATATTAAAAAATAGGATATGCTCAATTGAATTATGTAGGCGGAACATGCCTGGCAGAGCAAGTCAGTGTGCTTTCTGCTTCATTGAGTGGGTTATTAGATTGATGTGGTTTATTTCTTGAATGATAGAACTGGTTTTAAAAATAAATGAAGCGAGAAGCATCAATTCAGTTAGCATTGATAATTCATTATTATTGGTTAGAAAAGTGCTACATTTGTAAACTGATCTATAATTTATCACTTGGATTAGGATTTGCAATGGGCAGGTTTGTTTTAATTTGAACCAGCTTCTCAATGGCCGAACAATGTGTTCTTCATTTTGTCTTGAGGTTGGGATTTTAAATAGTTAAAGAGGAAATCAAATGCATGAGAGGAATACTTTTTTAAAATTTATAACATTGGTCTGTGAACTTATGATAAGCACCAACTGTGGGCTGTCCAAGTCTGCAGTTAAATTAAGTCAAGCTAGAGAAAATTTTATGAAGGAAGTAATAATTAATTACTTGTATATGTGTTTAGCTATGTGTATATATGCCATATATGTGGAAATGTGTCTCTTGGGAAAAGACACACACACACACACACACACACACACACACACACACACACACACACTGTATTGTGTCTTATGTAGTGGTGGTCTTAATGTCAGAAGCCTCTCCTTTATGCATCTTCGCAATGTTGCTCTGCTTTTTATTCCCTTTTTGTACACTTCCCCTAAATATTATGTTTGGTTTTATGTACACGTTTGTAAAAAGATATCTAATCTGGTACTTTGCTTCGGATTTTCACAAATTACAAGCAGGTAAGTGTGCCCATCTGTAATGACATTTAACTGAAAATAGTGCATACTTAAAATTGCTGGTGTTGTGATTACAAAATAAATCTATGCCAGAGATGGCAGCTTCTTTATAAAGTAAGTAAATGAAGTTTTAAACTCTAAAAAATGTAGTTGACAATGTTCAGGGACAATTACCGTCAAGTTGGCTTTCTCTTCTGCTTGCGATTTGGCCTATTGATGTAGGGAAGCGTTGTCTAATCCCGGCCCCCTCTGTTCCTAGGTAACAGGCAAAAACGGTGCCAGCAACAGCGGCCCTGCCAGGCCAAACCCATGTGGCTCGGTGTTATTCACTCTGATCCATATGGTCAGGCTGGAGATGGTCCCTGGAGGGGTGTTAACACTCAGCAACCCAACCGCCTCCCTCCCTTCAGAGCTTTCCTGCACGGCTCCTGCTGCTCGCCCATGTGTGATTCTTGATTAATTTTTCATTTTTAATGAAGTTTGATCATGTTTATTATTTCTCATGATTGACTGCCTGTACTCCTCCCATGTAATTGATAAAGCCCATATTTCTTCATCTGTCTCCTCTTTCTTTAGGGTAAAGTTGCTAGATTGTGTGCCGTGGTTAATGCTAGATTTATTGGTCCCATTAGATGTATAAATTATCTCTCTTTCTCTCCACAGGAAGTTCTACAGACTTTGACCAAGTTTTGTTTCCCCTTCTATGTGGACAGGTAGTGTCAGATTTTCAAACTTTACTAGAAAAAAAAAGTGTCAATAAACCTGCTATGGAAAATAAAAACCACACCATTCTTAACATTCTGTCTGTTTAACCAAGATTTAAAACATCTATGTTTGAAGGAGAGTTGCAATATTCTCCTTTCCTGGGGATTTTATTGACACTATCAAAAAGTTTAAAGCTTAGAGCTTTGCATTGGTCAGTCTGTGAGATGTTTTTCACACGGCATTAAATTTTTGATTTTGGTTATCAGTCTCAAACCATGATTAAGAAT